>NC_044037.1:220777825-221150369 GCF_901765095.1 Microcaecilia unicolor
CACCAGGGGTGTTTCTCACTTCGCTTTTCATTCACACTCGCCGCGGGTGGATTTATCCAATTATTGGACCGCTGGTAGATTCATTCAACTATTAGCAATGTTGACTTCTTGACCGCAGCTGTCGAACAAATCAGTCCATCTGTGTCCAAGTGGTCTGTCTCTTTTATATAGGGTCACAGTTATTTTAACTTGAACAATAAACTTGAACCTTTAACTACGAGACTCTTCTGACCCGTGTCTTTAAGCCCCCTCAAGGCCCTCTCGTGGCCCTCCCCCGAGGCTATTCAACGTGCTTCTGGGGGTGTCGTATCCAGCTGCTTTAAAAAGTCCTTGGCTTCCCCCGCCGTCTCATATATCCTGGTGGTGCCCTCGTATGTGATCCGCAGTTTGGCGGGGTATTGCAATGCAAATCTGATTTTTTTCTGGAAAAGAGTGGAGCAGACTTCTGAAAACTGGCGTCGTCTAGCCGCCACTCCCGCTGAATAGTCCTGGAAGCATCTAACCGGGTTCCCATCATATGTCAGCGTTGTCCCCGCTCGACTCAGCCGCAACACCTCCTGCTTCTGGGCATAGTTCAGAAATCGTATAATGACCACTCGAGGTCTGTTAGCTCCAGTCATTTTGACCCCTAAACGATGGGCTCGTTCTATCTGCAAAGGTCCCAAGGCTTCTGGGCACTGTAGTTCCGTTGTAAACCAACGCGTTAGAAAAGTCTCCAGACCCCGCTCAGGTATAGTTTCCGGCAAGCCCACCACCCGAATATTATTTCGTCGGGACCTGTTTTCCAGGTCCTCGATCTTGTCCTCCATCGCCTGCAACTTTTTCTTGGTTTGGTCCTGCGCGCTTTCTACCTCTTTCACTCTGTCTTCAACTTCTCCCACCCGCGACTGAAACGTTGCGCAGTCGCGGGAAAGATCTGTAAGCTGGGCTTTTACCTTTTCCAGGTTAGAGTTTATGGGTGATAGTCGGCGCTCCAGCATGTCCTCTAACACCGAGGACATCTCCGCTGTAATTTCCGCAATCCAGGTTGATGAAACCGTCGGTCCGGGCGGGCTTGCAGGCGGCGCCATTTTGTCCTCCGCTCCTTTGCCGCGGAGCTTGTCTCTGTGCGTGGTTTTAGCCGCCATCGCGCCGTCGGGGGGGGGGGGGTCAATTTTGCAAGGACCAACTGCACCGGGTGTTCAGGCCGCCGTGGGTAAACTTTTTTTCCGCGGGGTATGTCTGGTTTCTATTAAGGAGGGAGAACCGGAGCCGGAGAGATCGCTGCTGTTACCCTCTCACGGACATGACGTCACCGGAAGTCCATACACTTCATCTTAACCATCACCCATCAGACCCTACACATGGGTTTACTTTTATTTTTTTTTCATTACCTCATCCCTTATCCAGCTTATTTTCGAAAGAGAAAAACGCATATAGTGCGACCTAAATCGGGAGATAGACGTTTGTCTCGCAAAGGCACCCAAATCGGTATAATCGAAAGCCGATTTTGGGCGTTTCCAACTGCACTCCGTCGCGGAAATGAATAAAGTTGACAGGGGCGTGTCAGAGGCATGGTGGAGGTGGAACTGGGGCGTGGTTATCAGCCAAGGAGAGATGGGCGTCTTTAGCTGATAATCGAAAAAAAAAAAAAGGCGTTTTTACCACGATTTTGGGTCACTTTTTTTGGACCCTTTTTTTCACGAACAAGTCCCAAAAAAGTGCTCCAACTGCCCAGATGACCACTGGAGGGAATCGGGGATGACCTCCCCGGACTCCCCCAGTGGTCACTAACCCCCTCCCACCAAAAAAAACCCACTTTAAAAACTTTTTTTCCAGCCTGTATGCCAGCCTCAAATGCCGTACCCACCTCCATGACAGCAGAATGTGTTCGATCCTGTCACAGCCTTTCCCTGGGTCAGATGTGGCTCTCGGGTGCAGTACAGGGTAACAACAGCATTGCATTGTGGTGGGTGTAGGGTATTGGGCTCCGTGATTTCATTAGCTTGTGTTACAGTCTCACGATGTTGGTAGTTGGTAGGCTCTTCTCCCATGGTGCTTTTCCCCCTGCCTACTGGGTCAGAGTGTGCCCTGTTGTGTTTCCTGTTGTAGTCCTTGCGGTAGTGGCCATTTTTGTTAGCCAGTTTTAGTTCCCTTTCCTGTGGTAGCTACGTTAGACAACTTAGTTTTTACCTTGAATGTGGCTGAAAGAGGGCATTGTACAGCATTCTGCCACCTCTCACCTACTGCTAATCTCAGTACCAGGGAGACTCGTTGCCAGTGGGGCACAACCTCTGATCTGCAGTTAACTGTGAGTAAAGGCGGTTATTCCAATAAAGGACGTTTTTGGAGAGATTAGTGTTCAGGTGTCAACTGGTGTGCCAATGTTATATAGCAGCAACCAGTCCTAGAGGCCTGCGTGTATGCAGGTCCCTGGAGCACTTTTAGTGGGTACCGCAGTGCACTTCAGCCAGGCGGACCCAGGCCCATCCCCTCCCACCTGCAACACTTGTGCTGGTAAATGGGAGGCCTCCAAAACCCACTGTACCCACATGTAGGTGCCCCCTTCACCCCTAAGAGCTATGGTAGTGTTGTACATTTGTGGGTAGTGGGTTTTGGGGGAGGGGGGTTAGGAGCTCAGCACCCTTTGTAAGGTAAGGGAACTATGCATGTGGGAGCTTTTTCTGAAGTCCACCGCACTGACCTAGGGTGCCCAGTTGGTGTCCTGGCATATTAGGGGGGCGAGTGTACTACGAATCCTGGCCCCTCCCTCGACCAAATGGCTTGGATTAGGACGTTTTTGAGCTGGGCGTTTTTAGTTTCCATTATCGCTAAAAAAAAACAAATACCCAGCTCAAAAACGTCCATTTTTTTTGAAAATACGGTTCGGCCCGCCCCTTCACGGACCCGTTCTCGGAGATAAACACCCATGGAGATAGGCGTTTCCGTTCGATTATGCCCCTCCACGTCACTCAGTAGCCTTTTTGATCATCTCATCATCTTCAAGTTGTGCCTTCTCGTCATCATCTCCATCTTCATTACATTAGGAATTCCTGCAACAGTGTCATTGCCCTCTCACTCTTGAACTCACTTTCACTTTATATTAGGACAGAATGAAATGTAAAAGTCTTCTTAAGGTTTACCCTTTGACTCTGGCCTTTGTGCAATTCTAGTCTAATCCTTCCTGCTTGAGCCTGGTCCCTGATCTTTTGCAGTAACTTGATTTTGTCTGTGCTTTTGTTTTTTTATCTTATGGTATTACTCCTTTTCTTTGTTGGAATTGTAAAGCTTTACCCTCTTGTTATCTTTCAGTTGTTTCTTTTGTTTCGTTCTCAATTGTCCACTTTGAATCCCCCTTTTTTTCTTAAGATTATTAATTTTGTAAACCATTTAGACCAGTGGCTTAGCAAGGGCGGGGCGGTGGGGGCGGTCCGCCCCGGGTGTCAACGGGTGGGGGGGGGGTGCTCCGCTCCATCCATCTACACCCCCCCTTGGCATGGAACCGCCTCCACCCCCCGACGCAGTCCCCACCTGCCAACCAGGTTCCAGCTCCATCCACCCCCAGCGTGGCGCCGCCCCCCTACGCAGTCCCCACCTGCCAGCCAGGTTCCAGCTCCGTCCACCCCAGCATGGTGCCTCGCATCTGCAGCTCTGCTGTAAAAAGAAGAAAATCGCCTCGTCATTGGCCCTTCCCTCACTGTGTCCCACCCTCTGACATAACTTCCTATTTCCTCGAGAGCGGGACACAGTGAGGGAAGGGCCGATGACGAGGCGATTTTCTTCTTTTTACAGCAGCGTTGCAGATGCAAGGCACCACGCTGGGGTGGACGGAGCTGGCACCTGGTTGGCAGGTGGGGACTGCGTCGGGGGGGGGGGGGGGGAGGCGGCGCCACACTGGGGTAGACGGAGCTGGAACTTGGAAGGCAAGTGGGGACTGTGTGGGGTGGGGGGTGCTGTGCCGTGTTGCCCTGCACCCGGATGGAGAGGGGGGTGAGCAGTGGCGATCCGCCCTGGGTGTCAGGCAACCATGGAACGCCACTGATTTAGACATATTTTATTGATATACGGTATATCAAATAAAATTGAAATTAAAATTGAACTTGAACTTGACTGAGTGACTGGGTGAGAGGAATGAGTAGCACTGTAAGAGTAAGGGGGATGTTATCAAGGTGTGGTAAAAAGATGGACTTTTACTGTTTCTAGACTCTAATATCTCAGTACCACAGGTTGCTGATTCTCATGGAAAAAGAATAATGCTACTTGCATTGGGCTAGAATCTTTAAAAAATAGTTGGCTGTAGACCATCCCCCTCAACAGAAAGACCTTCTTGTGGCCCCGTATATCAAGCCCCCCCCCCCCCCCACAATAGTGGATCCTAACCTGAAGGCCAACCCAGAAGCCCCATTCCCCCCTATCTAAAATCCCCTCAAGATCCCCACCTCCAAAAGGTCCTCTGAGGTGTACCTTAAATATTCCCTGGTATCTAGAGGGTAGGCAGGAGAGATACCCAGTTACTCTTGCCCTTGTTGTTCCTGGGATCCAAAATGGCACCAGTGACCCCTAGTAGTAATCTCACATTACTACTACTGAAAGTCATGTTTCCTTAGAAGTGCAAAGAAGCCTTTATGCAGAAACATGACCCCTGCAAAATGCTTGGTACAAAGGCCTTGTTGGCTGTGATTTCAATCAGGTGGGGGGAACTGCCATGTTGGTTGTGGTTTCTGTTCAGGTGTTTAACTCAGCCATATCATTCCTCCCCCTTACTTGGAAGAACAGGCAACACTAATTTTTCATAAAGGATTATGTATTTTATTACAAAAAGAAAACTAAATATAGGAACAAACATAGCTACAAATATAAACACATAGCATGTATATACACCAAGCTAGGGCACTGCTTTAAGATACATTTTGCTGCTCCACAGCAAATGTATGCCACACAATAGCACTACCTTCCATTGGTGAGGGAGGAGCAGTGGTGTATTTATTTTAAGGTGTATGTATTGCATATGTACCCCCTGCCAGACCTCCCCCTTACCCATGCTTAAAAATCATCTCTGCTCCTCTCATCACTAGTAGGCTGCTTGTGGCCTGCACTGGGATTTTCTCTCTGAACTGTCCCACCCCTTCCTGTTTTGTGAATGGTGGGCTGGTTCGAAGAAAAAGTCCAAGTGAAGGCTGCAGGCAGCCTATAAGTATCACTGCTGCTGGCCCGGCTGTCACGTCTGTGGCCGTGACCACCCTCAGACTTACCTTGTTCCTGGGGGTCAGCTTCCTAGCTGGCTCCTGTTTCTTCTGTCTGTCCTTTCTGAGCTAGCTCTGGCTCCCTGTGCTGGCTGCATCCAGCAGCATGACACTAATTGCTTCACTATACTGCACCTGTGGGTGTTGCCTGGGTTAGTTCTCTCTCTCTCTCTCTCTCTCTCTGTGCTGGCTGCTTCCAGCATGACTCTAATTGCTTCACTACACTACACCTGGGTGTGGGAAGCCTCTCTGTGTTTCACTGTGCTTTCTGCCTGCTCCTTGGTTTGTGCCTGAACAGCCTCCGTAGTTACTTAGAGTTTGCTGCAGCTGCGCCTCTGGTGTTGAAGAGATTTATTAAGCACTTAGAGACTGCAGCCTTTGCATCGTCTAAGGTCCCTGGTATATTAGAGTGCTCTGTGCACTGCTACATTGTCCAGTTCAGTGTGAGTTTTAGCTTGTTACTAGTTAGCTTGGGCACAGCTTTGCTTGTTAGCTTGTGTACAGCTTTCCTAGTTCTCCTGTGTTTGCTTAGTGTGAGTTTCTAGCGTGTGACTAGTTAGCTTGGGCACAGCTTTGCTTGTTAGCTTGTGTACAGCTTTCCTAGTTCTCCTGTGTTTTGCTTAGTGTGAGTTTCTAGCTTGTGACTGGTTAGCTTGGGCATAGCTTGTGTACAGCTTTGCTAGTCTTCTTGTGTTTGCTTTCTGGTTTTCCCGTGTGTGTTTTCCTTTGCTTCTGGAGCTTCAGCCTTAGTCCTGTCTGCTGCCAGTACTCCTTGCTACTGGAGCTCCAGCCATAGTCTTGCTCCTTGACCTGATCATTGCCTGAACCCCGATACTTGTTGCCTGCTGCCTGACCTGACTACTGCCTGAACCCGGATATTCTCTGCCTGCGGTCAGACCTGACTATTGCCGGAACCTGGACATTCCCTGCCTGTCTGCCTTGCTTTCGCCTAGGTGCCTGGGAGCACTTCTGTATCCTGAGTCCTGTTGTTCCTGCTTGCTAGTTCCAGTTCCGGTTTTCCTGTAAGCCCTGCCGGCTGCCCGAATCTGAGGGCTCAACCCTCGGGGAACGGTGGCTAAGCGTAGGTGAAGCCTAGATCCAGTGTGTTCCTGTCCAGCGGGTTCTGGTCCCGTGTGCTCCGCTCCAGTGTGTTCCTGTCCAGTGGGCTCCACTCCAGTGTGTACCAGTCCAGTGTGTTCCAGTCCAGTGTGCACCCATCCGGTGCATTCCAGTCCTGTGTATTCCTGTGCAGAACTCCAGTCCGGGGTTCCACTCCAATCTTGCATCGTCTCTACCTTGAAGGTGACCTTGCTTGCCACTGCCGCTCCACAGTAGTGGTCCAAGGACTCACAAACCCAGTGCTCCTGGGGAAGAAGCCTGACAGAATGCCAAGGTCCTCGAGAACGCGACACCGGCGAAGACTGGAGTGGAGGTGATTTTAAGGTACTGGGGGGAGGGGCACAGGACACGCACCACTTGTTAAAAATTCTTGGCTATGCTAATGAGGAGGAGGATGCTGACCATTGTGTTTCTGTTATTCACCCCTCCCTCATGGAATTCTTTCTTATTTGTGCATCTATGAAACAAATTTTTACAAAGAAATAGGTGCTTCCCCAGGTAATAAATGTATCTTACTGTACACCGCCTTGAGTGAATTCCTTCAAAAAGGCGGTAAATAAATCCTAATAAATAAATAAATAAAAAAAATAAACAGCCAGGTGGCTGCTTAGTCAGGAGCAAGAGGATTACCTATTATATAACAGTATTTATTTCAGAGGTTGAGCCATGACTGGAGATCTCTCCAGGAGGTCATAAACTGTCACACTCCTTTCCCTCAATAATGCAGGCCACGGCATGGCATGTGCTCTGAACCATATAACATCTACTATGAGACATTTTTAAATAAATAAATAAAAATACTGGCAATTCTTAGTCACTAAGATCCAAGGGATAATAGCATCAGAGGCAGTATTAATGCAGAACTTTCACTACAAACTACATTCATCCTGCTTTTTTGCTTCAGTGCTTTATACGTTTTCCCTTCCTTGTGTGTGAGAACCTGCAAAAAATCCTCACACTCTCTCCTCCAATAAGTTCCTCCACTTACAGTGTAACAGTCAGCACCATTTAACTTCCAATTTGGAACACACAGTTTAGATGATCTCAACAGTTACAAGACAGGCAGCAGCCTAGTCACATATAGAGTACAGGATATGGGAGGTCTTTTCTTTTCTCAGAAGTTTGTTGCAAATATTGTAAGTGCTTCTTTCTTCTAGGATTCAAGGATTAAATGAAATCTCAGAATGCCCAGGTGTAGAGATTAAATAAGTAATACAGCTTTCCCTTTTCTCTTTTTCACAACAACCCACAGTAGGTCAGAGGTTTGGGTGACACTTCTGATACCTGCTATTCATGTAATCCCGGAAGCTTTATTGTGTTTGCTGGTTTAGCAAGCACAGCTATCCTGATGGCTGTGTCTATAATTTTAGGGCATCTGGTTTGCATGCTCTATTTTATGCTGTGGTCAAGACTGGAAAGCTAGAGCCAACAGACAAAGTTTAAATCTGGGGTGGTGGTGGGAGGTTTGATCAGAGGGGTGGGTGGGATGAATGGCTTCAGCCTGGGAATATCGGGCCACGGTTTTGAGGCCTGATGCTCCCAGCATGATAACCCCCACTGTTATCTATGCAGTGCTTGCACACAGATTTTGCATGCTCTAAACCCCCACTCTGCCGAGAGCAGCTGCAATTACATAGATAATTAGGTGAAGATGTCACCCTAACCTCTGTGCTAACCACACACACTTTATTACATCAAGAATATAAACAGGAAAGGAGGAAGAGGCAAACAGAGAAGAGCAGGCCAGGAAAGAAGCTGTCTGTGGAAGATGAAGTTCTGGAATATGAGAAGGTGTGGCTGGGATTACAAAAGCCATCACAGAAGGTAATTGGATTTTGAGCTGATTCTGTGAAAGCAACCGTAGGATGGTTTAATCAGTCTGGTGAAGCCAGTCCTAGCCTGAATTGAATAAAACAGAGAGTTGTTGTTCTACAGAAAGCTTGAAGAAAACTGTTTAGAATAGTGAAAGAAGTAAGAATGATTAATATGATTAATGAAGGCCCGAGAGATAAAGGGGGCTGAAGCTGAAAAAGCTGCACAATTCATGAGTGCTTATTGTCAGCTGCAGCCAGATAATAAAGACATGATGGGAAATGGGGCTGCACTTCATAAGACATAACAAGGAGAGGTGCTTTCCACTGCACAGGTAAATACAAGGAGGGCTGAAGAAGATGACCTGGAGTTATAGCTAATTTGACTCATTTAAAGCTCTAAGAGGCAGATGCATCAACCAAACGTTAAAAAATCTAAATCGTTAAAGTCCCTAACGATTTAAAAAAAACAAAGAATGCACCAAAAAAAAAGTCACACATGCTCAGATCGGTATTGAAACGTACAATGTATCAAAGAATCACAATACACGTTGTTAATCGGCCCCTAAATCATGCGCAGAGCAGCCAAGCGTTTTGCTGGCTGCTCTGCGCATGCTGCAAATGTCAAAACAAACAAACAAAAAAAGCCACAACACATACACGTGGCTACCCGTCAGCAAAAATACAAAAACAAAGGATCAGGAGGGGGCAAGGGCGCTCGTCTGGAGCGTCCTGTATGGACGGCCTTGCCCCCCCCCCGCTGCTCCCCACTTTCCGCCGCTTCCCCCCCCCCCCACGAAAAAGCAAAATTCTAGCAGCCCCGGTCCCCCTCCCTTCCTGTTCTTCTGTTTTGCAAAAGCTAACTCCGTCTCCCCTCATTCTTCCGCCCCGTGCCCCGCCCCCGCTGCCCCCCTGAGGTTGACTACGCCGCTCCCCCCCTCCACCGAGACCCCCCTCCCTATTACCGACCCGAGCAGCGCCTCTCACCTCTTTCTGAAGCGCTGCACGGGCAGGAAGATCTGTTGTGTTGGTCGCAGAGTCTCCATGACGTCTCTTCTTCCCTGGCCTAGGCCCGGGAAAAATCCAAAATCCCAGGAATAACATGTATAGAATGTTTGTACGTTTGGGAAGCTTGCCAGGTGCCCTTGGCCTGGATTGGCCGCTGTCGTGGACAAGATGTTGGCTCGATGGACCCTTGGTCTTTTCCCAGTATGGCATTACTTATGTACTTATGTAATTTTTTGTTAAGTTGCACTGGCTTCCAGTTGAAGCTAGAATACTTTTTAAAATTAGGGTGTTTACTATATAAGATTGTTTCTGGCCTTAGTCCTCAATATATGCTTTCTTTAGTATGCTATGCCGATTCAGTTTTAAAATATAATATTCATAAACCATCTTTTTTCTCCTTCCCTAGCCCTCGGGGAACTATTTCAAAGGAATTGTTTAATAGACTGTTTTCTTACCAAGCTGCTTCTCTGTGGCCAGTTTTGTTACCTATTGTAAGCTGTATGCCTAGTTATGCCACTTTTAAGGAGAACTTAAAGACATTGTTTCATAAACATGTAATAAGGAAGCAAAGCAATTATAGTGTAATATATACTGTTCTGTGATTATTTACTGTTACATCCAAGATGTCTTATTAATCTAGTATCTTGATTGTGATCCGCTATGGACTATTTTTTTGGTATGAGCGGGCTATAAATGAGCTAACTGTAACTGTACCTATGGCCTGGATAGAACATTTAATTTTTAAAAAATATTGGATGGCCTTTGACTGTAAAGTAAGATAGGAGTGTGAAGAAATCATCCAGGAAATTTTTGTACAACAATTTGAGGACAGATTGAACATGGAGCTATTGTCAGATGTAGAGGAAAGAATTAACTATTTGAATAATGCACTTACCCCCCTATTTACTAAAGGAGGTCAGACTGGTATTAGATGTTGTGGCATCACAAAAAGATTATCTGGCTCCAAATTTCATTTGCAACTTTGGACCCAAATGAGTAGGAAATTGGCACCAAGATTTAGGCATCCCAAGGCTGTGCTTCGCACCAATTCTATAACGACATCTTGGTGCCAAGATTCTGTTATAGAATATGAGCTTAAATTTGCATTGGCTAGGATACAACAGCTACATTAAGTCAAGGGCAGTCTAACTGAAGTGCACATAACTTTTATTATTCTATAAGTTATAGACCAAATTCTATAAACAACACTGAAAAATTGGTGCCAAAAATAATGCACTAAGCACTAGTCTAGAAATGGCACTGAAAGTTAGGTGCCATTTGATGAATAAGCTCAGGGCTAGATTCTATTTATGTTGCCTAAAATGAATCAGCACTGAAACAAATATGCCTAGGCATATTCTATAAACTACACCTAAAGTTAGGTGTGGTTTATAGAATACGCCTATATTTAGGCATAGTGTATAGAATGTGCCTAAAGCCTGTTTCCCATGACTAAATGTAGTCGCCGTCATTTATGCCAACTAAAATCTGCTGTCAATGCTCACTCCTAAATTATGCGCATTGTACATAAATTCAAGGAAAGCCCATGACCCTCCCATAGCCACACCCCCTTTTCAGATCTGTGTCTTAGAGTTTACGTGCATCACTTTACGGAATATGCTTAGAAAGTTGTGCGTGCAAATTCTAATTAAAACCAGTGTCAATAATTGCTTGTTAAGTGGCAATTATTGGTGCTGATTGGCTTGTTAAGCCAATTACGTTGTGTGCACTAATTGGAATATGACCGTATTTGTGCATGCAACTTAAGTTGCACAATATTGAATTTGGGAGTTAGCGCCTAACTTTAGATGTGAGGATTTACGCCAAGTAAACCCTGGTGTAAATCCTTGCTTCTAAATTAGGCATGAATCCCCCTCATTCTGTAACAATACGCATAAATTCTAGGACTACCCCAATCCACCAATGACCCTCCCATGGCTACACCCCCTTTTTGGCGATGCATTTAAAATGTACATGCAGTTTTGCGTGACTAAAATGTGTGTCTAAATTTCAATTAAGGCCAATTAATGCAATAATTGATTATTAGCACCCAGTTATTGGTGCTAATTGGCTTATTATTCATTTAAATTCTGTGTGCAAATTGGATGCTCGCCTAAATTTGTATACACAATTTTAAGCACCATTTATAGAATTTTGGAGTATGTGCATAACTTAGAGACAAGCCCATGACCCATCCACTCTCCGTCCACATTTACACCCTTCGAACGTATGTGCTAAGTGATTTTAGCACATATGCTATACAATAGTGCCTAAACTCAGTATTAACAGTATCGTTAACTTCTTTCAGCGGAGGGGGCTCTTATAACTCTGAACCAAAATACCCAGCTCCTATCATGTTGAAAAAATTGCTTTGATTAATACAATTTCTGGTGCCAATCACACATGTAAGTGCTATTATTCTATAAGTTATATACACAATTAGGGCTAGATTCTACATATGGCACCAAAATAATTGGTGCCAAAAAATGCTATTCTAAAGTCAAGCGTGGTTTATAGAATAGTGCTTATGCTTGGGAATTGTGCCTAACTTTAGGTTCAGCCATTTGCACCAACTGAAATGTGGTGCAAATGTATGTGCCTACATTAGGCGCCTGTCCCCGTTATTCTATAACATGTGTTAATTTTAGGAACACATCCGGCACACCCATGACCCTCCCATTTCCATGCCCCATTTTCAGATCATGCATAAATTTTAGGCGTGGATCCTGTAAATGCCAATGAAATCTAATTAGTGCCAATAATTGCTTGTAAAAAAGCCAATTATTGGTGCAGATGATCTCATTAATCAATTAAATTGCATGTGCAATTTTTGGTGACTTTTATAGTATTAGGAGGGCTAGTGCCTATCTTTAGACACCAATTTATAGAACTGCCTGAAAGACATTAAGATGAATACCATGGAAAGCCTGACTTACTTTAAAAAAAGAGATATTGGTTTATAAAATGTTAGTGTGTGAGGAAAAGAAATAGTATCTTAATCACAGGATCAGTTTGCTAGGAAATAAGTCCCATTATTTATCTGATATATGAGCTTATTTTCGAAAGTGATCGCCGGCCATCTTCCGACATAAATTGGGAGATGGCCGGCGATCTCAGAAAAGCGGCAAAATCAGTATAATCGAAAGCTGCTTTTTTGACAGCATCGCCGCTTTCCTGTCACCTCGCCGGCGAAAGTTCAAAGGGGCGTGTCGCTGGCGAAGCAAAGGAGGGACATAGGCAGGCATGGGCGTGGCTACCAGATGGCCGGTTTTCGCAGATAATGGAAAAAAAAAGTGGCGTTAAGCAGTATTTCGATGGGTTTACTTGGTCCTTTTATTTTCACGACCAAGCCTCAAAAAGGTGCCCCAACTGACCAGATGATAACTGGAGGGAATGGGGGGTGACCTCCCCGTACTCCCCCATTGGTCACCAACCCCCTCCCACACGAAAAAAATAAAAATAAAGCACTTTTTTGCCAGCCCCTATACCAGCCTCAAATGTCATACCCAGGTCCCTGACAGCAGAATGCAAGTCCCTGGAGCAGTTTTTAATGGGTGCAGTGCACTTCAGGCAGGCAGACCCAGGTCCACCCCCCCCCCCACCTGTTACACTTGTTGTGCTAAGTGTTGAGCCCTCCAAATCCCCCCCAAACCCACTGTACCCACAAGTAAGAGCCCCCCTTCACCCATAAGGGCTATGGTAATGGAGTAGAGGTGTGGGGAGTGGGTTTGGGGAGGATTTGGGGGGCTCAGCACCCAAGGTAAGGGAGCTATGCACCTGGGAGTTTTTTTTGTATTTTTTAAACATTTTTAGAAGTGCCCCCTAGGGTGCCCTGGCATGTGAGGGGGACCAGTGCACTAAAAATGCTGGCTTCCCCCAAGACCAAATTCCTTGGATTTCGCCGGGTTTGAGATGGCCGGCATTTTTTTCCATTATCGCTGAAAAACAAAACCGGCGATCTCAAACCCGGCGAACTCTGGCATTTGGCCGGGCTAAACCGTATTATCGAAAAAAAAGATGGCCGGCCATTTTTTTTGATAATACGGTTCCGGCCAGCTGTTGTGCCGCCGCCAAAATAGATCGCCGGCGACGTTCGATTATGCCCCTCATAGTTGCAAGCTGCACTAATGATGAAAATAAGATGACTGCTTCAAGCTCAGTGACTTTGCAGATTATTTTTTGAAGAAAAGTTGTAATTTTGTAGACTAACCTAAGAACAAACTAAGGATATGAATGAACCTTTTGAAGGTGAGGCAACACTGAATCAAGGTGCTCTCTTGTGAACTTTTCAAACTGTATCCAAATTATCTATTGAAGATATTGTTTCTTCTACAGGGAATTTCACTTCCCCAATTGATGCTATTTCAATTAAACTCACTAAGCAATTAACTGGAAATCTGAGTCCTTTCATTTGTAGAATTGTGAATGAAAGCTTAACATCTGGAAGGAAGGAAGCTTAAAAAACAGGAGACACGGGGGCTCATTTTAAAGCACTTAGACAAAGTTCCATAGGTTACTACGTGTAACTCTGCAAGTCTAAGTGCTTTGAAATACGCCTCCAAGTCTAATTGTCAAGCAATTTACAGATCAATCTCCACTTTCTATTTCTCTTCAAGGTCACAGGAAAAATAGTCTATGGCCAATTAATATCTCATTTAGAAGCCACCAATATAATTCATCCAAAACAATCAGGCTTCAGGAAGAGACACAGTACCAAAACTGGAATGCTGAATGAAATCCAATTACATCTTGATGTTGGACAACAAATACATTTGGTTTCTGTGGGTCTATCCCCCACAAACTGTTCCCACCCAAAACTACCTTGGAACTGCCTGACCATTCCACAAATTATGCTACCACCCTAAACTACCTGCTGCAATTGTCTCACCCCAAATAACTAATTCCAGCAATTGCTTAACATGCTGAAAACTACTTCCACCCCAAAAACTACATCCCCAGAAACTGTGCCATCTCCCAAAAACTATCCCTTCAATTAAGAAATTGTTTCACCATCCTGAAAATTACTTGT
Organism: Microcaecilia unicolor; assembly: GCF_901765095.1. NCBI lineage: Eukaryota > Metazoa > Chordata > Amphibia > Gymnophiona > Siphonopidae > Microcaecilia > Microcaecilia unicolor. The sequence continues at coordinate 220,792,015 of NC_044037.1, forward strand.
TCCAAAAACTACCCCACCTCAAAAAGTACCCTGCTGCAACAGCCCCACCACCCTGTAAACTGCTCACCCTCAAAATTACTATCCAATTAACTCACTATACCATAAACCTGCCCCCTGTCCCAAAACTACTCCCCCAAAACCACCCCACCACCTTGCAAACTACCCAGTCCCTTAAAGTCTACCTCCCTGCAAACATCCCCATTCCCAAAACCTATCCACCTGTAAACTGCCCCACTCACAGAAACTGCCCCCTGCAAGTTTCCCACCATGTTGCAAACTGTCATCACTCCTAAAATCCACTCTACAGGTGTCTCACCCCCAAATCTCCTCCTCCACAACTGTCCTACCTCCCCTACAAATTTCTCTATCTGAAGAATTACCTTACCTGCAAAAGTCCCATCTTAAAAATACCTCCCACAGCTGCTCTACCATCCTTTAATTCCCCTACACCCTGAGATACTTCCCCTTTCAATGGCTCTACTGCACAATCTCCAAAAACTCCTGCTAAAACTTCAAACAGCGCCCTCCTCCAAACACTTAAGCAAAATTCAGGTGACAGACTCACGCAGAGGCAATGTAGACACATAAGTACATAAGTATTGCCATACTGGGAAAGACCAAAGGTCCATCAAGCCCAGCATCCTGTTTCCAACAGTGGCTAATCCAGGTCAGAAATACCTGGCAAAATCCCCAAAAAGTAGAAAACATTTTATACTGCTTATCCCAGAAATAGTGGATTTTCCCCAAGTCCATTTAATAATGGTCTATGGACTTTTCCTTTAGGAAGCCATCCAAACCTTTTTTAAACTCCGCTAAGCTAACTGCCTTTACCACATTCTCTGGCAACGAATTCCAGAGTTTTATTACATGTTGAGTGAAGAAACATTTTCTCCGATTCGTTTTAAATTTACTACATTGTAGCTTCATCGCATGCCCCCTAGTCCTAGTATTTTTGGAAAACAAAAAGAGACGCTTCACATCTACCCGTTCAACTCCACTCATTATTTTATAGACCTCTATCATATCTCCCCTCAGCTGCCTTTTCTCCAAGCTGAAGAGCCCTAGCCGCTTTAGCCTTTTCTCATAGGGAAGTCGTCCCATCCCCTTTACCATTTTCTTCGCCCTTTTCTGCATCTTTTCTAATTCCACTATATCTTTTTTGAGAAGCACCGGCCAGAATTGAACACAATATTCGAGGTGCGGTCGCACCATGGAGTGATACAAAGGCATTATAGCATCCTCATTTTTGTTTTCCATTCCTTTCCTAATAATACCTAACATTCTATTTGTGTGGAGCTGCGAGTGGGAGGTGGGCGCCGGCACCCGGCGGGGAGAGGAGAGGAAGATACAATTGTGTTCCATCCTGCCTTTGAGGAGGAGGCAGCCAGGGGAAGCTTCGCTCAACCACATCCCAGCAGTAAAATGCACTTCTGACTTACCTCAGCCAGGTCTCATCAGTCCAATGCTACTGTGAAGCCACTCCTTCCACCAGGTAGCCTCACTTTCCCATAATGCACTAATCCTGCCATAGTAACTCTACAGTTCAGCCTCTGACCAGCAGAGTTAACATCACCTGCTGTGAGGGTGGCTGAACTGCAGCTCCCCACAGGGAATGTCTCTAGGGACGTCCACACTGTGTCCTTCACTATATCACAAGGGTAAAAGTAATAATAATAAAAAAGAGGAAAAGAAATAAAAATTTTAAATAGTGGGATGAAGTTTTCTAAGATATTTAAAAATGTGTGCTTTATAAGAGATGTTATACATTCTATGCAGCACATTCTTTTTTCCTTCCTACTGTATTTCCATTGTAGTGGGTGTTAGCTGAGATTTTGTTTACATCTTATGCAATGAGGTCACCACTTGAATGTACTTGTAAGATGTATTCTCTCCCTCTCAAACCTCAGCTATCCATATATATAATTTCAGCAAATTTTGTAAATACCAGAAATTGCAATAAGAAATCAGGTCTCAATGCACCCATGTAGGTATTTTGGAAGAAAATGTTACCAAGATTGAAAAGGTAGAAACATCTCTGATTAAAAACTATTTCCGCTCTGGAGAATTAACTCCTACTTTAGAGAATGCCATCCAGAAGAAAACTTAAGGGTTTGTATTCTAACTTACCACATGCTAATTTGTGCAGTAACTGCTTGCCGAGCAGGGGGTGGGAAAGGGGTGGAGAATAGGTGGGTAATTAAAATTTGCGCTCTTTATTTGGCAGCTTGACCCCTAATGGTAGTATTGTGAGATTACTGCTAAGAGTCAGAGTTGCCATTTTAAATCCAGGCTGCTGACAAGATAGCAGTATTTAGGGACTGCTTCTACTCCTCACTGGTGACCAGGACATCCCCAGCTCTACTGGGGGTATACATAGTAACATAGTAGATGACGGCAGAAAAAGACCTGCATGGTCCATCCAGTCTGCCCAACAAGATAAATTCATATGTGTATACCTTACCTTGATTTGTACCTGTCTTTTTCTGGGCACAGACTGTATAAGTCTGTCCAGCAGGATTCCCCACCTTCCAACCACCAGTCCCGCCTCCCATCACTGGCTCTGGCACAGACCGTATAAGTCTGCCCTCCACTATCCTCGCCTCCCAACCACCAACCCCTCTTCCCCCCACCTGCTCCGCCACCCAATTTCGGCTAAGTTTCTGAGGATCCATTCCTTCTGCACAGGATTCCTTTATGTATATCCCACGCATGTTTGAATTCCGTTACCGTTTTCATCTCCACCACCTCCCGTGGGAGGGCATTCCAAGCATCCACCACCCTCTCTGTGAAAAAATACTTCCTGACATCTTTCCTGAGTCTGTGGGTGGGGGCTTTGTGGTAACCTTCTAGGAAGGGACCGGGGGATGGGGATAATTTTCTTTATGGATGTTGGAGCCCCTTGGTCTATTGCCAATAGTGTGGATGCAATAGCAGTATTGGCAACTAATGTGCGGTAAAAGCTTGCCCTGCATAGTAACTGCATGGCAGATGCTGGCCACGCTCGAACAGTTAAAGCCTAGGCTTTGCAGTTACCGTGCATAAATTTTTCAACTAACACATGGTAACTGCAAAACTTTACTGCACTGTAGCAAACACACCCCTTAATATTTTTCAAAAATAACATTTATGTTCTTACAGTGTCCACCAGAGACATTAAAGTGCTATTTTTCCAAGGTTTTGAAAATTCTAGCCAATAGTTTCCCCCCAATCTCTAAATTGTTAGTTTTATGTTAGAATGAGATAAGTAATGGGTCTGTAAAATATATTCCCATTACATGAATACTCCATTTTTGAATATGTCTGTTCAAAAATTTCAAGATGTTTCATGAATGATGCAAAACAAACATTTTTCTTTCTTTAGAACTCAAAGTTTTATAATTTGAGGCTTGATTTCTTTTGGTTTTGGATTTGAATTCAAACTTTGGATTGAGCCAATACCTTATCAACAGTAATTCTAACATTTCTGTGTAAGTGTCTATGGGATAATTTCTTGAGATATAAATCAGTTTAGATATATCTTTCCTATCTCTTGCTATTTGTGAGTGATTTACCTGTTTTTTCATGGAATTCATTTTTTCCAGCTCTAGTTCACTTTTCTGGATCCTTAGAACCTTCCCAAATGTAATAATGTGTGTGAAAACTGCAAATAGTGCATATAATCATGCTTGCAAATTCTTATGCATGTTCTGGGAGTAATTCTATAAAGCAGGCTCTAACATTTACACCGAAGCACAAACAAGAACAACCCTCCACACTGTACAGCAGAAACAAGGAGCAGTGAAGGAGACAAGCACACAATGACTAGGCAATCAAGGTGTTGCTGTCAATATTCTACTCTGATAGTATGCAGCATTTTTGAAGATTCGTTAGTTTGCGACATTGACATGATATTTCTCTATGGTTTTCCATCAGTAGTTGCTCAAGCACAAAGCGGGACACTCATTTCAGTATTGCCTAGCAGCGCTATTCCTTATCAAATAGATTGCAAGAAGACTCCTGATGAAGACTTTGGTGCCGAAACACGAGTCATGTCAAGTCTTGTTTGATCAACCAATAAAATATTGACAGCAACACCTTGATTTCCTAGTTATTGTGTGCTCGTCTCCTTCGCTGTTGTTTGTTTCTAACATTTACACACCAGTTGCCTGCATAAATATTTATAATACTAGCACATACGCATGTGTATGTCAATACGCCGCCTAAGTGCTATTCTATAATTACATGTGTAGCTTTGATAGTGTGAAACTTGCAGATGGGCATACACATGGACAGCGTCTGGGTGGAGCATGAGTGGAATGGACAATGGAATGGAGGGGTGGCCTAGTGGTTAGAGTATCTGTCTTGACATCCAGAGGTGGCTGGTTCTGCTGCCCACTGCTGCTCCTTGTGATCTTGAGCAAGTCACTTAACCCTTCATTGCCTCAGGTACAAAATTAGATTGTGAGCTCTCTAGGGACAGAGAAATACCCAGTGTACCTGAATGTAACTCACCCTGAGCTACTACTGAAAAAGGTGTGAGCAAAATCTAAATAAATAAATTATATGTGTGACGTACTAAATGCCATAAGTTATATGTGTTTTGCTGGAATTTAATCATGAGGATTTAACTAGCTTGGTGGCTGGGGGAAGCCACTGCTTGCTCTGAATCGGTAGTGTGGAATGTTGGTATTAATTATGTTTCTCCCAGGTACATGTGACCTGGATTGGCCACTGCTGGAAGCAGGACACTGGGCTAGATGGACCATTGGTCTGATCCAATATGCCTGTTCTTATGTAAGTGCAAGTGCCTATATGCTGTTGAATATTCGCAGTTAGTGCCTAAGCCGAAATCGGCTAACCTGTGTGCATTCCAAAGGTGGAGTTCGCACTCATGTGTTTAAGTGCCGATATTCTGCCCTTGACCACATAAGATAACCACTTAAATTGGGCCACATAAATAGTAGCCCTTTCTTTAAGTGGTTCAGCTTTTGTGGTTCAGGGCTGAATATTGCTCTTAACCACATCAGCTGTAGTGGCCAATCTATAACTGAATATTTAATGCCAGTGCCTGGACATGACCCTGCATTGAATATTTGGGAATACAGCTGGCAGAAAACATAAAAATTTTGTCTGCTACAGGCTGACTATCAGGCCCACTGTATTCTATAAAGGAAAGTAGGTACCTACTTCCCTGTATAGAATATGCACCAATCAGATGCACGCTGGGCATCTCTGTATAGGTGCAGTGTTATAGAGTTGTTCTCTATTTGTTATTTTTCCATGTTTGAACTTGTGTTTATGAAGCCATTCACAAAAATTATGTAAATTCACTATCGAGCTGAAGAATCATGCAACTCAAGCCATTGGTGATTTTGATGTGGAAAGTCATGCATATCATGTAGTACATTTTCTGGAATAGGGAGGGGGAAGGGTAGGGCAATTGTTGTAATCCACTGAAAGTAGTGGACTGTAAGACTTTGTATTAAATTAAATTATTAAATTCCTAGTTTTGACTTCAATCCTCATTTTCTGGTATTTAAGACAGCAAAAAGAGATGAAAAGAGAGAAGGTTATCTTCTTGAGTATCGCTATTTGACTGTCTGATTTCCTTTCCAGAACTGTAGTTTCTTGATATGTTTATCTGAATACTCAAAATAAAAACATATTTTTAAAAAATGTTACTAAAAAGGCATTACTTTGAATTCTTTACATAATTTGTGCTAAAGTCATAATTCATCACATAAACACTGGAGATGACTAGTTCATTTTTGCTATAATGTCATCAATATCATCTCACTCACTGCATAAGTCAGTTAGATAGGAGGAGCCAGTAGAAGTCCACCAAAGTGGAGAACTCTGAGATCCAACAGGATGTGGTAACAGCAGAAAAGCGCGGTTGATTTCCCACTTGTTTTCTCCACGTAGGAGCTCATTTTGGACTGGATTGTTTTTGTTCAAGTGGTTATATTAGGGGTACAGAGGATCTGCAAGCAAGCAACTTAGAACATTTTAAACCCAATTACTTCATAACAACATCTTTAATTGATGTGCTGTCCACCTGTTCCTCTGAAATATTGCACATTACATAGAAACTGCAATTTTCTTTTAATAGGATCTATACAGTATACTGCTGGGTCCTCATTTTGTGATCAATAGTTATTTACTTTTGAGATGTCGGAGGATGGCTAATATAGCTGAATAAATTTATTGATAGACAATGTAACAATGAGAAGTACAGTTAAAAAACAAAAGACCGATGAATATACCGCTGCTTTCAGGTGTGAATATTATTTGAATTTGTAAAGACTTCTGGAATGTTGAAAGGATGCACCACTAAAGCACTGAATAATTGTCCTCACACCTTAATAAGGATTCCGTTATTGACTCGTGCGAATATTCTACTGTAACTGTCTCCTAAATTGGTTCCTTGGGGCTCAAAATATACAGGGATGTTATGGGTTCCTATCGTAAATTGCCACACAGTAAAGTAGCAAGTTTCTGAAATAGCATTGGCCCTGTTTTGATCAATACTCAATTCTAAGCAGTGCAATGGGCAACTGTTTCCATAGAAACATTGATGTCACAGAGATTGAACAATGGCTGTTACAACAAATCATTTCGTTTGAGCAGTTGTAATTGACTATATGTACAGTTTTCTGTCACCTGAGACTATTTACATCAAGTTTGAAGCAGAACAGCATTAGTTATTCTGGGACTGAGAGGGTTTGCTCTTCTTTGTCTGACCTTACAAATATCTAGGAGGGTGTTGCCATAGCAACCGAAGATGTAGCAGGAGGAACACTGTGATAGCTACATAATGCAGCATGTATTGGAAAACGACAACGGTAGTTTAATTAATAAACCTTAGCCCATCACATAATGTAAAACTTAATTATAGGATGAGATATGAGTTTCCTTGCTCTGTCATAAGCTTCCAGTCCTCTGACCTCTAACTCATTTTAAGTTCATTAACACTTGCACCCACCCTTTAAAGAATTCCAGCAATAGTACACAAAATTCCTTAGGTCATGAGAACCACTCAGCAGTGCCAATGAGGTACATTTAGCAATATGCGCCCTTAAAAGTGAGTTGTAGAATATGACATACTATCATGGGCAAGGTCTGGTATTTTAATTTTGATGCAATAAACCATATATATGAAACGGGAAATAAAAATTAGATGTAGCTTTCTTATCTCCCCTTAAGGCTGAACACAATCTGCCTGATATTTAAAGAAATTTAAATGGCCAGAAGAAGGTTCTGGCTGTTTAAATTTCTTGTCTGGGGCTAAGCGACAATATTCAGTAGTAGTAAACTAGACTTTGCTGCCACTGCCACAGCATATTGTCTTTTAATGACTAACTCCTAAACTTGCTGGGCTGGGGGCGGAGTATGGGTAGAGTGGCCACCTACAGGCTTATTTTCGAAAGAGAAAGACGCCCATATTTCGACCCAAATCGGGAGATGGGTGCCTTTCTCCCGTGGGCGCCCAAATCGGTATAATAGAAAGCCGATTTTGGGCGCCTCCAACTGCAGTCTGTCGCGGGAACGAACAAAGTTGACGGGGGCGTGTCGGAGGTGTGGTGAAGGCGGGACTGGGGCGTGTTTATCGGCCGAGGAGAGATGGGCGCGCTCGGCTGATAATGGGAAAAAAGAGCGGCAGAAGCGAGAATTTGGGCTGCTTTTTTTGGACCCTATTTTTCACGAACAAGTCCCTAAAAAGTGCCCCAACTACCCAGAGGACAACCGGAGGGAATTGGGGATGACCTCCCCTGACTCCCCCAGTGGTCACTAACCCCCTCCCACAAAAAAAAAAAAACTTTAAAAACTTTTTTTTGCCAGCCTATATGCCAGCCTCAAATGTCATACCCAGCTCCATGACAGCAGTATGCAGGTCCCTGGAGCAGTTGTTAGTGGGTGCAGTGCACTTCAGGCAGGTGGACCCAGGCCCCCCCCCACCTGTTACACTTGTGGTGGTAAATGGGAGCCCTCCAACCCCCCAAAACCCACTGTACCCACAAGTAGGTGCCCCCCTTCACCCATAAGTGCTATGGTACTGGTGTAGAGTTGTGGGGAGTGGGTTTTGGGGGGGATTTGGGGGGCTCAGCACCCAAGGGAAGGGGGTTATGGACTTGGGAGGTATTTTACTGTTTACAAGTGCCCCCTAGGGTGCCCGGTTGGTGTCCTGGCATGTGAGGGGGACCAGTGTACTATGAATCCTGGCCCCTCCCATGACCAAATGCCTTGGATGTGTTCGTTTTTGAGTTGGGCACCTTCGGTTTCCATTATCGCTGAAAACCGATATCGCCCATCTCAAATCTGCCCAAATCCGATGCATTTGCCCGGCACCAACCGTATTATCAAAACAAAAGATGGATGCCCATCTTTTTTGAAAATATGGTCTGTCCCGCCCCTTCGCGTACCCGTCCTCAGGGATAGTCGCCCATGGAGATGGGCGTTCACGTTCGATTATGCCCCTCCTAGTCAGTTAGCTGCAATATTCAACCCTCTAACTGGCTAGGAACCCGCAAAAAGTTAGGAGAGAAAAAAGGCTGGCCTAATTTTATGCTGTTGCCCAGTTACCTTCCAGGTAGCAGCTCTGGCTACCCCATCCCAATTCCCCCCTCACACTCCCCAGAATGGAAAGAATCCTCCCATGACCCGATCCCCCTTCCCACTTACCCCCAAAGATACAGCAAGGTAGGCCCAGGCCCTACCTCCACCGCCCCCCCCCAACCAGGTCTACCTTGAATCCCTGTTGGTCCAGTGGTAAATGGGTAGGACCAATACCCACTTGCTCTCGCCCACATCCGAGGCCGCTACAAAATGGCTGCTGCAATTTCTAGTGGCAGCTTCATGGTATTTCAAGTAGCCCGATATGAGAGATTTTGTGGTTACTAGCAACCGTAAAATAATTTGTCTATCAGTTTTTTGGTAGGTTGCCAAACAGCCACCAGGCTTCAGATCACCTGGCCTTTAGTTTACTTTTGAGTTATTTGTATTATCTGAACCTAATGGTTAGCACATTGGGTTGAGAACAAGGGAAGTCAGGATTCAAATCCAACTGCCACTCCTTAAGATCACTTAACTATCCATTGCCTCAGGTACAAATTACTGTAAGACTTCCAGGGACAGGAAAATACTGTACCTGAATGTAACTTGTATTGAGATTATTTGCTAAATCCAAATCCAAAATCCAGTACTAGGTATATTGTGAATATATACCTTTACAAAAGTCACTCCTGACCTATAAAGCAATTCTACTGTACTATAAAAGCAATAACTTCCAGGAATCACACAACAAGGATCTACCTAGGAAAAGACAGCATTGTAAACATTGCAGTGAGTAGTAGAACATCAATACACCTTTTGAGAAAACTGAACAATCCATGTTATTACAGATCAATCCTACACACACTTTCAATGTTAACAGAATACCTGGCCAATGCCAGAAAAAAACATTATTTAAGGCTTCAGTGGTACAACCATTGATAGGACTCTACAAATGCAGGGCCGAGTGCAGTTGCACCTTTTATATCTATAAAGGACCCTGTAGAAGTGAGCAAATATCAGGGGCAGACAGTGTGATTTGCATATTAATACATGTGCAAATGAGCTTCATAGCAAACGTTTGCAAGAAACTTAGCTATAGGCCTTGTAGAACCAGATATCTAAACTGCAGTGAGCTATAGATAAGTTTTTTGAGCAAACCAGCCTGTGAAAATATTTTCTTGAGCATGTTTTGGAATTCTGAATTAATGAACTACTTTGGGATATATTGCAGCAACTCATTAATGAAGAATTTTTATAAGATTTTGCATTTAATGGACTACATGTGAAATTTTATTATTTGCAAATGGAAAAATCTGCAAAATATATTCCAATTGGAGCTTAGTCATGACAAAAAAAACCCAAAACTTCAAAATGCTGGCATTTTTGCATATTTCAAAGTAGTTTGCATCTTTTTGTTTTCACAGTTAAGCCTTGTGTAGCTCTACCTGTCTGAAGGTAGCTCACTACCTCTGACTTTGCTATGCAGGAGACCAGGGGTACACAGTGAGGAATCGCTGTCATTTCTCAGATTTATATCAGTGGGACTTTAGTTCCTAGTTTGAGATCAGTTTAGCTGAGAAGCAGTTGGCTTCCTAGATTCATTATCTCTTCTACTCATGCCCACCTCTCCAAACCAAGAGTCCAATTTAAGGTATGTTCTAAACCAAGAATTTATTTAAAGGATTTAAATAGTAGAAAGGCAAAGCAAAAAATTCAATCAATCACCAGTATATATAGAAAATATTGCAAGTACACTCATTTCATTTCACCTGGGACTGTTCTCTTCTACCCCACAAATACCTTGTGGATATGGAGTCTGCACTCTGTAGATCCTAGTCCTCCTTGGCTCAACTCCAAGTGTCATCTTCTTTTATTTCCAGGATCAGTGGCACCCTTTTGCTTCTTGATATTCAGGGTCTCTCTTCTGTTAAGCATCTTTATTCATTTCTTTTGTGCAGTACCATAGTGCATTGACCTAAGTTGCCCCTATCACTGAAGTGGTGTTTTGTTCAAAGGCTGGGTTAGATAGAGACCATTACTCCTCCTTTGTGATATGATAGTTGTTGTAGCCCAAAACAGAGAGCTACCTTTGAGCTTGGGTATTTATTTCAATTCAAACCTCCCTCCAAATGAAGCCTTCTCCCACAGTTACCTTATTAGTACAGAAAATCCTCCAAAGTTCTGGAAATTGCAAGTTGCACAAAAAGGTCACCATGCAGGACTTGAGTAGAGCCAACAGAGGCCTCTGCCATATAAGCAAACCAGATCCCCACTACACCTGTTTGTGAAATTAATGCACAGTTTAGTACACAGGCAGCATCCAATCAATCAGTTTCCAACTCAATCAATCACTTCAGGTCTCTCCCTCAGGCTGCGATTTGTTTATGAACCTCCAGTGTACAGCATATAACTAAAAGCTCTTTTAGAAACCTAAGTTGATCGAATCTAGTAGTAACCCCAGATTTAATTCTCTGGTCATTGGGTGAAAAAAAAAATCAGGTGTACTTGACATGACCTGCCTCTAATTAATTCATGATGCCTCTGATCCTGTAGTCTTCTGGATTCAAGGCAGTCTGCAGTGTTGTTTGTTACTAGTGATCCCATTAGTTTTCTCTGCCATCCAGATCAGACTTACTGGCCTGCAATTACCAGTCTTTTCTGTGCTCCTGCTTTTGTGGAGAGGAACTGAATCTGCTCTTCTGTCTCCAAAGTGATTGACTGAGGGGTCCTTTTACTAAGCCACATAAGTGTCTACGCGTGCCCAACACACGCCAAAATGTAGTTACCACCTGACTACCATGTGGCTCTTGCGGTAATTTCATTTTTGCAGCGCGTCTGAAAAATATTTTTTATTTTTGGACATGCGTAGTGGATGCGCTCCAAGTGGCATTTGATGCACATAGGTCATTACCGCCAGGTCTATGGCTGGCGGTAAGGTTTCAGACCCAAAATGGACATTTGGCAATTTCGATTTTGCTGCACGTCCATTTTCGGCAAAAAAAGGACTTTTTTACAGGTACGCTGAAAAATGATCCTGCATGCACCCAAAACCTGCGCCTACACTATCGTAGACCATTTTTCAGCATGCCTTTGTAAATGGACCCCTGAGTGATCAGTGATGCTGCTAGCACCTCTCTGAACTACCTTAATATCATAAAATGTACTATGTCTGTCCTTAATGCCTTGTCCACTTTCAATTTTAGCAATGTTGTCCAGGCTCTCTCGATTACCTTCTGTTCATTTTCCTGCTTTTTTTTTTGTCTGTAATTCTTCACTATTCACTTCTATGAATACGGCGGAATTTGTGCAGAATGCTAGTTAGAATATTAGAATATCTGCTTTTCAGAGTCTCTGCTTTTTCCCTGTCTTTACATTATGTTCCTTCCTTTCTTCTCTTGGTTTCACAGTTCCAGCTCATTACCTGCACTTTCTCTTCTCATTAATGCATTGAAAATGGCCGTATTTCTTCGCTTTACTGCCTTAGCTATTTTCTCCTCTCTTGAAGCTTTGTTGTCCTGGCTACTCCCATGCTTCCTTTTATTTTTCTTAACATGCTTCCCTGGCATTCTTCCTCTGTGATTCCTCATAACTTTCAATCTTCAATCTTTTTGATTTTACCTGTTCAGTCCCCCCTGCTGAATGTCACATTGTTCCAGGGCTTTTTTTGTGACGGTATGCACCAGTACGGTGTACCGGCACCTTTTTCACCTGTCCTGACTTTGAGCTGCGCTCTCTTTCTCTCTCTCGCTGCTGCCTCTGCCACCAACGGTAGCTGTCCTAAGCTTCTCTCTCAACCCCCCTCCCCATACCTGTTCCAATTCAACTTTAGAGCACTAGCAGAAGCAGCGTTTCACATTCAGCTGCCTGTCCTGCATCAGCCCAGGAGTCTTTCTCTCTGCTGCGCCCCTGCGGATACAGGAAGTTACAGCAAAGGGGGTGGAGCACAGCACGGCAGAGAGAAAGGACTCCTGAGATGATGCAGGGCAGGCAGCTGAATGTGGAACGCTGCTACTGTTAGCGCTCAGAGAGGGAAAATCATTTCGAAATGTACATGGTAGGGAGGATGCATGGGGAAATGTTTAGCGATGCTGGCATACAATACACACAAAAAAGCAACACTGGGCCTTCAAGAGAGAGATATGACAGCCGTCCTTTATTATTACAAAGACCCGACATGGACCGTGTTTCGGCGCACAAGCGCCTGCCTCAGGGGTCAGCTAAGGTCTTCATATTGTATAAGAAGCAGTAAACAGACAAATGTATGAAGTCGTCTGGTTCCAAATAGAGTAGTTAGCTCATGCCAGACGTGCATTCAATCAAACTGGACGCCAAGGCAGGCGCTTGTGCGCCGAAACACGGCCCATGTCGGATCTTTGTAATAATAAAGGACGGCTGTTATCTCTCTCTTGAAGGCCCAGTGTTGCTTTTTTGTGTGTAGAATTATTTAATGACACTGAGATGAAAGAAGTACAAACATTATGAAGGGCTTCTAATGCCGACCAAATAGATTCCGGGGATATTACCTGGGGCTTCACCAGGGGCTGGATCGCAATAGCGCACAACGAGGCTTCCTCCTCGAGACTAACGTTCCGGGTCACCCTCGTCAACGCTTCTTCTAACGCCATTCCTGGCGGAGCCTGGATATCCCCCAACAAAGATAGATCTTCTGCCATCTTCTCAGGTGGGGTCTGCCGCCCCTTCGAGTCTTTATTTTCACTCGGTACTCCGACCCCGTCCGATTGTGGCAGAGGGGGAGTTGTTGGTCCCACCGGGCTAAGCGAAGCTCTGCTCTCCAAACTGGGGCTCTTCCCTGCCCCGTTTACGGATGCGCCAGTTGGTGTAGATACCAGAAAAGCAGAAATGGAGGTTTGCCCCAAAGAGGGGGTTTCCAGCCTGGGGAGGGGGGTCCCTTCGGCTTGCCCTTTCTCTTTGGCATGCTTGTGTAATCCGAAAGAAGATAAGGAAATAATCTCAAGCAGAGCGTTCCACTCCTGCTTCCTGCTCGGTCGCCATCTTGGATTCCTCTCATATATGTAAGTTTTTAAGAATTTTCGAAAAAGAAAGTGACAGCACTTGTTTTAAATCGAACAGTAATAAATTCCAGTGTCTAGCTCCTTGGACTGAAAATAAGCTATTGTTGATAAGCTTATGACGCACACTTTTAATTGCCGGAAAACATAAGCAGAGAGTCCTGGAAAAACAGAGTCTATGACCTTGAGATGGAATCATCAATAATTCCCCAACTCCCTCAGAATTTAATCCATACAAAACTTTATAGATTAACATGATTATTTTAAACTGTATATGTTTTTCACCTTCAACCAATGTAAGTTATTCAAAACAGGAGTAATTCTATTAAATCTATTCAAACCATAAATCAATCTTGCTGCCGTATTTTATAGGAACTGTAAACATCTTTGCAATTTAGCTGAAACATTTCTGTAAAGAGAATTACAATAGTCCAGTTGAGGAAGCAACACTGCCTAAACTATAATTCTAAAACTATTCTGTGGCAATGAAGACCTGACTGCTCTTAACTGTCTAAGGCGAAATAAATTTTTTTTACTAAGGGCCCCTTTTACTAAGCCACGTAGGTGCCTTTGCGCGCCAAATGTGCACCAAATTGTTACTGCACGGTTACCGCTTGGTAATTTCAATTTTGGTGTGCGTCTGCTACGTGAATCTGAAAAATATTTTAAAATTTCCGGCACGTAACAGATGCATGCCAAGTGGCATTTGACACAAGTAGGTCATTACCGCCCAGATTCTTTACCGCTAGGTCAATGGCTGGTGGTAAGGTCTCAGACCCAAAATAGACGCACGGCAATTTTGATTTTGCTGCATGTTCATTTTTGACAAAAAAGAGGCCTTTTTTACAGGCGCGCTAAAAATGGATTGGCACACGCCCAAAACCCGTGCCTACACTACCGCAAGCCATTTTTCAGCATGCCTTTGTAAAAGGACCCCTAAGTGCATTAACCTGTTTTTCTTATGATAACTTAGAATCCAGTATAATACCTAAACCTTTTGAATGATCATCAATTATTAGATTTTCACCAGAACTTACTATCTTATATGAAAGATGGTCGAAATCTCCAAACTATAGAAGTTTAGGGCTCCTTTTACAAAGGTGCGCTGAAAAGTGGCTTGTGGTAGTATAGGTGCAGGTTTTGGGTGCATGCAGAATCATTTTTCAGCATGCCTGTAAAAAAGGCCTCTTTTTTTGCCAAAAATGGATGTGCGGCAAAATCAAAATTGCTGTGCATCCATTTTGGGTCTCTGACCTTACCACCAGCCATAGTCCTAGCGGTAAAGAATTTGGGTGGTAAGGACCTATGTGCATCAGATGACACTTGGCGCGCATCTGGACGCGCACCAAAAATGAAATTACCGCAACAGCCACGCGGCAGTCGGGCAGTAAGTCCATTTTGGTGCTCGTTGGGCACGCGTAGGCATCTACGAGGCTTAGTAAAAGGGGCCCTTAGTCTTTTCCTTATTCAATTTTAAAAAAACATTTAGTTGCCCATTCATCTATAATTGAAATATATCTTTGTAACACAGCAGCAGTATCTGAATAATTTGCTGAAACAGGACACAAAAAGAAAAATATAGTCCGCATAAGATAAGACAAAAATACCCAAATCTGTAAGAAATTTATCCAATGACCATAGGTAAATATTAAATAAGGAAGGTGAAAGAGGGGAGCCCTGCGGAACTCCACTGCCCAGATTCCAACTGTATGAATTCTCAGTTCTAGCTTTTACTCCATATGATCTAAAAATCAAAAACTGTTTAAATCAACTCGTTATTCCCAGTTCACTCAGTCTGAGCAGCAGTATTGTATAATTAAACTCTGGAATTCGTTGCAGGAGAACGTAGTGAAGGCGGTTAGCTTGGCAGAGTTTAAAAAGTGGTTGGACGGTTTCCTAAAGGACAAGTCCATAGACCGCTACTAAATGGACTTGGGAAAAATCCACAATTTCGGGAATAACTTGTATAAAATGTTTGTACGTTTGGGTAGCTTGCCAGGTGCCCTTGACCTGGATTGGCCGCTGTTGGGGACAGGATGCTGGACTCGATGGACCTTTGGTCTTTTCCCAGTATGGCATTACTTATGTACTTATGACTAATTGGCGGTTCCCATTTGTAGAATTGCCTCCTGTAGAATGCAGTTAGCTACACCTGTTAAGGTAAAGTTAATTGTATCACATTATCTGCCACATTAGCAGTTGCCCCCTAATTCTATAAAAGTTGCCAAACATTGCACACACAAATTTATGAATTAAATAATGAGCTAATTAGCGCCAATAATTGGCTTTTTAACAAACAATTATTGGCACTGTTACAAGAAATTCTACCCACTTCTCCAGCAATTAATATGTTGGAAGAAATGAGTTATTTTGGGGAAAATAGCTTGAGAGCAACTCGCCACTGCTTATAATTTAAGAGCAGGTGCTGTATTTATAAGTTTTAGGATATTAATTTCTCCACCAATCACCAAAGGTGATAATTGCAATAAATTAAATAGATTAAGTATATATATAGCTTCAATATACTCAGAACACAAAGAGACCGTATTTTTAGCTTCAAAAAAGGTTGATTTAATATACAATTGCACAAGAGAGGTAGGTATTAAGAGGAATCTTTACAGGTAATCTGTGCATAAAAATAGAACAAAGTAGCAGGTAGATCAAAAGTTATGTTACTTACAAGTCCTTGTTACACAGTATGAACAGCATTAGATAAGCACATGTTTTAGGAGCAAGGCATCAGCGGACCCCAAAGAGAGCAGCAGTTTCCAAGAGAGGCAGGTTTCCAGAGGAGGCAGGTCCCAAGAGAGGCAGGTTCCAAGAGGAGCAGGTTCCAAGAGAGCGAGCTGGGCTGTTTCCAGGCCTTTTATAATGTTAGCAGAGAAGCATGGTGTGTGCATGTCTTGGATATTTTGCAAGGCATTATGGTTAATGTAGTCTCATGTCTGCACACGACCCCTGAGTTGGTCTCATGTGTTATGACATCATGAGACTTACAGTCTGGACTTTGCTGGCAAATGTCTTTTGATGTCCTGTTCAGTCTCTGGGGCAGATACACATTACAAGTCCTTCCTTTCTGCACATGTCTGGAAGCTGATGGGAGGGGCAGGTATACCTTTGACAAGCAAATGTCCTGTTTATGCTTCCTCTGAGTATTTAGGTGTCCACCTTAGTCCATCTTTTGTTAGGTG
Source organism: Microcaecilia unicolor (assembly GCF_901765095.1). Taxonomy (NCBI): domain Eukaryota; kingdom Metazoa; phylum Chordata; class Amphibia; order Gymnophiona; family Siphonopidae; genus Microcaecilia; species Microcaecilia unicolor. Next base: position 220,808,768 of record NC_044037.1, read on the forward strand.
GGAGGGCAGAGGAAGCTCTTTTGTGTTTGTTAAGTGTTTGTAGTTAACTTATTCCTGCTCTCAGAAGCTCCCAGAAAAAAGGAATGGAGAGAGAGGGGCTTGAAATAAAACTATTCTCTCTGCTGCTGTGTCAAATATATATTTTTAAAAGATACACAAATATATTGCTGTATATATATCCAGCAAATATGCTACATATTTCAGTAATAAACTGATACCGTTACAGCACTAATTAGATTTTAGTGGTGTTTACATGCAGAAACGTAGGCACGGAAATGGGAGGGACAGGAGTGGAATGGAGCGCGTTCCTAGCATTTACGCTCTTTGTTATAGAATAAGGGGGGGGGGGGGATAAACATGTACATTTGCACCACATTTCAGTTGGTGCAAATGGCTGTGCCTAAAGTTAGGTGCAATTCCAGGATATAAGCGCTATTGTATAAACCACACCTAAATTTAAGTACAGCTTATAGAATAGCACTTTTTTCGGTGCTGATTTTTTTTTAGGCGCCATATATAGAATTCACCCCTTAATGTGTGGTAATGACTTCCAAATTAACTGAAAGACACACACTCCTTACCCACTCCATGCCCCAAAATACTGTTTCCCATATTAGCTATTTGTCAGCACATCACACACAGGAACAGGATGAGTGACAAGTCCCATTTCTGTTTTGAAGGCTGGTTGGTGTGGACTTGATGGAACTGCTAGTGGTGTTTACATGCAGGGGGAAGGAATTATTACAAGACTGTCAAAGCCCTGCCAGAGATTGAGAATGAAGTTGTAAAAGGCTGTTGTTAGTCTTCCCATATACAATCACTTTCAATCACACTGTTCATTCAATGCCTTTATCATGTTATCCACAACTAGATAGCAAATGGGAACAGGTGACTAAAATAGCTGATCCAAAATGTTGAGTATGGCCAATTTTTTCCCCAAGCAGTCTAAAAAATTTACATGTTTGAACTTTTGTAACTTTTTATTTTTTCACATAAAAGTGTGGGATTTGGACTGTTGTAGTACAAATTGTTTGCTCTGACAGAATTAATTAAACCTTGTTTTTTTTTTTGTTTCTGGTGACTTTTCATAGAGATGGTCACAAATGTGCTGGCTCCCAGTTGTGGAATTGTATCCTTTGGAGGTTAGACATGTTTCAAAAAAAATTGAAGGCTTTGCTTTTTAACTAAATTTTGTTTAATTATTGTATATTTTAATATGTTTTCTATTTTGTTGTGTGCTTTATTGTTTTTACGCTGTGATCTGTATTGATGCAACTTATTTGTAAAAGGTGGAACATCAGATGTAATCAAATGAAATCAATTAGCTTATAAACATATGAATTGACATACTGGGTAAGATCAACTGTCTATCAAGCCCAGTTTCCTGTTTCCAAGAATGACCAATCCAGGTAGGATTCTCAAAAGTAGATAAATTCCATGGTCTTTATTCCCAGGGATACACAATGGTTTTCCCCAAGTGTACTTAGTGAATGACAGTTTATGGACTTTTCCTCCAGGAACTTGTCCAAACTTATTTTTAAACCTAGTTACACTAACTGCTTTTACCAAGTTCCCAGCAACAAACTTAAGAGCTAACCTATGTGAAGAAATATTTTCTTTGATTTATTTTAAATGTTCTATTTACTAAATTCATGGCATGTCCCTTGGTCTCTGTATTTTTTGAAATAGTAAATAACTGATTTGTGTTTTTCCAATCCACTTAGCTTTTATAGACCTATCATACCTCCCTCACCCATCTCTTCTCCAAAATGATGATCCCTAACTTCTTTAGCCCCTCCCCCCTAATTTTGGAGAAGAGATGGGTAAGGGAGATATGATAGGTCTCACCCTTAAGAACAGTCCCTTAGACAGCCTGAGCCACCTTAAGAGCACTAGTCTCGCTTGGGAGGAAATGACTGAGGTTAAGTAGGCCCAGAGAGAAGAAGGAATCGAAGCCCCAGTGTACACCACCACCACCACCACCTATGGTTAATCATTGTGACCTGGCCGAGGTAAGCTGCTTTTGCTTCTTCTTTGAAACTGATGAGCCTTACTCTGAGGTCTGGCTAGAGCCAGACCCTAGTACTTGGAGAAGAACTGAGGCTGTGTACAGGGCTTGCTAGCCTGAGGCCTGCTTAAGACTGCTTACTGAACTACAGAGGCGTTCTATATTTTGTTCCTGGTCCTGTGATGTAACAGGCCTCAGGATTCAATTAAATAAACACTTGTTTTCATTTATATCCCTTTGTACAGCTGTGTTGCTTCAACCTTCTCTTGGGGTGTCACACTCCCCTTTATCCTTTGGTCACCCTTCTCTGTATCTTTTATGCTATATATATTTTTTGAGAGGCAACAACCAAAATTGCACACACTACTCAAACTGCTTTCTCACCGAGGAGCAATACAGAGGCATTAAGATATTCCCTACATTTCTTTCCTATTAATTATATAACATTCTGTTTGCTTTCTTGGCTGCCATTGCTTACTAAGCAGAGGATTTGAACTTATTGACTACAATGATATTTAGATCATTTTCCGATTGGTGAGTCCTAGTGTGGAACCATTTTTCATTTCTTGAAACTCACCCCTTTGGCTATCTGTAATGTGGTGTCATGCTGTTAGAGTGTGATCATTTCTATATTAAACATTTAGCACAGATTAGTAATAGGGATTAAACTGGCCAACCAGGAGAGTAGAGAAAGGGGACTATTGGGAAACTAAAAAGTGAAATCAGGAAAGAGTAAGCAAGGGCTGGATTTAAGGCTTTCTATACAGTCCATGCCAGAAGTGAGGTGGCCAGTTTAAATCCCACTGCTGCTCCTTGTGATCTTGGGCAAGTCACGTAACCCTCCATTGCCTCAGGTACAAACTTAGATTGTGAGCCCTCCTGGGACAGAGAAATATCCAGTGTACCTGAATGTAACTCACCTTGAGCTACTACTGAAAAAGGTGTGAGCAAAATCTAAATAAATAAAATAAATACTGCCTGAACTAACAGGTAGACCTAGGCAGTTTGCAATTCTAAATAATTAGTTACAAACATGGTAGATAGGAGAAAGGGTCTACAACGTTCAGATGGTAAAGTAAATAGCACTCACACTAATACATATGGATGGAGCAAACAAAAGGAGGGGGGTAGTGGAGGGAGAGGAGTAGGGGTTGAGTTCGAAATCGACAACTGTGACCATAATCAGCTAATTTGGAAGGTCGAATGTCTGGTGAAACAGCCAGGCCCTTAAGGCAGGCTTAAACTTTTTAAAAGGAAAATTTAACATGGACTTTGTGAGGAAGGGAATTCCAACAAGCAGGGGCTGCGAAACAAAAGGCACAATGTCTGGTTGATTCTAAGCTAGCTTGTTTGGGATTTGGTAGAACTAAACGGTAATTGTTGAGGGAGTGCAACAGATGAATTGGTGAATAAGGAATAATAAGATTAGCTAGATAATCTGGGGGTCCCTGTTGGAAAGCTTTAAAGGTAAGTGTGAGGAGTTTATGAATAATTTGTTGCTCTATAGGAAGCCAGTGGGTTTTTTAAAGTAGATGCAAAACATGGTCTGTTCTTTTAGCATGGCAGAGAAGTTTAACTGCGGTATTTTGTAATGTTTGGAGATGCTTTAAAGAGTAACGAGGTGATCCTAGGTGTATGATGTTGCAATAATCAGTTTTAGACATCAGAGTGGAAAGAATAAGTGAATGAAATGTATCATGATCAAAATAGCTTTAAACCAGTTGGTGTTGTCGAAGAATAAAGAAACCTGATTTGCATAGTTGGGAAATCTGTGTAGAGAAAGTGAGTCGAGAATTTAAAGTAACACCTAAATATCTAACGTAACACCTAAATAGGTGGTGGTAAGGACTCAGGTGGGAATGGCCGCATTCCAACTGTGAAACTAGCACACGGCCATTACTGACCCAAATTACAATTCCGGCATTTTCTAGAAAGTGGCCAGAGCATGTGGCAAACCCATGTGCTAATCAAAGTGCCGGAAATTTTCTAGTGTTGCTTGGTAAAAGGATCCCCTAATGCAGGATGTGCTAAAGCATTCCACATTAGTTTTGCCATCTGCATGTGATAAACCACATGGTAATTATTTTTTAATTTTTATGTTGGGGGGGGGGCATGTCAAGGGCAAAGAATGGTCATGAATGTACTGTTTAGCTCACATGCTTACATTAGTGTGCATTAACTGAATAACACCTAACGAGCGATCCCTTGCTGCCTCCTAAGTAGAATGTGCTAAGTGCTCCCATGCTAATTTTTTCTAATGTCCATGCACTAATGGTAACACTAGTGGATGGCTGTAAATGAAACAAATTGAAAAAAAGGCAATTTTATGGCCACTTTAGAAATGGACTTAGCGCACAGGACCCACATAACTGCATGCTAGGCTCATTAATGCAGCTTAGTAAAAGGGCCCCTTAGCTAGTAAGTGCTGGACAAGCCACTGACATTCCCATGCCCCTTTCACATCCATGCCCCCTTGCAGTTGTGTGCTACAGATTTTCCACGCTAAATTTCTAGAATAGTGACTAAGTGAAGTTATACATGTAACTACAAATTAGTGCCAATTAATTCCAATTATTGGCGAGTATTGGTTGTTAGTGCCTGTTAGCGGCTATTTGCCAATTAACTTATGCAAGTAACTGGCACTATCCTTTAACCTGCACATGTAAATTTGTGTGTTAAGCATGAAAAATGTGTTTGCAAAATTATAGAATGAGAGGGAAGGTGAACAAAGGAGATTGCTGAGGACAAGAGAATAGGGACTGAAGGGCAAGAGAGGAACAATGAGAACTAGAGGGGAGTGAGTCCACACTGTGAAAAAGAGACAGATAGAGGGAGAAAGTGACAGAAGTACAGACTGATATGTGGGCAGCTCTCTCATCTTTTGTTCTAGACTAGAAAGAGATAAGGAACAGGCAGGCCCAATTGTCACATTAAACCTAAGTGAAGCAACACAATCATTTTTCTTTTATTCTCAAGTTCAATTTATTCTGTGTTTAAAGTAGTCTACAAGTAACATCAATGGCTTATTTTAGTTATTATTTAACTTTAATTAATTTTAATTGACATTTATTGACTGCTATCTTTCTTTTATGAAAACTCGCATCAGGAGGTGGTATTGTATGGGCCACGAGGACAAATATTTTTCTTTTGCTGGGCCCCAAGAAAAAATATTATTGTCCACTAGGTTTCATCAAAACAAGTTTTCAATCCATTGGTTTAGCTTCCCAAAGCCTTTTATATTCTCTTATTATGAACTGTGGTAATGTAAGCCACCAATCAACTTAGGAAGGATTCCCAACCCTTGGGTGGGTTTACAGTACATTCTAAATTCACTTCACAGTTACAAGCCATTTGATAATTCTTTTGTGTTATTGGCTTCACTGTGTTGATGGTTTTAATATCTGTGGGGCCCTTTTACAAAGCTGTGGCAACAAGTGGACTTAGCGCACCTTTTGCAGGTCTTTCCTGCTCGTTAAGGCCACTTTTGTCATGGCTGGGAAATGTCCAATTTTACAATTTCAGATTTAATGGTCATTCAATAATTCTGCCATTAGTGTGCTGTCATTAACAAAAATTAGTGCATGCCACCTGTTTTGTAGGCAGAAAGGGCTCACGAGTTAATCCCGTGTTAATCAATTAGAGCCTCTTTTACTAAGCCATGCTACTGATTCCTGGTGTGGCAAATGAGAGGAAGTCCATTCAATTCCTGTGAGTTTCCTCTTATTTGCTGAGTGGGAATCGCTAGTGCAGTTTCGTAAAAGAGGCCCTTGGTGCACAGCAATGCCGACATGCTGATTAGTGCCCACTTTCTGGCCCCAGACATGCCCCCTTGGCTAAAAAATGAAATATATTACACCTCAGCACAACCTGTGGTAAGCCCTTTTAAATTGCGGTAGGCATGCTTTAGTGCTTACTGCAGCTTAGAAAAAGGACCCCTGTATGTTTTATATTTATTTTTGTTAAATTTTTTGTACACCACCTTGTAACCAGCAGGAATGGTGGTATTTAAGTTTTATAAATACATTTTAAAAATGATACTTTTCTACTGTTGCTATTGATGATAAATCTATATGTGACTGAGCATTCTGTTTTTTTAGAAGACCCAATACTGGCTCATGGCATAGTACATTAGTGTCTTGCAATGATGTGGTTACTGAAAATTCCCCTTCGGGGTCCAATTCAGTAAGCCATTTTGGGCTAGATTCTGTATATGGCACCTGAAAATTCTGGGTGGAAAAAAATATACCTAGGATTATTCTCTATAGTACACCTACATTTTGTAGAATAGGTTTAAATTTCCATGTGGTATATAGAATTACACTGAGTGCTTCTCCACATGACCAAATTTAGCCATTTACACCATGTTTTACTCAGCATAAATCCCAACACCAAAATTAGGAGCAGAGCGAGTATATTGTATAACAACACATAGATTTTAGAAATGCCCGTGCCCTGCCCATGGCCATTCCTCCTTTTCAACTATGCGACTTAGAATTTATGTGCACCACATTACAGAATATGCTTAGCAAGTTGTGCACATAAATACTAATGCCAATTAGTGCTGATAATTGCTTGTTAACATCCAATTAACAACACTGATTCGCTAGTAAAACAGTTAAGTTACATGCATTGTTATAGAATACACTTTGATTACCATATGGAAATTAATGCACAATATATAGAATCAGCCTGAATGTATATCAAACTCAATATTCTCAGTAACTGCTGACTCAGAGCAGGATTGAATTATGGTTTTATCTCTGAAGCAATACACGATTGATATTTGTTGAAGACACACGGGGAAAATTCATCTGAAATGGTAATGAAAGTGTTTCTCTATTCTGTTACTCTATCGAGAAGGTGAACTTGTAGAATTAATCTGGAAAACAAAGATTTTAACTATAATTATATAAAATGAGTTAATAATGATTAACTGTATTAAAGAATAGCTAATGATCATGCACAGTAATGTTAGTGGAATCTATTGAGTTGCACTTATGCATTCATAATCCTATATTGCATGATATATTTTCTTTAATGTGAGGCCTTTCTCAAGTTGAAATGTAATACCTTGACTGCTTTTGTGCATAGTTTAAATCAGCTAAAATTGGACAAACTTAAAACAACTAGATACATATGTTTTACAATGAACAAATCCTGCATAGGGATAGAGATCCCTGGAAAATTGTTTTGCTGTGCACCATTACACATTGAAGAGTTTTATCTCATACTGACAACTGGCTAAAGCACAGTCAAGTATCTAAACATCCTAGTTTTCCTAGAACAGGGGTAGGCAACTCCGGTCCTCGAGAGCCGCAAGCAGGTCAGGTTTTCAGGATATCCACAATGAATATGCAGGAGATAGATTTGCATACCATGGAGGCAGTGCTTGCAAATCTATCTCCTGCACATTCATTGTGGATATCCTGAAAACCTGACCTGCCTGCGGCTCTCGAGGACCGGAGTTGCCTACCCCTGTCCTAGAACATCCCTACTTTTTAGGGATGTGCATTTATTCTTAAAATACTGGTAGAACACAACAAACGAGACCATTTTTGGATTGGCTCCTTTAAACAAACTGAATGGACATATTATCCAAAAATAATTTGTTTTCATTAGTTTTCAGATCAATTATAGTCCATGAGGCCAGGAAAACAGTCCTCCTTACCTGGCCAGACACATCAGAGTTTCCTTGGGGAAGAATAACAAAAAAACAATCAGGAATGATGCCATCAATCATATTGAAACCTTTTGACAAGCAGCCAAACAATCCTATTCCAACCTCCCTTCCTCCCATCTTCCAAATCCCATGGCTGATGATATCAGCAGGAAATTGAAAAAAGAAAAAAATCCATTTTCTCTTCATTTTTCCTTCTGGGTTTCAGGGAAAAAGAGTGGCCTGTTGGCTGCAGGCTGGAAAAGTTATAAAAGAGGTGAATATTAAAAAAAAATTATCAGTCTTAGAAATAAAGCAAATAATTGAACATTTAGAGCTTAGGCACAGGTAAGAGGGGATGGGTTGACATTCTGCCTGTGTGTCAAAAGAAGAAACTCTTGGGAACAATATGTGCTGCAACTTCAAACTATGCAGCAGAAGATAGATTCTATAATGAAGGTCTGGCAAAAAAACAAAATGCAAACAAAGTCTTTGTGGATATGAGAGTCACTCTGCTTGCTACTAAAGTTTGGTATGCTATGTGGGTGCACAGAAATGAATGGTTGTGCTATTGTCACAGTGACGGCATCCTTACTAGACCAGACAGAGGCACCCACATCCTTCAAACTATTCTGGATCACTACAAGACTGTGTTGTGCTTGAGTAAATACAACAGACTGAGATGCTACTCTAAAAAGAAGCATTCTGGAGTTTTAATCTGGAGAGTCGGTTTCCCAAGAGTTCCAGTGGGGAGAATAACAGTATATGCTTTTTGTGAGCATTTTTAGTTTGTTATAGACTCCAGATGCTTGGAGTCTATGGACATGCCTCGACTTCTGCTTTACTTTTGCCTTCATGAGTATCATGATGTTCAGCTGCTAAATAGGAAGTTTGCAATTGGGGTGTGGGTTACATACCCTTTTCCCAATTCTAGTGGGGACATGGGAACATGTTCCAACCATTGCCTAAGCAAAAGGATAAAGGGATTAAGGAGGGAAGTTATTAATGTGTAGTACTGTTGAGTTATTTTACCCTGAAAAAAGCCACAGCACAATGACTGAAATATCAGTTCCACTTAGATGCAGCAAGACCCAGACAACTGCAACAACTATTTTACTTATGTTTCATATTTTATTATGTGCAGTCCATTCAACCTAAAGTGCAAAAATAATATATGATTAAACAGCAACACATCCCAAACCTAACAAGCACACTTCAGATAGCTTCTTAGAACAAGATTGATACAATATTATCTGAAATTCACTCGGAAAAGCTTGTAACATATCCACAAAAGAAGGCCATAGGTCAAGGAGGATAATGCTTTGCAGTTCATTGATTTTGGTTATGATTGTAATGTTATTGATCTTTGTATTTAACTTGTGGCTATATTTCTGGTCTCAATGATAATAATAATAATAATAATAAATCCACACTGTGATCTTTTTTAAACATAGGTACAATTGAGATATTGTTGTATTCATAACAACTCCCACACTGACAAACATGCAGTCAGGTTCACAAGCATACAACCAAACATTTATTGATCAGACACACCATTTACATCTGTAATCATAGAAGTGTAACCTAAAAAACTTTTGAGCTTCTTTAGATCATAAGTACACAAACCACGTACACTCTTGGAGTAGGCATAAACAGCTCTGGCAGATTAGTCACTCCTGAATATACAGATCCGCCTGGCAAATTAGGCATGTTGTATGAGTACTGGATAACAGGCCAGAAATATGTGTATTGCCGAGATTCAATATAATGAGCCGACTGGAGGCAACACTATAACTTGGCACTTCCATTTAGGTGCAACAATAGGGTACCCTAGGACCACTTATAGAATGGTACTTAGGGGTCCTTTTACTAAGGTGTGCTGAAAAATGGCCTGCGGTAGCATAGGTGCATGTTTTGGCCGTGAGCAGAATCATTTTTCAGTGCACCTGTAAAAAATGCCTTTTGGGGGGGGGGGGGGGGGGGGAATGGACGTGCGGCAAAATGAAAATTGGGATGCGTCCATTTTGGGTCTGAGACCTTACCACCAGCTGTTGACTTAGTGGTAAGGTCTCACGCGTTAACTGGGCGGTAATGGTCAACACGCGTTCAAATGCTGATTACTGCCCGCACGCCAGAAAATAAAAATATTTTCTGACGAGTGTAATGGTTGTGCGTCAAAAATGAAATTACCGCCTGGGCCATGCGGTATCCGGGTGGTAATTTGGAATTGATGTGCATTGGGCGCACATAAGCGCTTAGGTCGCATAGTAAAATGGCCCCTTAGGTACGTCTAAATGGTCATAGAATACTACTGCAAACCCACGTTGGTGCACCAAAACCTAAGCACAACCCCTTATGACATGTCAATGGCAAATATAAATGTTCATGCTTAAGTGCACCAAGTGACAGGCATAGCTAATAGTATTCTATAAGTTATGCACGTTACCCGGTGCTAAGCCCATAGATCACCCATGCTCTTTCCATATTTACACCCAGCTTGGAGTTATCCGCCAAAACACTTAGGTGCTAGTTTATAGAATACTGCCTAGTAAACTTATGCATGAAAACACCAATTTAAGGCACCTTTGAAGCATGTAAGTGACGTGCAGCTCTAGGCAACAGCTTTTGGAATTGCCTTGATAGGGTCCTGGAGTGACATAAATGCGCAAGCCAGACATGTCGATATAAATAGGCAGTAGATGTGCCCCTGATGGACACACTGTTCTCAAATATGACTATAGGAGATGTTAAAGGAGATGCACATGGAATAGCACACAGTTCATAACTGGAAAATGATTCTTGCATACAACTAGGTGAACAAAATAATTGAAGGCCAACCAAAAAGACTTGCAGTAAAATCCCAGGTTATCCTTCCCAGAAGCATAATCCATAAGAATGATTATATACAGTAGTAATGATTTACTCCATGGTATCTAAGGCCATAGGGATGCCACATGCTGCTCTATAAACAGGTCAGTATAACTAATCAATGCAAATTCAGTGGACTAACTTGCAGATCTGGGCAGTGTTCAGGCTAAAATAAATACAAGGGGGAGAAAAGAACTACAATATTTGATAGGAAAGAATTTTATCACTCAATAGCAGAACAATCAACCCACAGCTGAAGAGCAAAAGAAGATACAAGCTGGGAGGGGAAAGGTAACCGGGGAGGGCAGGGAGAGGGAAAGGAAGTATTGGAAGAGGACAAGGGAACAAACAGCGAGAAATGGCACAATTTACTTTCAACCTTTTTTAACCTTCCAAATTGAATGCTTGTTTAAATAACCAGGTTTTTAAAGCTGTCTTAAAAATTTTAAAGGATAGCTCTGAATGTATAGTAAGCAGGAGAGAATTCCATTATAAAGGGGCTGAAAGAAGCATGGTGGCAGGTGGATTCTAGCTGGGCTGCTTTGGGGTTTCAAAGGACTAGATGATGATCATTAATAGAACGGAAGAGTCATATAGGGATATGCATTTCTACTGAATGCCAGTGGGATTTTTGAAACGGGGGGGGGGGGGGGGGGGGGGGGGGACATGATCAAATTTGCATACATGACAGATATGTTTCATAGCTATGTTTTGTATTGATTGAAGTCTTTTCAAATTTGCGTGGGAACAGCCTAAGTAGATCATATTGCAGTAATCAAGCATGGTGGTTAATAGGGACAAAACGAGGAAGTGGAAAGTGGCTTTGTCAAAATATTTACGGACAGAGTGTAATTGGCAAAGAATGGTTCATCAAAAGTATGTGTAGAAATATATAGGATGGCTTGCATATGAGCAGGATAATAAGTCCCTCTCTTCTTTTCTCATTGACTTTGACCCAGCTTTCAGTTCTAGTTGGGTGCTAAGGTATGCACATGTTGGTCACCCAGGCATATGAAGAGTTACAGATAACCGATATGTGCTCAATAAGAAAACATGCCCTCTAGTGACTGGAGCTAGCAATTGCAAGCTGAGCAGACTAATAACATTAGCCTTTGGCTGCAATTAGACATCCATTGCCACAATTATTTTAAACCCCCTGCTTTCGAAAGAGAAAAAAAAACAGCAACAAAAGTCATAAACCAGCCATTTAAAGAGAGCCTGCATAAATAAATAATTTGCCATTTGTGAACAACATATGCAGAACAGTGAGGGCTCTGCTCCATAGACATGCTTCTAACTACTTAAGATGCTATCCTGGTGTTTATTACCTGGATTACCTCCGGGAGTCTGATAAGCACCTGTGATCTGCTGGCAATTCAGGAAAAGAAGCAAGTATGTGCAGGGCTTGCTTTCTTTTAAGTAGTCACGCTTTAGTAAACAGTGTATACCAATTTTTGAGCATGCAAAGATTACATTGAAGTAAACTGAGGTTACTGCTCCCTGCTTAGTGCCCAGCAATGAAAGCTAATGACAGGAAGAGCATGGTGCAGCACTTAAAGATGTGAGAATGGACTTCAAGACAATAATGGCCAGAAATACTTTGAAGGTAATGAGAGCAAATTACACATATGACTAAGGAGCAAAAATGGTTGCAATTGTGTTTAAAGAAACTATAACTATTCATATTTATTGAGCCTGCAAATAAGTGGGAAGATGTGGGGTACAAATGTAACAAATAATAAATAAATGGCAACCTTCCTACACACACATGCACTAACATTCTCTATACACTGTTGTATCCACCATTATTTAGATGTTAGACATGGAGTTAAATAATATTGATAATTTCCAACTGTGTGCATGCATGTGTAAATATATTGAATTAAAAAGCATACAGTAAAGGTAGAATGTTCAAGCTGAATGTTTAAAACCAGTGTGCAATTTCTAATTGTCAGCTCTTTTTTTAATTAAGAAAGCTATACGCAAATTATTTGCGCTTAGTTTACAGCATTGCTGTTACAAGCTGTGCTCATGAATATGATAATTTCTGATTTTATGTCCTCTCGAGATGTCTTGTTAAAAACATTTTATGGGTGATCCTAAAATTCAGTAAACTTGAAGCCCCTGGTGCTGGGTTGTTAGAGAAAGTTCTTTGAAAAATGTCAGCAATTAATATTTTGCAAATATAACTGACATGCATGTTTTCCCCAGAGTGCAATATTGCTTTGCAGTTCTTAAGCTGAAGTGATGACACTGCAGTTTGGAATGTAAGGGCATGTCAGTGTTTTCTTCCTGAGAGTGCATGGGCTCTGTAGAAGGGGCTGCTCCCATACACAGTTCTTCTTGTGCAGACACCTGGCAGTGTTTATATACTTGCTTTGGCTTGCAAGCTTATTTTGTGCAATCAGGTATATGAGCAAGTGGTCTTTATCTAGAGCAATTAAAAGTCTAGCATTCTCCTCTCTAGACATGTAATTACTAGGGCTTGGCTGTTCCCACTAATTGTTCTTGCTGGGGACATTGGTGAGAAGCCAATGATTTTGATGGGTAGCGGATTATCATTTTGACTCTGCTACCTGAGAAAACAATCATTTGCAAAATCCCGTGAGTAATTAGCCAGGCTCATGATTAATTGTGCTGCAAAATTAGCTTCACTGTTGCTTTTATTTTACTGCTAGAAATATTAATTAATGTTAACTCCTCTCCTTCAGTTCCCACTTTTGAATATTCAACATGGCTTTGAAAAATTAGAGCTTCTACTTGCATTAGCACACTGGAGCTTTGATTTCAGGAGTAAGTATTCTGATTTAAAAGATCATATTTGGGTCACAAATTATTTTTATAGGAGGGCAAACAAAGCATTGGTGCATCATGGGAAAGCATTCATGCACTAATGCGTAGGAAATTGTTTAAACAATGATTCATTCTCTAGTGCTGTTGGAAATCCATTAGGCAACATACAAACTTCAGCTTGGCCCTATACCAAACATTCACTCAATGTTTATTTTGTAATGAATATTATTTAATGTTTTTAATGTTTTAAAAGAGTGTGTACATTGTTTCATGTTAAAAATAAATCACTAAAAGGATGATTCTAAAAATTGGCATCTAAAGATAGATGCCAATTGTGCACGAAAGTTATAGAATAATAAAACTTATGTGCATGATTAGCACAACTAATTGGCAATTATGCATGTTTTAGGTGCTATCTATATATATAAAAGGCACCTCCAACGTTCCATTGAAGCCTCAAGCCGGAAACTTGAGGCACCCGAGATATCCGGTTTGGCCTGCAGGCTGCAGTCACTGTAGCTCACCCCTCGTGTCAAAATGCGATGACGTAGAGGGCGGGGGCGGGCTTCCAGTCAGTGTACCTCCGCCCTTGCGTCAACATACGATGACGCAGAGACCAGGCCGGGGAACACACAACGCACGACTTGCACAGTGACAGCTGCTGGGAGAGCGCTCCGAACTTTACTCACACAAACTCGCAACCGCCTCACTGATGGACGGAGGGAGGGAGAGGAGAGGTCTGGAACTTGGAAGGGAGCCATGGAGGGGGGGTCTGGAACTCGGGAGGGAGAGAGGACGGTAGGGGGGGGGGGATTACCCTGCTAGCGCCCGTTTCATTTTTCCCCGAAACGGGCATTTCTTACTAGTTTTATAATGTTCTCATTAAAATCACTTAGCACATAAATGCAAAGAGGTGCAAACAAGGGCAGATTATGGGTGAGTCATCATGGGAGTGTCAGAGGGACGTTCACGGAAGACAGTGTGTATCAACAACTAGAAAAACTAAAGGTGGACAAAGCCATGGGTCCGGATGGGATCCACCCCAGGATATTGAGGGAGCTCAGGGAGGTTCTGGCGGGTCCTCTTAAAGATTTGTTTAATAAATCCTTAGAAATGGGAGAGGTTCCGAGGGATTGGAGAATGGCGGAGGTGGTCCCTCTTCACAAAAGTGGTGATAGGGAAGAAGCTGGAAACTACAGGCCGGTAAGCCTCACTTCGATTATTGGAAAAGTAATGGAAGCGATGCTGAAGGAAAGGATAGTGGATTTCCTGGAAGAAAATGAGTTGCAAGATCCGAGACAACATGGTTTTACCAAAGGGAAATCGTGCCAAACGAATCTCATTGAATTCTTTGATTGGGTGACCGGAGAATTGAACCGTGGACGTGCTATAGACGTAATCTACTTAGATTTCAGCAAGGCTTTTGACACGGTTCCCCACAGGAGGCTCTTAAATAAACTGGATGGGCTGAAGATAGGACCCAAAGTGGTGAACTGGATTAGGAACTGGTTGACGGACAGGCACCAGAGGGTGGTGGTGAATGGAGTTCGCTCGGAGGAGGGAAAGGTGAGTAGTGGAGTGCCTCAGGGATCGGTGCTGGGGCCGATTCTGTTCAATATATTTGTGAGTGACATTGCCGAAGGGTTAGAAGGTAAAGTTTGCCTATTTGCGGATGATACTAAGATTTGTAACACAGTGGACACCCCGGAGGGAGTGGAAAACATGAAAAAGGATCTGAAAAAGCTAGAAGAATGGTCTAAGGTTTGGCAATTAAAATTTAATGCGAAGAAATGCAAAGTGATGCACTTAGGGAGTAGAAATCCAAGAGAGGCGTATGTGTTAGGCGGTGAGAGTCTGATAGGTACGGATGGGGAGAGGGATCTTGGGGTGATAGTATCTGAGGATCTGAAGGCGATGAAACAGTGTGACAAGGTGGTGGCCATAGCTAGAAGGTTACTAGGCTGTATAGAGAGAGGTGTGACCAGCAGAAGAAAAAAGGTGTTGATGCCCCTGTACAAGTCGTTGGTGAGGCCCCACCTGGAGTATTGTGTTCAGTTTCGGAGGCCGTATCTTGCTAAGGATGTAAAAAGAATTGAAGCGGTGCAAAGAAAAGCTACGAGGATGGTATGGGATTTGCGTTACAAGACGTATGAAGAGAGACTTGCTGACCTGAACATGTATACCCTGGAGGAAAGGAGGAACAGGGGTGATATGATACAGACGTTCAAATATTTGAAAGGTATTAATCCGCAAACAAACCTTTTCCGGAGATGGGAAGGCGGTAGAACAAGAGGGCATGAAATGAGATTGAAGGGGGGCAGACTCAAGAAGAATGTCAGGAAGTATTTTTTTCACGGAGAGGGTGGTGGATGCTTGGAATGCCCTCCCGCGGGAGGTGGTGGAGATGAAAACGGTAACGGAATTCAAACATGCATGGGATAAACATAAAGGAATCCTGTGCAGAAGGAAGGGATCCTCAGGAGCTTAGCCTAGAATGGGTGGCAGAGCTGGTGGTTGGGAGGCGGGGCTAGTGCTGGGCAAACATATACGGTCTGTGCTGGGGCTGGTGGTTGGGAGGTGGGACTAGTGCTGGGCAGACTTATACGGTCTGTGCCAGAGCCGGTGGTTGGGAGGCGGGGTTGGTGGTTGGGAGGCGGGGATAGGGCTGGCCAGACTTATACGGTCTGTGCACTGAAGAAGACAGTACAAATAAAAAAGTAGCACATATGAATTTATCTTCTTGGGCAGACTGGATGGACCGTGCAGGTCTTTTTCTGCCGTCATCTACTATGTTACTATGTAAAACAAAAGAGGTCCAAGCTCCCCTATGTAAATAATACAGGTAAACAAAAGTAGGGATAGATTATGTTGGTCTTCCAACATAATTCAGAGGACACATTTGAAAATAGTTTGAAAATGTCTTTATTAGTGATATCAACTGTATCAGGATTCTGCATACATCAGATTACCAAAGGACTCAATCTGTATTTCAGTGCCACCATACCTTCGTCAGGAGTCAAAACAATCTTATAAGAATCCTACTCAAAATGATGGACATCAAAGGAAACCAGCATCAAAGCACAAATATGTGGAGCATATATAATGAGACCTTTAGGTGTACCACACGGCAATATTCACCACTGTCAAAATCAGTCAGCATGGGAAAGACGTGTAACATAAAACACTATGCGTTATGTACACTTCAAGGCACAATTAGGCGGCAGCAGTTACAACTGCTGTTGACTTGGTGTAACTGTTGGTGCCTAACTTTAGGTGCACCATTGCATGCTAGTATTCTATAAACGGAATCTTGGTAGATAGGATGGGAGTCCATGTCTTTCTGTGGATTAAGAATTGGATATTGGACAGAAAACAGAGGGTTGGGTTAAATAGCCATTTTTCTCGATGGAGGAGGGTGAATAGTGGCGTGCTTTAGGAATCTGTACTGGGACCAGTGCTATTTAACATATTTATACATGATCTGGAAATGGGAAAGATGAGGGAGGTGATTAAATTTGTAGATGACATGAAACGATTCAAAACTGTCAAAACACACGCGTATTGTGAAAATTTGCAGGAAGACCTTAGGAAACTAGAAGACTGGGCATCCAAATGGCAGATGAAAGTTAACATAGACAAATGCAAAGTGATGCACATTGGGAAGAATAATCCAAATCGTAGTTATCTGATGCTAGGTTTCACTTTAGGAGTCAGCACTCATGAAAAAGACCTAGCTATCATTGTAGATAATATGGTGAAATCTTCTACCCAGTGTGTGGCGGTGGCCCTAAAAGCAAACAGGATGCTAGGAATTATTAGGAGAGGGATGCAAAATAAGACCAAAAATATTAAAATGCCTCTGTATTGCTCCATGATGTGACCTCACCTTGAGTATTGTGTTCAATTCTGCTCGCCATATCTCAAAAAAGATACAGCGGAACTAGAAAAGATTCAAAGAAGAGCGACCAAAATGATAGAGGGGATGAAACTGCTCCCATATGAGGAAAGACTAAAGAGGTTAGGGCTCTTCAGCTTGGAAAAGAGATGGCTGAGGGGGGATATGATTGAGGACTACAAAATACTGAGTGAGTGGAGGTGACTCGATTTTTCACTCATTCAAAAAGTACAAAGACCAGGGGGACACTCAATCAAATTGCATGGAAATACTTTTAAAACAAATAAGAGGAAATATTTTTTGACTCAAGGAATAGTTAAGCTCTGGAACTTGTTGCCTGAGGATGTTGTAACAGTGGTTAGCATATCTAGGTTTAAAAAAGGTTTGGACAAGTTCATGGAGGAAACGTCCATAGTCTGTTATTGAGATGGACATGGGGAAAGCCACTGCTTGCCCTTGGATTGGTAGAATGGAATGTTGCTACTATTTGGGTTTCTGTCAGGTACATGTGACCTGGATTGGCCACTGCTGGAAGTAGGATACTGGGCTAGATGAACCATTGGTCTGACCCTGAATGGCTGTCCTTACGTTCTAAGATGCCATTATAGAATTGGCACTAAGCACATGGCATTGGGGTCCCTAAATCTTGGTGCCAATTGCCACCTAAGCTTTTCGTAACATACCATTAGAGCTAGAGGCAAAGTTAATTTCTGGCATGAATTAATTCAAATTTATTTTAACTACATGTATTACCAATAAACTCAAAAAAAATGATTGTCTAAGGTATTGAAATATAGGTATGCTGGAGAAAACAGGAACATTAACGTACCTAAAAATGTTTACAATAAATAAACCCAACTACCTTCAATTTTTAAATTGTATGGTGACAGAATAGGCCTTGAGTTTAGTCATCTTCGCGCCTTCTGTCTCGCTGCACCCTACGCCTGGAATAAACTTCCTGAGCCCCTACGTCTTGCCCCATCCTTGGCCACCTTTAAATCTAGACTGAAAGCTCACCTCTTTAACATTGCTTTTGACTCGTAACCACTTGTAACCACTCGCCTCCACCTACCCTCCTCTCCTCCTTCCTGTACACATTAATTGATTTGATTTGCTTACTTTATTTTTTGTCTATTAGATTGTAAGCTCTTTGAGCAGGGACTTCCTTTCTTCTATGTTTGTGCAACGCTGCGTATGCCTTGTAGCGCTATAGAAATGCTAAATAGTAGTAGTAGTAGTCATCTTTTGCATCTGATTGAGAAAATATGTGAACTATGATGACGTAAATGAAAAGGGAGGGGTAAACCAGTAAAACGTCACCAAAACAGATCCCATTTCACCCAGTAGAATCAAGCAAAACAAAAAAAGAGAATGGAATCATTTATTAAAAGTACTAGTAAAAAAGGCCCGTTTCCGAAACCAATGAAACGGGCGCTAGCATGTGTTTTTTTTTTGTGTGTGTGTATGTGTCACAGTGTTATTTTGTGTGTGTGTGTGTGTGTGTGTGAGGGAGGGTGTGAGGGTGCGGTGTGTGTGCAGGTTGTTGATGTGTGTCTTTTTTTGTTTTGTTTTGTTTTTTGCTTGGGGGTTGGGGGATGTGCTGTGCTGTGCTGGCAAAGTGGGTTGGATTGGTGTGTGGCTTTGAGGGTGTGTTTCTGTTGTATTGTGTGTGTGTGGTTTTGTCTGTCAAGGAGGTTTGTGGAGGGGGGTCTTTCTGTTGGTGAAATGTAAATGTGGTTGTAGGGGGGTCAGCCTTTGTTGAGTGTTGTTTTTTTTTTCCATGTTTTTTTTTTGTGTTGTGCTGAGGCAGCAGTGTTGTTTTAGATGGGCGGAAGGTAGAGGAGCACGTTCTTTGTCTGTTGGTATTTTTTGGCCGTTTCAGGGCTGCTGTAGGGGAACGCTGGAAGAGAAATGTGCTGTTGGAAGCAGCACCATCTTTTTCCATTGGGCTGGGGTTCTGGGCATCCTGGAGGTGGGTGATGGCTTGCCTGAGGATGGGGATGGTTGTTTTAAGTTGGCGGAAGGGAGAAGAGCATGGTCTCGGGCCGTCGGGGGGTGATCCGGTATGTTTGGTCCATTTCAGGCCGGCTGCAGGGGAATGCTGGAACATTTATGCGCTGCAGGAATCAGCGCCGTCTTTTTCCGGGTGCTCGGGAAATCCCTGAGGTGGGAGACAGCTTGCCTGAGGCTGGGGATGGTTGGGCACGTCCTTGGCCGCTTCGGCAAAAGGGGAAGAGGAAGGGGTGGGGAGTTACCTGCAGCCACCTGAGAAACCATGTATTCTTTGTTTGTTTTGTATTATTAGTTTGCATTTCTGTTGAAGAAAGAGTGGATGCCTTTCGAATGATGGAGGTGGTGCGTCGGTGTGCGGTTGTTTCGTTAGTTTGGCAGCCAGTCTCCAGCGATTCCTAGGCAGGGAAGGAGTACTCCTCCCCCTTCCTTGGTTGCTGTTTGCTGCTGGCTGGGTCGCAGGTAATCCTTCCAGCTGGGTCGCAGCTTGTCCTGTTTGCCCACGTCCCAGATGGTGACGGGCACGTTGTTTTCCGGCTCCTCTGACTCCATGTCAAGCGATCCCAAATATAGTCTGTGCTATAGGCCCTCTGGCACTCTTCAGTACTGGCATTAGGCATTTAAAAATTTCTCCTCCCCCTCCCCCGGTCTATTTTTGCACATACCCACAGCAGGAATATTCTTCTCTTGTTCCAGCGGTGGTTCTGTGCTCTCCGTGCTGCACAGATAATGAGCCATTCTGCTGGGGAATGCTCCTCCCTTATTGTCAAGTAGTTTCCTCTGATTGGTCTGTCTTACGTTGCCTACTGTTGCCTGGGAACGGTGTTGTGATGGTCCTTTGTGTTTCAGAATGTTGAGGGTGTTTTTTCTGATTGGTACATCATGCGAGGGCGGGGCAGAGAGACATGGTCAGTGTTGTGGCTTCACCACCATGAATCCATGAACCCTTCAGTGAGTGACTGAGTGACTTCAGAACGTTGTCTTCAGAACGTTGAGGATGAGTTTTATTATAGTAGATATTAAAATGCTTTGACGTGCATTCTATTTTCAAAACAAACAACAAAAAAACAGAGTGTTGTTTATGGGTTAATATATTTGAAAATGTTGGTATCTTGAGGAGTGCTTAATTTCATATTGTCTGGGCCGTGTATTGTGGCCCTTGTAATGTACATTGCTGGTTGAACCAGCTGTTGGAGGATAGTGGTAAAATATAGCATCATAAGCGTAAGACAGTTTAAATATGTTGCCCAAATCTGTGGAAGTGAAAAGAGGGAGACAAAGAATGAGAGAGAGGAAAAAAGAGAAGTGATATCTAGATATAAGAGAATAGAGAGGTAGAAAGGAAAGAAGGAAGGAAGGGAGGAAGGAAGGAAGGGAAAAATCAGTTACAGAGAAATATGAAGAACAGAGGAGATGAGAGAAGAAACAGGAGACCCTGGAAAAGTAGTTAAGAGAAGACAAATAATAGAACAGGGTTAGGTAATGAGATGGAAGGGAAGGGAGGTGAGTGACTGTGAAGTGAAGGAAGTAGAAGGGAATGAGTGAGAGAAAAGGGAGGGGATAGGAATGAATTAAGGGGAAAGAGAGAAGGGAAAGAGAAAAGAGGAAGAAGGCTCCTGTGTTAAACCAATGACTGCCTGTTTTTCCCCCCATAAAATATTAATTTGGTTTCTTTTTTAGTATTTGTTAACTGGCTAAGGGACTCATTTTCAAAGCTTAGACTTTGTAAGTCTAAGCACTTAGACTTACAAAGTTCCTTAGGTTACTAAAGTAACTTTGTAAGTCTTTCTTTCAAATATGCCTCTTTGTCTCTTAGAGCGGAATGTTTTTTGGCTGAATTAGCAGGTTTTGGAAGGGCTTACATGGAATTAGCATGTATTGTCTTTATTTGACAATAAAGATGTAAGTGGTTTACAATATAAATGGGGATTCAGGGGGGAATAGACAAACAAGACTTGGACATCCACAGTATTTACTTATTATATTTTATTTATTTATTGCATTTGTACCCCACATTTTCCCACCTCTTTGCAGGCTCAATGTGGCTTACATTACATTATGAATAGTGGAAATCTATAAGAAAATATACATTTAGTATTGCTTAAGGATCTTGGGTAACCTGATAATAGTAAGGCAAGGTAGTAGAATAATGAGCAATATACATTTAGTATTGCTTAAGGATCTTGGGTAACATGATAATAGTTAAGCAGGATAGTAGAATAACGAACTAATTTCGTGAGTCGAATTTCTTTAAGCAGTTCTGGATATTTGTGCAATGGTTCACATTTGTTGATCTTTGTGGTATGCCTTGTCAAAGAGATGGGTCTTCAGTAGGAGCCCTAAGTTACAAAATCAAATTCAAAATAAATCCAGTATAATTTATTTATTTATTGTACTTGTATCCCACATTCTCCCACCATATGGCAGGTTCAATGTGGCTTACATATTGCTAAAAAGGCAGTTACAAAATTTAGATTCATAGAAGTCTAGTACATAATACAGAAGTACAATAAATGCTTAGGTTGATATATTCCACTAATTAAATAGTCCCTAACACCTAGTGTTTAAATCATTTTTAACTATAACCAATATTTTTCAAAGTATCTTTTTTCGGGGATATTCAGAATTTTTAACAGCGCAACCATCCAATCATTTTTCAATATAGTGATGGTGCTGTTTAACTCGTCATAATTCCACCCGTTTTCTTATTACTGTTTAATTAACCAAATCTAAAAGTCTTTATATAGTAAGTTCAAACTTCTCAAATGATGAACTGCAAATCAAATAAATCAAATAAATCAAATAAATATAAATATAACTTAGCTTTTAAATAGCTGTATGTAACATTGATTCTCCAACTTCAAACCTCCGCCAACTTGGCCAGGTTTCGAATTTTCTTCATCAGGGAAGAGGTTTGCATCTTAGATATTGTTTCGGCATCAAAATAAAATGGCTGCTATATTAGCATATTGTGAGAGAGGTTAATATTATTGTTTTCCATTTCTGAACTTTTTGTGATGTGTGGTGGTGTGGGATTAGGCAGATCCAGGGGGGAAAGACTTCTTGAAAAGATGTGTTTTCAGTTTTTTTCTGAATTGTAGGTAGTTTTCTGTGAGTTTCAGGTCTTAGGGTAGTGAGTTCCAAAGCTGTGTGCCTATAAACGAGAAGCTGGCGCCATGTGAAGATTTGTATTTTATACCTTTGCAATTGGGGTACTGAAGGGTTAGATAGGTTCTTGCTGTTCTCGTCACGTTTCTTATTGGTAGATCGATGAGTTCCGTCATGTAATCTGGTGCGAGTCCGTAGACGATTCTGTGGACTACTGTGCATAGTTTGAAAGTTATGCGAGCGTTAATAGGAAGCCAATGTAAGGTTTATGACATTTATACCCCATATTTTCCCATACAATTTCAAGTTTTTTTAGTTAATTAATATTCCTAATACACATGCAGTGCCATTTTAGAAAAAGCATGTAAGTGGAACCTCTCAGAATTTACTGGGTGAAAGGGGCATGTCTGGTCCTCTGGATGACTTGAAAAGCAACTCTGCCACACCATTTTAACCTTGCACTCTATATCATGCCACTGATGTGTAGGGATGTATTTATGTATGTCTGTGACTCACTCCCTTCTACATCTCTTTAAATCCTCCCTTCCACCCTTCTGGTCACCCACACTTCTTTTTCTCTTTCACTCTCTTTCTCTTTCATTCATTCATTCATTCCTTTCTCCTTCCTTCATTTCACTCTCACTCACCTCCCTTCCTTTTCATCTCATTGCCTAGCTCTGTCCTATTATTTGACTTCTCTTAACTACTTTTCCCGGTTCTTTTGTTTATTCTCTTGTCTCATCTGTTCTTCAAATTTGTCTCTAACATTGATCTTTCTCTTCTTTCCTTTCTGCCTCTCTATTCACTTATATCTAGATGTCACTTCTCTTTTTCCCTCTCTTTCATTCTTTGTCTCCCTCACTTCTTACCCACCTTCCAACCAGTTTTCCAGCTCTCTGTATTTGCTTTGTATTTTGTATTTGTATCTTGTATTTTGAATTTTATTTTGATGTGTATCTGTGAATTAACAGATGAACTGCTTCACTTTAATTGCCTAGGGTCCCTTTTACAAAGCAGCACAAAAAGTGGCCTTAGCACGCCCTTATATGGGTCTTTCCTGCGCATGAAGGCCATTTTAGCACAGCAGTAAAATGATTTTTGCATTTTTGTATTAATGGCAATGTTGACATTAGCACATATCCATTAAAAAGATTAGTGCATGAGCCCTTTCTGCCACCATTTTGTAGACAGTAAATACTCACATGCTAATCGGTGCATAGTAATGTAATACAAATGATAATAATAATAATAATAATAAAACTTTATTTCTAGCCTGCTGTATTTGGGTCATTCTAAGTGGGGAACAAAATCACATACAAAGTACTACTACTACTACTACTATTTAACATTTCTAAAGCGCTACCAGGGTTACGCAGTGCTGTACAATTTAACAAAGAAGGACAGTCCCTGCTCAAAGGAGCTTACAATCTAAAGGACAAAAAGTGCAGTCAGTCAAATTGGGGCAGGCTAGATTTCCTGGATAGAGGTATAATGGTTAGGTGCCGAAAGCGACATTGAAGAGGTGGGCTTTGAGCAAGGATTTGAAGATGGGCAGGGAGGGGGCTTATGGGCTCAGGGAGTTTATTCCAAGCATAGGGTGAGACGAGGCAGAAAGGGCGGAGCCTGGAGTTAGCGGTGGTGGAGAAAAGTACTATACAATAATACAAACAAAATACAAAGTACAATACAAATAAAGTACAATACAATAATACAAACAAAAACACATAATATAAAATAATAGTAGACCATGTCATACTGAAATTTAAAAATATACAATACATTATTAAACTAATGATCCATATGCTTGAATGAACATATACGTTTTTAATTCTCTCTTAAACTGAACAGTGTTCTGCAAGGACCGAACTTCAATAGGCAAGCTGTTCCATGATTTAGGGCCTTTAACATAAAATATAGAAGTTCTAAGTGAACCTGCCTAAATGATGGGACATCAAGTTGCTGCTTTTGAGATGATCTAAGAGCGCACTGAGGTTGGTAACTTCTTAGAGTGGAACTCAGTGTTAAAGAAATACAGCAATTAAATACTTTAAAAAACAATAATAAAATTTTAAACAATGCAAAACTTTACAGGAAGCCAGTGCAAAACTTCAAAATTGGAGTAGTATGGTCATAGCATGATTTCCCCATGATCACGCTAGCGTTCTGAGCAACCTGTAAAGCTTTCAATGAGCTAATCGAAATTCCTGCACTGATTACCGCAGACATGCCCACTCTCCGCTCCCAGACATGCCTCCTCCATAGTAAAAATAAAAATAATATTTTACTGCATGGTGTTTGCACGCTAACTTGGAACTTACCGCAGGAAACCTGAGCACACCCAGTGGTAAGGCCTTTTAAGCTGTGGTAAGCACACTCCAGAGCTTTCTGCAGCTTGGTAAAAGGACCCCCTAGTAAATTATGGAGTTTATTTCAAAGTTGCCATCCAGCATGTTTGTTTTTTTTAAATAAGCCAGCTATGACATTAAAACAAAAAAACAAAACAAACAAACAAACAAAAAATATATATATTAAGAGCCATTGTATAGATAATTAGTGGTGCTCAATATATGTATTTGTCACTGATCAAAGACTATTATCCGTATACTGGCAATGTTCAGCCAAGAACACAAAAGGGAGATAAGGAGAGACTTACATAAGAACATAAGAGTAGCCATACTGGGTCAGATCAATGTTCCATCTAGCCCAGTATTCTGTTCTCCAAACAGTAGCCAAGCCAGGTCACAAGTACCTGGCAGAAACCCAAACCTCTGATAGCAATTACATAGTGGTCCACAAGAGGCTCCACTATACTATTATATTCTAAAGAGCAGTGGTTCTCAAACCTGTCCTGGAGGAATCCCAGCCAGTCAGGTTTTCAGGATATCTGCAATGAATATTTATGAGATTGCTTTGCATGTACTGCTTCCAGTGCATGCAAATATCTCTCATGCGTATTCAGTGTGGAATCTCCAACTATGCTCCACCTCCCCCACTCATCAAAATGGTCACTGTCTTGATCTCATCTTCTCCTCCAACTGTTCACCTTCTAGTTTCCTTGCCTCTGATCATCCCTCCTCTGATCACCATCTTATAACTTTCACACTTAAATCTCCTCCCTCCCAGTCCCGTCCTATCTAATTTATCTAGGAATCTTCACGATATTGACCCTTCATCTCTATCCTCCCATGTTTCAAACCTCCTCTCTACTGTGGCACCATCCACGTCTGTCAACGAGGCTGTTTCTTCTTACAACAATACTCTATCCTCTGCCTTAGACACTCTTGCACCTTTGATGACCCGCCCTGTAAGGCGTACAAAACCCCAACCTTGGCTGACTTCTAATATCCGCTACCTACGTTCCTGTACCCGCTCCGCCGAACGCCTCTGGCGGAAATCTCGGGCCCTTGCTGATTTCTTACACTTTAAGTTCATGCTGACCTCCTTCCAATCTGCTCTTTTACGTGCCAAACAGGATTATTATATCCAACTGACCGACTCTCTTGGCTCTAATCCTCGACTTCTCTTCACCACATTGAACTCTCTCCTCAAGGTGCCCCCTCCCCCAACTCCCCCTTCATTATCTCCTCAGACCCTTGCTGAATTCTTTCACAACAAGGTTCAAAAGATAAACCTTGCTTTCTCTACCTCACCAGCTCTCCCTCCACTACTCCGTTCCCCTCTCTCTCCTTCCCCTCATTCCCTTTCCTCCTTTCCTGAAGTTACTATTGAGGAAACTACACTTCTCCTTTCTTCCTCAAAATGTACCACCTGTTCCTCTGATCCCATTCCCACCCACCTTCTTAATGCCATCTCTCCTACTCTTATTCCTTTTATCTGTCACATTCTCAACCTCTCACTTTCCACTGTGACTGTCCCTGCTGCCTTTAAACATGCTGTGGTCACACCTCTCCTTAAGAAGCCTTCACTTGACCCTACTTGTCCCTCTAATTACCGACCCATCTCCCTCCTTCCTTTTCTCTCCAAATTACTTGAGCGTGCTGTTCACCGCCGCTGCCTTGATTTTCTCTCCTCACATGCTATTCTTGACCCATTACAATCTGGTTTTCGCCCTCTCCACTCAACCGAAACTGCGCTTACTAAAGTCTCCAATGACCTATTACTGGCTAAATCCAGAGGTCAATATTCCATCCTCATTCTTCTTGATCTTTCCGCTGCTTTTGACACTGTCGATCACAGCATACTTCTCGATACCCTGTCCTCACTTGGATTCCAGGGCTCTGTCCTTTCCTGGTTCTCTTCCTACCTCTCCCTCCGCACCTTTAGTGTTCACTCTGGTGGATCCTCTTCTACTTCTATCCCTCTGCCTGTCGGCGTACCTCAGGGTTCTGTTCTTGGTCCCCTCCTCTTTTCTATCTACACTTCTTCCCTTGGTTCATTAATCTCATCCCATGGCTTTTCCTACCATCTCTATGCTGATGACTCCCAAATCTACCTTTCTACCCCTGATATCTCACCTTGCATCCAAACCAAAGTTTCAGCGTGCTTGTCTGACATTGCTGCCTGGATGTCTCAACGCCACCTGAAATTAAATATGACCAAAACCGAGCTTCTCATTTTCCCCCCCAAACCCACCTCCCCGCTCCCTCCATTTTCTATTTCTGTTGATGGCTCTCTCATTCTCCCTGTCTCCTCAGCTCGAAACCTTGGGGTCATCTTTGACTCTTCTCTCTCCTTCTCTGCTCATATCCAGCAGACCGCCAAGACCTGTCGTTTCTTTCTTTACAACATCCGTAAAATCCGCCCCTTTCTTTCCGAGCACTCTACCAAAACCCTCGTCCACACCCTTGTCACCTCTCGTTTAGACTACTGCAATCTGCTTCTTGCTGGCCTCCCACTTAGTCACCTTTCCCCTCTCCAGTCGGTTCAAAACTCTGCTGCCCGTCTCATCTTCCGCCAGGGTCGCTTTACTCATACTACCCCTCTCCTCAAGACCCTTCACTGGCTCCCTATCCGTTTTCGCATCCTGTTCAAACTTCTTCTACTAACCTATAAATGTATTCACTCTGGTGCTCCCCAGTATCTTTCCACACTCGTCCTTCCCTACACCCCTTCCCATGCATTCCGCTCCATGGATAAATCCTTCTTATCTGTTCCCTTCTCCACTACTGCCAACTCCAGACTTCGCGCCTTCTGTCTCGCTGCACCCTACGCCTGGAATAAACTTCCTGAGCCCCTACGTCTTGCCCCATCCTTGGCCACCTTTAAATCTAGACTGAAAGCCCACCTCTTTAACATTGCTTTTGACTCGTAACCACTTGTAACCACTCGCCTCCACCTACCCTCCTCTCTTCCTTCCCGTTCACATTAATTGATTTGATTTGCTTACTTTATTTATTTTTTGTCTATTAGATTGTAAGCTCTTTGAGCAGGGACTGTCTTTCTTCTATGTTTGTGCAGCGCTGCGTATGCCTTGTAGCGCTATAGAAATGCTAAATAGTAGTAGTAGTAGTAGTAGATATCCAGAAAACCTGGCTGCCTGTGGTTCCCCAGGATAGGGTTGGGAACTACTGATAAAGAGGCTAAAAAGGGTATTACATCATTAATAATAAAATGGGTATTCAGCCCCCTTCTTGCTCACATATACAAGGAAGGGAAGGCTCTATCAGCCATGAAGCCCTGCATACATAAATAATTATTAATTTTATAAGCTGTCCCCACTAACTCGGGAATCCTGCCATGCACCAATTCCTCTGAAAGCACATTTTATGCGGTAGTATATGGGAAATTCTATAAACTGGGTGCTAACATTTACATACCCATTGTGCAATTCAGTGTATAGAATACTACATACAAAGCTGGTCTTAGGCAGGGGGACAGGGGCGGGCACACAGGGCCTCGCGCTCCTATGGGCCATGCATCTCTGGCATGCCTGTCTTATCTCAGAACACCTCCCTGCTCCACACCTTAATGTGCCTAAACATTTCAGTAGAGAGCATCAGGCAGTTGCAGCGATTTTCATATCCTGTCAGCTGCCGAGCCCAGAGCCTCCTCACTGCTGTATCCCGCCCCCTTTTGATGTCACTTCCTGCTTCCGCAAGGGCGGGATGCAGCAGCGAGGAGGCTCTGGGCTCAGTAGCTGATGGGATATGAAAATTGTTGCCTCTGTCTGCCGCTCTCTACTGAAATGTGGTGGATGCATTTCAAGGTACGGGGTGAGGTGGCTTATGGTGGCGAGCGCAGATGGACGCAGATGGGGTGGGGCGTGTGTGCAGGTGGCGGCAGGCAGGGGCAGGTGGGGGCTCACTGAACTGGTCTGCAGAGGGCCCTGCAATTGCTAAGACCGGTCCAGACTACATACTGTATATTTGTGTAGGCATGCACTAATATGCATATATGCCAGTATGCCGCCTAAGCGCTATTCTGTAAGTACATGACTATCTTGCAGAGCGGGTATTTGCAAGGGGTGCATTCACATAGTTGGAGCACGGGCAGGACATAGTCGGGGCTCCAACATATGCACATAATTTACAGAATACTGTAAGATATACATATCTCCACTGCTTTTAGGTGCCTGCACTTATACAAACTCAGTGCCTAGTGTATGCGTGGTCATGATACTGGGTTATACTAGCATTCTGTTATACAATCTAGGTGCCTTGGTTCCATTATAAAATGGCCTCCTACTTCGTGGCCTCAGGGTGCCTAAATGGAGGTGCCCAGTTACAGAATTATCTCCTACACATATACTGTGAGCACTTGGCATGGGGCAGTAGCCTAGTGGTTAGTGCAGCAGCATGAGAACCTGGGAAGTGGGTTCAATTTCCTCTTTAGTTCCGTATGACTCTGGGAAAGTCACTTAACCCTCCACTGCCCCAGGTACAAAATAAGTAACTGTATAATATATGTAAACTGCTTTGATTGTTAACCATAGAAAGGCAGTATATCAAGTCATATCCCCTTCCCTTCCTTGTCTCATGAGCCACTAGGCTGCTCCTCTGTACTGCTGGGATGTCTGTGTGGCTAGTTCAATAGGAATGCTGCCAGACAAAATGTACTAATTCAGACTAAGGCGTCATTTTGAAAAGTATGTAAAATGGTTGGTGGGGGTGTGTGGGTGTGTGTGTATGTGTGTGTGTGGGGGGGGGGGGGGTGGATTTATGTGCAAAGATTACTGGGTTGATTCCCCTTCTTTAGAAACAGCAATCAAAGCTGTGGGTATGGGTTTGTTAGTAACCATCACTCAACTCTGTACAAATTTTGGCAGGATTTTCAGGGCTTCTCTCTTCCTTTAGAACCAATTCCAATGTTTACAACAGGTGGTGAAATAAAAGCACTGAAAGTTACATTCTTCTATTTATGGACAGTACAGGTAGTTGTAATTTATGTTTTGCTACACATCCTTGCCAAAGTGCCTCAGTTCTGTACTAGAGGGATTATTTCTAGCGGAACTCAACACTCATGCATATTCAGCCCTTGGGCTCTCAGCTATAAATGTCATTTAGGGTGTCAAACAGTGCACGAAAGTTTGTATTGCTCTTCTCCCTCGAGTTCTATATTTTTGTGGCTACGAAGGGGAAAGCACAGTTGGATATGCAAATGTAATGACTCAACTAAATCCATCACACAGATAAAAGTTATTTACATGGCTCCTTATCTTGAGGGACAAAAGACATCCATAAGGCTCTCCGGTGAAGTGGGATAACATATACACAAAGCTCCAGTGGTCTTTCTCTTCCAATATCACTGTGAGTTGTGGTTCCCATAACAATAAGTCTTTTTACTGAAGAAAACTGTAACAAGGAAATAGCACCAGTGCCCGTTCAAGTACTTTTCTCGGCTCCTATTGGTATTACAGTTGATACAGAAACAAAAATAATTCTGAGCCAACTATACAGCAGAGCAGTTCCTATTCGGATAAGAATCACTCACCATGGTAACCACTGAAGACTGGCACCTAAATGTGATGGCACAGGTGGGCATATGCATGAGCGGAGTCTGGGCGGGACATATATATAAATTGTAGAATAGTATGAATTACCTGTATTTTTAGCAATCTAGGAGTGAGCATAATATCTAAGTCCTTTTTTTAATTATCTTAAATTCATTTCACCTTTTTTTACCCACTATTCATATTCATATAACTTCCATTAAAGTGCATATTAATTTCATCTGCATATTTGTTGAGATTGTGTATTCATTCATTACAAACGTTTGAACTACTATAACATTATTCAATTTTTATCCAGTTACATGTCTTATTGTTCTACATTATTGATACATTTATAAGAACTGTCTATTATCATATAGTTTCTCTTATGGAATGGAAGTTATAAAACATTGTCATTATGTATTGTATTTGGATGTTGGTTATCCTTAAAAACTTAATAAAATTTACTTCAGCTATACAAATATATACATCTATTTGCCCTGCTACACTAGTATTCCAAAAATAAAAGTAGGTGCATACTTTCCTTTATAGAATATACTTCAAATAGGTGCATTATAGAATTACACCCAATGAGGGGGTATTTTAACCCTTTATGTGCAGATTTGGGCACTTCTAAAATACCAATGGTGCAAAATATGTGCTTTGAAATGATGATGTGTACTGTGCTGGCAGGTGTGCACACGGGTGGAATTTAGGCAGAGCACACAAATACACATATAGATTATAAATTACTAGACACATGTATTTGGCAAATATTGGTGTGGACATTCACACCGGCTCTAGGGCTGCTGTAAACATCCTTGCCTGCCACTTATGCTAGTATTTTATAAAGACAAATGGATTAATAAAATAGGCTTCATATAGAAACCTTAAACGTCACTTTAATTAGGTACCTTGTTATAAAATTACCCTCAATAGGCATCTCAGAGACCTGGTGGAAAGATGATAACCAATGTGACAATTGATACCATGGTAAAAATTATACCAGTGTTTCCACAACCTGGTCCTAGATGTACCCCAGCCAGTCAGGTTTTTAGGATATCCACAATGAATAATCATGAGAGAGATTTGCATGCACTGCCTCCACTGAATGAAAATCTCTCTCATGAATATTCACTGTGGGCAATTTTCAAAGGCATTTTCATGCATAAAAAGACATTTATGAATGGAAATGGCCTTTCTAAACATTATCCACCCTATGTATATAAAAACTTGCATGTCTAGTAACATAAAGTAACGTGGAGGGGCATAATCGAACGTCGCTGGCGAAATAGATCGCCGGCGATCTATTTTGGTGGCAGCGCTACAGCTGGCCGGAACCGTATTATCGAAAAAGATGGCTGGCCATCTTTTTTTCGATAATACAGTTTAGCCCGGCCAAATGCTAGAGTTCACCGGGCTTGAGATGGCTGGTTTTGTTTTTCAGCGACAATGGAAAAAAATGCTGGCGATCTCCAACCAGGCGACATCCAAGGCATTTGGTCGTGGGAGGAGCCAGCATTTGTAGTGCACTGGTCCCCCTGACATGCCAGGACACCAACCGGGCACCCTAGGGGGCACTTCTAAAAATTTTTAAAAAATATACAAATACCTCCCAGGTGCATAGCTCCTTTACCTTGGGTGCTGAGCCCCCCAAATCCCCTCAAAACCCACTCCCCACAACTCTACACCACTACCATAGTCCTTATGGGTGAAGAGGGGCACCTACATGTAGGTACAGTGGGTTTTGGGGGGGTTTGGAGGGCTCAACACTTACCACCACAAGTGTAACAGGTAGGGGGGGTGGGCCTGGGTCCACCTGCCTGAAGGCCACTGCAACCAACATAAACTGTTCCAGGGACCTGCATACTACTGTCAGGGAGCTGGGTATGACATTTGAGGCTGGCATACAGGCTGGCAAAAAAGGTTTTTATTTTTATTGTTTTAGTGTGGGAGGGGGTTGGTGACCACTGGGGGAGTATGAGGAGGTCATCCCCCATTCCCTCCGGTGGTCATCTGGTCAGTTCGGGCACCTTTCTGAGGCTTGGTCATGAAAATAAAAGGACCAAGTAAAAGTGACAAAATACTGATTAACGCCACTTTTTTTCCCCCCATTATCTGCGAAAGCCGGCCATCTGGTAGCCACGCCCCTGCCCGCCCATGTCCTGCCTTCACTTTGCCACCAACACGCCCCCTTGAACTTTCACTGGCTCGGCGATGGGAAAGCGGCGATGGTGTCAAAAAAGCAGCTTTCGATTATACCGATTTTGCCGCTTTTGCGAGATCGCCCGCCATCTCCTGATTTATGTCGGAAGATCACTGGCGATCACTTTCAAAAATAAGCCTGATAGTAGTAAATGATGGCAGACCTGAACAGTCCACCCAATCTGCCCAACAAGATAAACTCATTTTAAATGGCATGTGATACTTTTTTATGTATACCCGAGTTTGATTTGTCCTTGCATTTCTCAGGGCATAGACCGTAGAAGTCTGCCCAGTACTGTTCTTGTTCTAAAAGTTTTGAAGCTAACATTGAAGCCCCTTAAAATTTACACTCCATATCTATTCAGTTATGCATATCAGTTTTTACCAGGGGTTCTCAAGGTTTGATTGACAGGAGACGGCATCATGTGACAAGGTTGAAGCTGTCTACACCCAAGGAAGTTTAATTGCTTCCCTATGCACACTCCCGTCTTCTCCTGTCAATTAAACCTTCTTGTTCTCAACCCAGTCTTGGGGACACACCCAGCCAGTCAGGTTTTCAGGATACTCACAATGATTATGCATGAGATACATTTGCATACAATGGAGTCAGTGCATACAGATTTATTTCATGTATATTTATTGTGGATATCTTAAAAATCAGACTGGCTGGGTGTGTCCCAAGGACTAGGTTGAGAACCCCTGATTTATACACACGTAAGAAAAGCGCTCTTGTCGGGGTAGGATCGGCATATATGTGCATTCTTTTGCAGTGTCAATAGCATGTGAATAAATATACTTAGGAAAGTACCCACATTAACAGCATGTTCAAATTGGTGCACATACTTTTCCCAAGTTGTCTAAAAGGAAAAATCTTCCATATCGTAACTGGAGTAAAGTCTGCATATGAAAGTAGTCACAGATTTTAACTGCCCTTGTAAAAACAAACAGTTGCCAGAAGGTAAAACAAAAGGAAACAGACCAAAAAAAAAAATTGTTACAGACATTCCTGCTGGCTTCTGCCTTCTATTGACTCAGTGCTACTTGGATCTGGGGAAAAAAATCTGTTTCTTTTTACCTTTAATTTAGAAATTCTAATATTTGTCAGTCCTTGTTTAAGGCTGAGAAATTCAGAAAAGTCTAATCTCAAACTTTCTTAATGAGATAGATAGACCTTTGTAGTCTCAGTATCTTCAGTAGACTCAAACACACCGCTTCAATTAAACTTTGCTAAGAATCATGGGGTCCTTTTTTTAAAGTGCGCTGAAAAATTGCTTGTGGTAGTGTAGGCGCAGGTTTTGGGTGTGCGCTGATCCATTTTTTAGCGTGCCTGTAAAAAAAGCCTTTTTTTTTTTTGCCGAAAATGGACATGTGGCAAAATGAAAATTGCTGCACATCCATTTTTGGGTCTGAGACCTTACCGCCAGTCATTGACCTAGTTCTAAAGACTCACGCAGTAACCAGGCGGTAATGACCTACACGCGCCAAATGCCATTTGGCGTACGTCCGTTATGCGTGTCCGAAAATAAAAAATATTTTTCAGACGCATGTATCAGACGCACACCAAAAATGAAATTACCACAAGTGCCACACTGTAGTCGGGCGGTAATTCCAATTTGGCACGCATTGGGTGCATGTAGACGCTTAAGCGGCTTAGTAAAAGGGCCCCTATATTATTTCCAAAAACTAGTATATAAAGTTCCAAAAATCTATGAATGGAAGCTTCCAGAATTATTTATTATTTCTCTTTGAAATGCTTGATTTCAAAGACATTTCCCCATGGAAGGTGTCTAATGTTTGGTGAATTGAATAAAACCAAAGAAATGAGCAGGTTTTAGATAATCTTCCATTGATCATTTTCACACATACAGTGAGTGTGATGGCAAACAAGGAGTTGTTATAATATCATAGACCATAGGCGCCAGCTCTGAGGTTGCTTGATTATACCTCGTATTATGGTTTCTTCTGATATACTGCATATAAATGTTCATATCTAAGCATTGTACAACAATGTTAAGATCAAGTTAAATACAATAACAAAATAAAATAAAGCAATAATATCAATTAAAACCATATAAATTAACATAAAGGTAATGTTACAAAATATAAAAATAAAGATATAAAATTTCATACCTCATCAAGTCAGGTAATGGAAAAGCCAGTAAGAAAGGAAAGTTCTGGTCCCATTACCATTATTCCTTCTCTGTATCCAGGGACAGGTAATTTATTTTCAGGTTCTCATCCCCAATCCTTTTGAAAGTTGACACTTATGCTGTAGACCTCACTTGATTTCCATTTTTACTTCCATTCCCTTATAATAATGGATCCTGTGTTTATCCAATGCTTTCTTCCATGTTGCTGCATTTGTCTCCACTGAAAAGCTCTTCCACACTTCGTATCCTTTCTATGAGGGAATATTTCCCAGTTTACTCCTGAGTCTTCCCCCATTTGAACCTCATAAAAAAGTAATCAGAGAATAAGTTAAAAGCAATATTTACTGAACACTGAATGAAATTTATGTTAATTCATCATAGTGTGCTTAAAGAGCATTTTCTTGTTGTAGTTAGCACATACGTAATTTTGTCTGAATGTGCTGAACTGTGTATGCCAGTGACTGACAAAATAAATAAAAGCAAATAAAATTGGAAAAGATAGAAAGTCTTTTAAAGTTAGTGAACATTTATTTTAGTTTCGTATTTGACATTCTTGTGGGCCAACAGTTGAAAATAAAGTGCTCTATTGACTTCCAAAAATAATTAGCCCCCCTCTTTTTCCCTGGTTATTTATAAGGACATGGTCATGCAGGAGAACTCACAGCACAGCTATTTAGACAGATGTTAAAAATATGGGACATATGCAATTTACAGAAGGTTGGCGAAAGTTCACATGGGTGACATGAGTTATGGAAAAGATTTTGTGCACAAGAGGTTAAAGCATCTAGAACAGTTATAGAAAGACCAAAGGAGCTGAGTGGGCATTTTTATGAACATCTAAAACCAGCTCCTGCTGTTTTCAAACATAGAATAAATGTCGACAGATGATCTGAAAAATTGGAACATGCACAGAGGGTTGGAGCTTGATTGCTGGAATATTAGTTAAAGCATTGCTTGTGTTATTGGCTGGTTTAATATGTACGCTACAGGGGTATTGTAGGAAATAATGCTAATGCAATGGAGATTGAAAAGGTAAGACGTTCTTGTTCTGCAGATTTTAAGCAAGTATTTAAAACATTAGCACTCACATTCTTGCCAGCTTGCCCTTCCTCTCATTAACCCCCCCCCCCAAAAAAAAAAAAACATACCAACACTCAGGTAGTAGGGCTTATTAAATTACAAAATGTAATTACATGATCTAATGAACTGGTATTTGTAAAAACTACATTTAAATAGAGCACATCCCAAAGTCTGACTTCTCCACCCTGGATTGATCATTGCCTATATTACTATTGCTGATGCAAGACACTAAATCAAATCATTGTCCATATATAGGCTACTTGCCTGAGTCCAAAGTTTGCTGCCAAACTTTGCCAGCCCAACCAGTTGGTATTGATCCAGCCACCTGGTAAGGTAGCTGCACACTGTGGATGTCTATATTTGAGCTATTAGCAATTCATTATCAATATTTGGGCTACTAGCCTGAGTCCAGATTCTGTTGTCAAAGTACACCACTGTAATAGTTCTGTCAGTCTTGCAAGGGTGAGGCAGTTGGAGCCTGTGGATCACCTCAGCAGATACGCCACAACGCTTGCAAATGGTATGTTGTAATAGTAACAGTAGACCTCCACCTGACTTGTGGTAATGTTATGCCCTGTTAGTTCAAGTTAGAGAGCTTCAAGTCAATCCTATATGGTTGTAATACTTAAAGAAGACAAGACTGTGCTTGGTAGGTTGTTTGATGTCAAGGGTGACTTTAGATCTCCCACATCTCATAGATTGAGCAAGAGTCTCTTGCCTCAGAAGCCATCTCCTGTGCAACATCAGTAAACTCCATGAAACATGGAGGACTCTGGAGCTTTAGTTTCTTATCTTCCTGACCGTGACCACGAACAACTTCAGATCTCACAGTCATCACTTCCTGTTGTGAGATTAACAGGCACAACGTGTAAGCCATGAAATTTGAAGCTGTTCACAGTTGCAGTGATAGCAAATGGTGGTGCATAGAGCCTGGATTGGGAGGGAACATGAGCAAAATGCAGCAGGACACTTTTGTTTTCTTCGGACATGCATAAAGCTGCTACTCTGTTCTGCCCTTTAAAGTTGCAGGTACTTGCTATGGTCACAGAAAAAAAAAAAAAGAAAATGATGGCAGTAAATCCCCAAAACTGGCATATAATCCTCACAACTAACCTTTCTATACTCTATACTGCCTTAGACCTTGCAGTGAATTTTCATGTTGTGTATAGAAGGTTGCAAGCAACATGACCACATCACACCATTTTTGCAAAAACTTCATTGGCTACAAGTACAATACAGGGCTAAATTTAAAACTCTATGTCTGATCTTCAAGGCCCTTAAAGGAAATAGCCCTGAGTACCTGAAGAATAGGATGATCCTCCACACACCGCCAAGGACACTAAGGTCCTCTCAAGGACTATCACTAACCACACCCTCTCCAAAAGACATTACACAAAGTGATACCCACAAGCGAGCCTTCTCCGGAGTAGCCCCCACACTCTGGAATGCACTACCTGAAATGCTTCGCTTAACACAAGACTATCTCTACTTCTGTAAGCAGGTGAAAGCTTGGCTGTTCAACCAGGCCTTTAATGGAAGAAGTAACTAACTTGTTAGTTTCGTTCACACCAGGGCTGGCGAGAGGGGGGATAGGGGGGACAAAATTCCCTGGGCCCAGGCCTCCAAGGGGGGCCCGGCGCCGCAGTCCCGATCTCACCCGCCCTCGGCCCTGCTCCGCCCCCGAGGTCATCGCCGCCGCCACCCCACCCAGGCCGCTGCGCCGCAGTCCCCACCCGCCCCCCTCCGTCCACCACCGGGCCGGGCCCCCTGCATTGAAATCACAGCACCTCACCTGACCTCCATGACTGAAAATGCAGCAGCGGCAGATCGGATTTGCCTCCCTTCGAGTCTTCCCTCCATGTATCCCACCCTCGTCTGATGTAACACAGGGAGGGAAGGCCCGAAGGGAGGCAAATATGATCTGCTGCTGCTGCGCTTTCAGTCATGGAGCGAGGTGACAGATGAGGCGCTGTGATGATTTCAATGTAGGGGGCCCGGCCCGGTGGGGGACGGAAGGGGGCAGGTGTGGACTGTGGAACGGCGGCCTGCGGGGGCGGCGGCAGTGACGATAACCTCAGGGGTGGGGCCCCGGGGGTGACCTTGCCCTGGGCCCGGCCCAGTCTCTCGGCGGCCCTGATTCACACACACAAGGAGTGACACAGGCTGCACATACTTTAGCAGCACATGTTTATCCACTCCTACCCTAGCTGAAGTAGTATTTAACCATCTCTCTGACCTCATGTTCAACTTTCTTTAAATTAGTCACCTTACTTTCTAACTCTTCTTACTCTCTTACCTATCGATATGTTCCATCTTTGCTTATACCCTTCACTATCAATTAAAATGTTCTATTACATATTATGTTGACAATGTAAGTAGTATACTATGCCATACTTTGAACTGTTATATGAATATTTTTACTGTTGCAATTGCCTATTGCTCATGTTTGATCTGTTCTTACTGTACACTGCCTTGAGTGGATTCCTTCAAAAAGGCGGTAAATACATCCAAATAAATAAATAAATAAATACGTTAAAATTCCCTGTTTACTTCTATGCATTGTGGCAGAATACAAAATGGCCTCATTACTATGCATTTTAATATACTGTGGGTTCATGCATACCATCAGCCTTAACTCCTGTGCTGTACCCCTTTCTGAATTCTGTGCTCATTAATGTGTGTGATGTGTGTGTACACTTCACAGTAATTGCGTGCTTCTGTCCGTGTTACTATTCTGCATAGAATCCTCAGTCCTGAGAGAGTGTTAATAACTGAAGCTGCCTCTGCTGGTAGGTGAGCAAGACTTAGGGGTCCTTTTACTAGTCTGTGGTATAAAGTGCCCATAGTGTGCCCATACGCAGGTTTTTCCTGGATGCTAAGGTCATTTTTACCACAGTAGTAAAATGGACGATTTTTGATTTTTCCTATTAATGGCCATGCGCTAATGTTGCCCAGTGAGTTTTTTCTAGAAAAAAAGGTGCCGGTACTCAAATGTCAGGCAACTCTTCAGGGGTGGGGTGATCACTGAGGGACCCACCCCACAATAGCCAGGCCCCCTGCAACCAGTCACAGAATCTATGACAAGGCAGAATTTGTGTGTAGAGCCTGAACTTTTTCATTAAAACTTGGGAACCATGGGCCAATTTTAGCAGACAATGGAAAAGGTACTGGTACTCAGTACCCCCAAGTACCCCCTCAAATAAAGCCCTGATGTTGCCATTAGTCCAGAGCCATTAAAAAATATTAGTGTGTGAGCACTTACCAACACCTATTTTGTAGGCGGTAAAGCTCATGCACCAGTCAGCATGCGGTAATGCAGCTGCACTAACTGATTAGAATAGAAATGCCTACTCTCCACCCCCCAGACATGCCCCCTCCACAATAAAATAAAAAAATATTTTTTAGCATGCGGTTTGCGTGTGCAGGTCAGGAAATTACCACAGGGCACCTCAGCACATCCCGCAGTAAGACATTTTAAGCTGCAGTAAGCGCACATTAGCGCTTACTGCAGCTTAGTAAAAGCCCCTTAATTTGATAGGAAAGTGTGTGTTTTGAAAGGTTAAAAAAGGAAGAGAGATTGTAAATTAGATTAAATATGTGTGCATAAAGTAATACAGTGTTTGATCAAAATAGTGTGGAACAGGTTATTGTTTTGCTATGAAATGAGAGATCATTTATCATAAAACAGTGATTGGAGATGTTTGGTTCTCTTTTCCCTCCCTATCTCCTACCTATCCCCTATGCACATTCTTTGATTTGTAGACCTATACCCTAATTAAGAAGTTAGCAGGAATATTTTTACAACAAGAATCAATTAGGGATTTACATGCACAACTGAGTAACCTTGCCTTTAGCAATAGACTAACTGTGGTCTTTCTGCAGGTCATTGACAAACTAACATAAAATATACTAAATAAATCTAAGAGACTTTAAATTGGATTAAGCATTTCCAACTCCAAACAACTTTAAATGACAGCATTAAGAAATGACCTGCCCTCAGAGAATGAGTCCTGTTTCTGAAGGCTAATGTGTCAAACTTGGAAGAGCTGAGGCAGAGACACAGGTATGTGGAGGAGACTTTGAGAGACAGTAGTGGAGTGGCCTCATCTTCAGTCCAGCAGTCCCCTGCACTGCCATGGAGGAATAAGGTCATCTGGGCAGGAAGGGATCCTGTAACTGGGACCTGCTCTTGAGGTGATGCAATATCCTCTCACACTGAAGATGTATCTCTAGGACTCTGTTCCAGGAAGGAAGGGTTAAGACTAAACTTAACATTAGGAGGAAATTTTATAAGTGGGCACCTCCCTATAGGTGCCCTGATGCCAGGCAGTGAGATCCTATTATATACCAGATGCCATTAAAAAATATTAGCATAACCCGGCATCGAGGTGCCTAAAAATCTAGGTGCCCACGGTTATACCAGCCATAGACCTGGCCCCAATGCAGCAAGAGTGCATGTAACTTACATTATTCTGCCCATGTATTCAGCCCTGCCCTTGCTTTGTCCCTATGTATGGCCCTTGCATTTAAGCACTATCAGGGGCATTTTCGAAAAAGAAGTGCGCCCATCTTCCAACACAAATCGGGAGATGGGCGTCCTTCTCTCAGGGTCGCCCAAATCGGCATAATCGAAAGCTGATTTTGGGCGTCCTCAACTGCAGACCGTCACAGGAATGAGCAAAGTTCACTGGGGCGTGTCGGAGGCGTAGTGAAGGCAGGACTGGGGCATGCTTAAGAGATGGGCGTCCTCAGCCGATTATTAAAAAAAGAAGGGTGACGAAGCCCATAGGAATTGAATGGACTTTGTCACATTTGGCGTTCCGCTAATTGTTAGTGCAGCTTTGTAAAAGGAGCCCAACTGAGAGGAGCTATGATAAGAGGTCCTATAAAGTCAGTAGTGGGGTACAACAAGTATATACAGAATTGTTGTGTATCCTTTCAAATAGTACTAACATGAGGGGGGCATTTCATAAATGAATAAGCAGCAAATTTAAAACAAATCAGATAAAGCATTTTTTCCATTCAATATACAATTTTTTGTAGAAGTTGTGCTCAGGGAAGGTAGTATGGCTGAGTTTGAAAAATGTTTTAGACACATTTGTGGAGGAAAAACCCATAAACCATTAATAGCCAAGTATGTAATCTTGGGGAAAGCTACCATGTGTCTCTGGGTGTGAGGAATGGCTATCCTGTTATGTAGTTGTGACCTGCACTAGCCACTATTACAGACAAGATTATGGGTTGATGGACTTTTGGTCTGACACATGGAGGGGCATAATCGAACGGGGAGGCGCCCATCTGTAAGGATGGCCTGGCGAAGGGGCGGGGAAACCCGTATTATCGAAACAAGATGGGTGTCCATCTTTCGTTTCAATAATACGGTCGGGGACGCCCAAATCTCAACATTTAGGTCAACCTTAGAGATGGTCGACCTAAATGTTGAGATCGCCGGCCTTAGAGATGGGCAACCTCAGTTTTCGCTGATAATGGAAACCGAGGCTGGCCATCTCAAAAACGACCAAATCCAAGCCATTTGGTCATGGGAGGAGCCAGCATTCGCAGTGCACTGATCCCCTCTCACATGCCAGGACACCAACTGGGCACCCTAGGGGGCACTGCAGTGGACTTCATAAATTGCTCCCAGGTGCATAGCTCCCTTACCTTGGGTGCTGAACCCCCCAACCCCCCCCCAAAACCCACTCCTCACAACTGTACAACAGTACCATAGCCCTTAAATGGTAAAAGGGGGCATCTACATGTGGGTACAGTGGGTTTCTGGTGGGTTTTGGAGGGCTCCCATTTACCACCACAAGTGTAACAGGTAGGGGGGGGATGGGCCTGGGTCCACCTGCTGAAGTGCACTGCAGTACCCACTAAAAACTGCTCCAGGGACCTGCATACTGCTGTGATGGAGCTGGGTATGACATTTGAGGCTGGCATAGAGGCTGGAAAAATGTTTTTTAATGTGTTTTGTTTGGGTAGGAGGGGGTTGGTGACCAATGGGGGAGTAACAGGAGGTCATCCCCGATTCGGGCCGTGGGGTGGGGGGGGGGGGGGGGGGAGACAGCAGCGATGAGCACAGGGTATGGCCCTGTGCCTGGTTAACATTTTGTCTGTAGCAGGTGAACACGTGAGTGAGTGGAAGGAGGGAAGGGAAGCTCATGGTTTCTAGCTGTCATTGCTGCGGACACAAAAAGGGAAGCTAGTGGTTGGGGCTGAGGAGGTTTTAACCTCTCCAAGCTTCTTATACTGAGTGCCTATGCTCTCACCTTGTGTTAGTGGGGTGCCTAAATGGAAATGCTCTGTTGTAGAATTGCCCCCTTTCTGTTGTTATAACAAGGGCATCTGTAACTAAACACTTTTGATTAAAATGCTGGTACAGCAATCTCTTGTGTAGTACAGGAAAACAAGAAGGTATGCTGCAGCTGGTCAAACGAAGCAGTCCAAGGACAGTCACTGTATACAGTTACAGAGAGTGTGATTGTGACCCCTGAAGCAGGAGGATAGCACCACTGAAACACGGACCGTGTCGGGTCCTTCTGCTCAAGCTGCAAATAAAGTGTTTTTAAGCATCATTTCCTGTGTTGGATCGTGCCTTGGCCAGCCTCGACTTTCTTCTGCTTGTGCTGTTTCTTCATAGTGGTCCCTCCTGTTTTCTGTGCCGATTCATACCACTATCTATGTAACTTAGTTCAAGAAAAAGGCTATCCTAACTTGTCCAGATAGTGGACTGAATGTTGCCACTAACCACATGACACTAGCAGTCACTGCTCTATGTGGATATACAGCACTGCTGACTATCTGGATAGCGGCACTAAATCTCCAGATCTTATTTTAACTGCCACAGTTATGATTTCTGTGGTACTGAATATTAACCTATGTTTTTATACAAGGTTAAGGAAATTACTCACATAAAAAAAAAGCTATTCATGCCCTTAAATGAGTCCTGTTTAAGTACGCATTAAGGTATCAGAAGTGTTTGTAAAAACATACACTCCTATGTATAAACTCTTCTTAAATTGCCAGCTTAGTTAACATACCCCCCTGTTTAGTAAGCTGCGCTAGCGGCTGCCAGTGCACTAATACCGACACAGCCCATTCGCTTTGAATGGGCTGTGTTGGCATTGCCGCACGACTTAGTAAACAGGAGGGACAATCTTTACCATGTAGTAAATATTGTTACAGAGTATGCCTTCATAAGAGGAAAAGGTCTCAGGACCCTGCTTTCACTACTTCAAGTGGCAAGACAATTAGGGTCAGTTACAGTCATCTGCATTAAAAAAAACTCTGCACAAGGCAACTGTCCACTGATAACCCAAATATGTGACTCGTAAAAAGAAACAAAGCAGAAAAAGCAACTTAGCTTCTGTGTTCTGTGGATCTCCACCAAGGCCAAAGTTTCACCAAAAACACTGTCTCAAGGTGTCAAGTGAGCTCTCTTTTAGATCATCACTGGGTACAGATTCAGAAAAGAAGCAGAGCGTATCCAATACCTAAAACAAATCATTACTGCTATCAGTTATTGTTGTTGAAAAAAAACAGCAAAAAGAAATATAGCTGCAATAATGTCCTGTGAAATATGAGAAAAACAGAAATACATTGCCCCCAAGAGACTAAATAGATATTGATACAGAAAGTTACTGTTCTTTTCTGGGAAATCAATATTTTCCATGTAAAGTGAAAGTGCCAGCTGGTATTTGCTTCATGATACTGTGTTTTAACAATGGGGCAGTTTTCTTTGAAAATTGTCTATAAGAACCATGGGTCAAAAGCATGTGCAGACTTTATGTGAGCAAGAGATTTGAATGCAAAACATCGTATTCAGGTTTGAAGATCAAGGTGTTCTAATGTACTTGAGAACAAAACACAGTAGGAATCTGAAAGAGGACTTTGTTTATGTAATCCCTCATTAAATTGGGGATTACTAAACTGATGAGAGACTAGGGTTACCATATCCTAGGGTTTCTCCGGACATATCCTCTTTTTAGGAAACTGTCTGGGTGTTCGGGCAGTTTTCTTAAATTGGGGGGATTTGTGACAGTTTGGCCAAGTTAAAAAAAAACATTACCCTCGTTCCCTACAGTGCCAGTATAGCCACAGGCCCACCCACCCACTCTGGGCTCAGCTGATCTACCCACCTTTCCCCCATGAAGTCTGGTATGTTTTCCTCTTCTTCCTCATCTCCCTTCCTGGCAGACGGGCAACTCCTCTCTAGTCTTTTCCTCCTCCTCCCCCTCCCCCTCCCCCAGTGGTCCTCTTATCCTCGGATATGTTGCCAGCAGTGTCAGTGACTGAGGCACCCACTGCTGGCCGACTACTCAAGTCTTCTTTCTGCTGCATCCCACCTCCTGTGATGTAATTTCCTGTTCCTGTACAGGATGCGGTAGAGAGAAGACTTCAGAAG
Organism: Microcaecilia unicolor; assembly: GCF_901765095.1. Lineage (NCBI taxonomy): Eukaryota > Metazoa > Chordata > Amphibia > Gymnophiona > Siphonopidae > Microcaecilia > Microcaecilia unicolor. The sequence continues at coordinate 220,852,833 of NC_044037.1, forward strand.
CCGACCAGGAATGGGTGCCTCAATCGCTGACACTGCCAGAAAGTGGTAAGAAAAAGCTTCCTATTCTCCCCAAATGTGTGTGGGTACAGCTTTTTAAATTTGTTGCTCCCAAAATTCATGCATCCTTGATCCTTCTTCGTCAGCATGCTGTTCACCCCCTACCCTGACACTCCTCCTAGAGCAACAGAACACCCATTACACCCAGCCTCCCTACAGCTAGACCCACTCCTCTGACTGCAAGATCTTCATGAACAATCATTCCCACCCCGACAGCAAGATCTCCTCAATCATTTCTCCCCTCCCAGCAGACAAACCCCTACCCTCCCACTGTGGGGGTAGACGGAACTGTTAATAGATAGCTGTGCTGTTCACTCTCTTTCCCACTGAAATCACCCTGCAAGAGGAGGAGAGCGTGAACGGCTGCATATTGAGCTGTTTCCTCCCCCTGTGCCTGCCTAGAGAACTGACTGTTCATGCAGTTCAACATACATGAGCAGTCAGCTCTCTAGGCAGGCACAGGGGGAGGAAACAGCCCAATATGTAGCCGTTCACTCACTCCTCCTCTTGCAGTGTGATTTCAGTGGGGAAAGAGGGAGAGAAAGTGAACAGCATAGCTGCTGCCTGCCTGTGGTTGTGTGTAGCAGGTGGCAGGGCAAGGTGACTGTGCACCATATGGAGGGGTGGGGTGGGGACACTTTGTTTTTTGCGTCCTCTTTTTTGTCTCCACAAACACAGTAACCCTATTAGAGACCCCTCCCTTGAGTCGCTGATAGGAGGGAAGAGGGTTGAAAAGGGAGACTGAGAAGCCCAGCCGAAAGGGGAGTGTTTATGGGAAAGTGCTGAGGGAAATGTTTTCTGGTTATTGAAAGACATGGGGATGGTGTTTATGAGTTAATAAAAGTTGTTAACCTAAGGCTGGATTAAGAGGAGGTTTTTGCCAACTACAGCAATAACTGTGAAGCAGGACCGCTGAAAGACTGAGCCAGGCCTGGGGCAAGGCTGCCCCCCCAATCCCTGCCACTGTCGCCTCCTTCTCCTGCTCCCAGGCCACCGGCGCTGCAGTCCCCGGTCTCACCTGCTCGCCGTCAGCTCCGTCGAAAGCCCCCCTCTGTCTGCCACCGGGCCGGGCCCCCCTGATTTAAAATCATAGTGCCTCAACTCTACCTCGTTCCATGTGAAAGAAGTGCAGCAGCGGCAGTCTGCAGATCGCCTCCCTTCGGGCTTTCCCTCCCCGTGTCCCGCCCTCATCTGACATAACTTGCGCGAGGGCGGGACACAGGGTGGAAAGGCCTGAAGGGAGGCGATCTGCAGACTGCCGCTGCTGTGCTTCTTTAACATGGAGCAAGGCTGAGGTGAGGCGCTATGATTTGAATTCAGGGGGGTTCGGCCCAATGGTGGACGGAGGGGGGCGGCGACAACGATGAACTCGAGGGCGGCTGGGGCGGGGCCCATGGGGGCAGCCTTGCCCCAGGCCAGTCTCTCGGCGGCCCTGCAGCTCAGAGAAGTGCACCTCTGGGGGAGAACAGACAGGGAGGTCTGGACTCTGGTACTAAGTGGAGGAGCTGTATGTATATAAATACTTTAGGATTTATAAATGGACTACTAAATTACATCAAAAAGTCTTGAACTGGTACTTAAACTTCTTTTTCAGTTATAAATCGTTGTGGGTAGCAATTGCACTGTTTGTTAGTGAAAGAATTGTTGTTACCAGAGATTATAAAGATGGATGAACTGCCTGTTGCAGCAAGTTCCTGTCTGGTTCATAAAACTTGGATTGGAGCTTTTCTTTGAGTGAGAGTGAAATTCATTGCTCCCGAATAACAAAGAAATATAAAGATAAAGTGTGACGTAAAACCCTATGGCCTACCAGTGTAAGTCCTGCCCCGGCTTGCGCCAAGCTCAGAAAAAACTTTTGCTGTGAGCCTGGCTTCGGGACTTGACCCAAAGAGCTAGCTGCTGCCTGGAACTTTGTGGTGGAGCCAGGGTTGCATTTAGAATATAATGCCAGGAGTGGAAGAGTGGTCTAGTGGTTAGAGCACCAGCATTGTGAGCCAGAGGTGGCCGGTTCAAATCCTGCTGCTGCCCCTTGTGATCTTGGGCAAGTCACTTAACCCTCCATTGCCTCAGGTACAAACTTAGATTGTGAGCCCTCCTGGGACAGAGAAATATCCAATGCACCTGTCCTGTTTCGTTTATTGGTGAGCCCTTAGGTTCCCGGAGGCCCGCAAGACCTCAGAGGACCGCCGTGCACCCCGAATCTTCACCCGCGGCGACCACCATTCACCGAGGGTTGAGCCCCCAGCTGCAGGCGGCCAGCAGGACTGCTGGAACCGCGGGGTGACGGCCGGCCTGGCGGGTAGTCAGCAACACAGTCTCGGAAGGGCAGCTAGCAAGGACGGCTAGCACAGAAAAGGAATGCAGTCACTGAGGATGGCTAGCAAGGACGGCTAGTGGGAAGTGAAACGCAGTCTCTGAGGGTGGCTAGCAAGGACGGCTAGCTGGAAGAGGAACACAGTCTCTGAAGGGGGCTAGCAAGGACGGCTAGCTTGAAGAGGAACACAGTCTCTGAAGGTGGCTAGCAGGGACGGCTAGCGGGAAGTGGAACACAGTCTCTGAAGGTGGCTAGCAAGGACGGCTAGCTTGAAGAGGAACACCGTCTCTGAAGGTGGCTAGCAAGGACGGCTAGCTGGAAGAGGAACACAGTCTCTGAAGGTGGCTAGCAAGGACGGCTAGCTTGAAGAGGAACACCGTCTCTGAAGGTGGCTAGCAAGGACGGTTAGCTGGAAGAGGAACACAGTCTCTGAAGGTGGCTAGCAAGGACGGCTAGCTGGAAGAAGAGCACTGTCTCTGAAGGTGGCTAGCAAGGACGGCTAGCTGGAAGAAGAACACCGTCTCTGAAGGTGGCTAGCAAGGACGGCTAGCTGGAAGAAGAACACTGTCGCTGAAGGTGGCTAGCAAGGACGGCTAGCTGGAAGAAGAACACTGTCTCTGAAGGTGGCTCCGCACTCCACTGTGTCGGCTCCTGACAATAGAAACGGAAGCGCTGGGCCCTTCTTGTCCCGAGGTTTAAATCCCCCGCCAGTCCATCCCCTCCCTGGAGAGGAGCCAATTCCTCCAGCCCTGACAGGCAAGGAGGGCCCGGATTGGCGGACCTGCCTCGCAGGCGGAGTCTCTCCTTCCAGGCGCCAATCCGGCGTGAGTGGGCGGGACTTGCTCGCTGGTTAGCTCTGGCCGGGGAGACGACGACGCCGGCGCCGCCATCTTGGCCGGCGCCTTCCCTTCCCTGAGGCCGGCGTTTGCTCCCGCGGGTCGCCAGCCTCGGGCCGACCCACGGAAGCGCTGGCCCTGTCGGCGGCTTGTCTCTGCCGCACTGGAGCCCGCGGCTCCCATCGGTCATCGCTCCCCGCCGCGGGAGCACAGGTGAGGACCCGGGACGGGACAGCACCTGAATGTAACTCACCTTGAGCGACTACTGAAAAAGGTGTGAGCAAAAATCTAAATAAAATAAATAAATGTCAGATTCAGTAAATGGTACCCAAAGTTAGGCACTGTTATGATCAGCCCATTACAGAATGCCTAACTTTCAATAAGAGCACTTACATCTGCCAAAAGCTGATGTAAATGCTTGTGCTAGAAGGTAACCGAACAGCAAAGTCCCACAGAACAAGCAGCAATACACAAGGAAGTGGGAACGGTGGGAAGGCTAGACCAACCTCAGGATCAATTAATTAAAAGTTTATTACTATAGTGTGTATAAAAACACTACAAAATTAACATAAAATCAGTGCTCAAAATATAATAACCTATGCTCAGTAACTCGCTATGACTTATATGAATGAATAAACAGCATTTGTGCACTATATTTTGGTCTGGAGCTTTGAGAGGGCTTCCTGGGGACCTGTGGAGAGCAGTGGGGGATATTTCCCAGGATTGAGGCCGCCATTGGAGAGGCCCCTGAGGCACAAGAAGGAGGCCCGTGGACACATTGTTCCATCAATGCAAATACTTCCATTCTACTCTGTCAAAGACTTTTTGAATCCCCTATATGAAGTTCTGTCATTTTTGTTCCCTAATGAAACCTGCTTGATTTAAGAGAACCAACATAGACACAAACCTTTCCAACCTTCTTGCTAGCACTTTTATAAGTGTTTTCATATCACAATTCAAAAATGAGATTGCTCTGTAGCTCCAACCCTGAGTCACCAGCTTTCAGTAAAACTATCACATTCGCACTATACTTTAACTGAATTCAAGAAAGCTTGGGACATTGGATATCTAGGGGAGAGGAAGGGATAGTAGATGACATGGATAGGCAGACTGGATAGGCCATTTGGACTTTAGCTGCCTTCATTTTTCTGTTTCAATACATTGAATCTGGTAGCTCCCCTATATCAAAGATTTTATTGAACACCTACTTAACAATATGAGTGTCCTGTTCTCTCACTGTCTTATAATATTTAGGTGGGAATCCATCATCTACAATTTTTCCATTTACCATATTTTCTTCAGAACACACATTTGACTCACTTTGAGCTTTTTCAACTCTATTCTCTCCAAATATTTGTCAATGTCCTATATTTCCATACCAGAGTTCTGATGTGTATAGTTTCTGATAAAATCTCTTTAAAATTTCACAAATATCCTTGTTCTCATTTCTCAGCACCCTTCTCCACCCATCATTCACTATTTCCTTTATCCATCAGGAATTATATTGTTTCTTTAACTGCCAGACCAATAATTTACTAGCTTTTTCCCATACACCAGATATTCTGTCTTTGACAATCTAACAGAAAATCCACTTTTCTATGTCAATAGACCCAATCTTATTGCAAAGTCCTATCAACTTTCTATAGATTTTTAGCACTCCCTGTAAATTTATACTCCTTCTGCAGGCTCTTTAACTCTTAATAAAGCTTCCCTAGATCTTCTTCCCTCTTCTTTACTCTATCCTCAATTTTTTATTAAGTCTCTCCTAATCACTGCTTTACCTCTTTCCAATAGGCAGGCCACACTTATCTCCCCAATGTCCTTTCACCTAAACTGTCAGTGGCAGGGGATCATATACTGGCTTTCCCTCCTGCCCAGACCAAAGCATCCCTGTGTTCAACAGTACTTTTTCTGATGGTCTCCACACTTCAGTCTGGGGAAAATGGAGATTTTCCAGTTAGTGTATGCCACTACTTGTGGTTTCCTGGCCTCTCTTATGAGGTGCCCTCTTTCCTGATAATCTCTCTATGTGTCTGCTCAATTTCATAGCTGGGAACTACTTTATCCAATGGAAGCATGAATTAAATAAAGTGCTCACAATCTTGCGCCCATCAGGTAATTGTGCTCCTTCTGGCACTCCCAAAATTCACACTTTTGATCTCTGATCTCTATTTTCTTGATCCTCAGCTTTCTCTCTGTCAGATCACCTCTCTTTGCAAACAGTTCTACTCCTGTCTTTCTTTCATTTGCACTTCCTCCAACACTAGGGTTACCATTTTTTGTCCTCATAAAAAGAGGACACTTGCCCCGCCCCTTTCACGTCCCCTGCCCCGCCCCTTTCACACACTCGCCCCGCCCCTGACGTATATTCCCTTCCCACGGTCACCCCCTCCTCCCCCATCACCTTCCCTTCTCCATCATCTCCAAGAAGTATCGCTTCTAGACTGGGTAACATGGCAGCTTTGCAGTAACGGTGTTATTTTAGCAACAAAAAGGTGTCTTTTTATTTTATTTTCTATGTTTTATTGCTATTGATTACCTTTAAAAGTGGACTAACCACATCTCTCTACTGCAGATGGAAGCAACACGTGAGAAACCGTCATGCCAATAAAATTATTTACATTTGCATTATGTGAAGGTACATAGGCTCCTCATTTATAAAACTGTTCCTTTAATGTTTGAAACATGAGTAATTATGTCTGTGGGTCTCCTTCTACTGATGTTACCGCGACACCCCACAGTTCACCCTAACCCCGGAGCTCTCACACTGCCCTTGAAGCATTTTACAATGCACTGCTGCAGCCTAAAAGCGTCCAAAGTCCGGGAGTTGGACCCGCTAGCGACTACACAAACTTTAGAGCGGCCGGCCAATCACACAATGACAGCTCCCGCCTTCCTCTCCTCTGATTGGACACAATGTTCAAGGCCACCAATAGGAGCACCTTCTCCAAAGTCCTGGGGGAATCACTGTAGGTTGTAGCTAAGTGTCACTCTCGAGCACCTGTTATTATGGCGACGTGGGCTGTTGGAGCGCGAGGCCTGTGCGGGATCCTGCTTGACGTTAGCGGTGTTCTCTACGACAGCGGTGGGGAGGAAGGACTGGGGAGCGCTATTGCAGGGTCTGTGCAGGCTGTGCACGCCTTCCCACACGCACGTTTGTCCAGAAATCCGGACAAACGTGCGTGCAGGCAAAACCCGCCAGACGCCCCGGACATGCCCTCAAAGAGAGGACATGTCCGGGGAAATCCGTATGAATGGTAACCCTATCCAACACTCCCATTCATTTTTCAGCAGCATCAGAGTATGGGGTGTACCATGAATTTTAATCTAAGACTTTTGTTACAATTTCACTTTCTGAGTTTCTGATCTCTTTAAGCAGGGCGTTGAGATCAGCCTCTTCTCCACTGTCCTTCAAGTATGCTTTGCCAATTTAGGCCAGACTTGCTTGCAGTGCGACTAACTAACATTTAGCAATCTCTACATATAAGTCCTTAAATAGACTTGCCTGATTTTGCGCTCTGCAGCTTCAGCATGATGTCTAGGCACCTCTCGGTCTTCAGGGGATTCTAATAACAGTGATGCATTAGGTTTATTTGAACATAAGCGTTGGCAGACTGGGACAGACCGAAGGTCCATCAAGCCCTGTATCCTGTTTCCAACAGTGTTAAATCCTGGCCACAAGTACCTGGCAAGATCCCAGAACAGTAAAACAGATTTTATGCTGCTTGTCCTAGAAATAAGCAGTGGTCTTCCCAAGTCCATCTTAGTAAAGGCTTATGGAATTTTCATGTAAGAACGTGGCCAAACCTTTTTTTTAAACCTTGCTAAGCTAACTACTTTTACACCACAAATTCCAGAGTTTTAATCACACAGTGCATGCAGAACTGCTCTCAGACCCATCTGCTCACATCCCTGCTGAAACTGGAAGCCATGTGCATATATTGTGGTCTACCCAAAATCCTTCCCAGAACACTCTCACAGTGAAAGCATGTACAATCTTGCTATTGCATACATTTTGCTTGTGGACTGATTTAATGATGCATTAGACGTACACATATTGGCATAGCAATAATAGAGAACAGGAAAAGGTAGTTTAATTCTGGCTTAATGTTTTAAATACATTTATAAATATTGGCACAACAATTACTTTATAAAATTACCTCCATTGTGGAACTAGAGGGTACAAAGGAGGGTGCAAATTTCAGGCAGCCATTTTCCCCTAGATTCTGTATAGGTCACTCAGTTAGACACTCAATTCTGGGCACAGATCACCGATCTGCATGCAAAGTAATTTGCTAAATTGGCGCTAACAATCAATAATTGGCAGTTATTAGGAGTTACGAGCAGATCTGCCCTACACCATATTCTATAACATGTGTGACTAAATTTCATAGCGCACAACTTCAAGGGGATGTGGCCATGGAAGGGGTATGGGTGGGTCAGAGGGCATTCCCCAAATTTGCCATGGTGTTATATAATACCTGCATTCCTGTGTCCTAACTGCCTTTGGCAAGCATAAATGCTCATGCCCAAAGTGAGGCACAAAATACATGCTAAGCGAGTTTTCTACGAAAAATGTTCCATGCAGAGCACCCTTTACATAATACTAGCTTAGCACAGATCATCCTGGATGTTATAATGCCGTTGTATCACTCCATGGTGCGATCGCACCTTGAGTATTGTGTTCAATTCTGGTCGCCGCATCTCAAGAAAGATATAGTAGAATTGGAAAAGGTGCAGCAAAGGGTGACTAAAATGATAGCGGGGATGGGATGACTTCCCTATGAGGAAAGACTAAGGAGGCTAGGGCTTTTCAGCTTGGAGAAGAGACGGCTGAGGGGAGACATGATAGAGGTATATAAAATAATGAGTGGAGTGGAACAGGTGGATGTGAAGCGTCTGTTCACGCTTTCCAAAAATACTAGGACTAGGGGGCATGCGATGAAACTACAGTGTAGTAAATTTAAAACAAATCGGAGAAAACGTTTCTTCACCCAACGCATAATTAAACTCTGGAATTCTTTGCCTGAGAACATGGTGAAGGCAGTTAGCTTAGCAGAGTTTAAAAAGTGGTTAGACTGTTTCCTAAAGAACAAGTCCATAAACCACTACTAAATGGACTTGGGAAAAATCCACAATTCCAGGAATAACATGTATAGAATGTTTGTACGTTTGAGAAGTTCACCAGGTGCCCTTGGCCTGGATTGGCCGCTGTCGTGGACAGGATGCTGGGCTCGTTGGACCCTTGGTCTTTTCCCAGTGTGGCATTACTTATGTACTTAACTTTGGGGGTCTTTTACAAAGCGTCGGTATGCCCAATGTGGTCTTACCGAATGCTTAAATTGGGATTACCGCCGGCCCAACGTAGCCACCGGCAGTAGTTCCACCCGACCGTGTGCCATTTCCAGATGAAAAAGAAAACCCCCTGGAAATGGCTTGTGTGGCGGTAACCTGGAGGTGATTGGGCGTTACCGCCGGTTTACTGCGGGAGCCCTTATCGCCATCTCAATGGGTGGTGGTCAGGGCCGCCGAGAGCCAGAGCTGGGCCTGGGACAAGGCCGCCCCCGGCCCCCCACCCCACCCGAGGTCATCATCATCGCCGCCGGGCCCCCCCACCTGAGGTCGCCAGGGCCCCCCTCCACCCGCTATCGGCCCGGGCCCTGAACTAACCTTAAACGCCTCCTTTCCTTCGCAGCAAGCAGCAGCAGGGCAGACCTCTCCTTCCTTCCATGCCCCGCCCTCGCAGATGTTACGTCAGGCGAGGGCGGGACATGGAAAGAAGGAGTGGCCTGCCCTGCTGCTGCTTGCTGCGAAGGAAAGGAGGTGTTTAAGGTTAGTTCTGGGAGCGACAGAGGGCGGGCGGGCCTGACTGCGGTGGCGCCGGGCCCCTCCGGAGGCCCGGGCCTGGGGACTTTTGTCTCCCCTGTCCCCCCCCCCCCTTGGTGGCCCTGGTGGTGGTAACTGCTCCCCACCACATGGCCATGTTTGTTTGGGGGCTGCGGTAAAAAGGACCCTGACATACAGAAAAAACGGCCCCCACCACTAGCACAGGGCCCTTTTTCCAACCGCTTGGTAAAAGGACCCCTTTGGGTGCCATTTATTGAATCTACAACTTCATGTGAACAAAATGCTCATTACCTGTGGAAATTACTTTGTATTTACCTCACACCTTTTTATTAGTAGCTCAAGGCAATTTTACATTCATGCATAGTATAGATTTTCCTGCCCCCAGAGGGCTGGCAATCTAAGTTTTATTCTTAAGGTGATGGAGGCTGAAGAGACTTGCTCAAGGCCACAAGGAACATCAACAGGATTTGAACTGTAGCTTCCCTGGTTCATAGCCTGCTGCTCTAGCTATTAATCTAGTCCTTCACTTATACATTTACCTTCAAGGCTTACTTGATTGTTGCTTCAGTGTATAGAATGGCATTTTAATTAAAAAATTAGCACATCAAATATTAAAGTAGAAAAATAATAGGCTTGAGTAAGCCCATGACTTCACGTGAGCAATATTTTGGTAGCTTTTTGCTGATTTCACAGGAAGATAACAGTACAGATGGGAATTCTTTTGAGTCATAAATACTTCTGACTTTCTGTTTGTTGTAGCAATTGCTTTCTGCACATTCTGTTTTTTTCCCCCTTTTGAATCTGATGAGAATGTTATCAGCTTCTCTGGAGAGACTTAGTGGGGACCTGGACTGTTAATGTAAGCTACACAGGTCTCCTATCACTTTGTCAGAATGCAAAAGAGCCCTGACAGACTTGTTCAGATCATTTGACCTAAAAAAAAAAAAAATGGAAGCTTAACCTTTTGCAGCTGCCTCTGAAGTTCTCTGCATCTGCTTATCATCTCTGCAAACAGTATGGCAGTTTTACCCTTCCCTTTTAAGGACTCGATGTCGAGAAATTTTGAAATAAATAAATAAAATCATGTGTAGGAGAATAACTGCATGGAACAGTGCTGAATATTCCCTGCGCAGGTCTCAATATCCTTTTGAAAGCGTGAGAAAAATGCAGCGGGCTAAATATTTCTAGGAATTTGGTACTGTGTGTGGTGTAGAGATTTTGCAGAACTGTAATTCATGGGCTTGATTTGTCCAAACTCTTTGTGGTCTTTGGAGGTTGACTGTTGGAAAACAATCTGAATAACTGTCATGAAAATAGATATTAGACAAAGAAAATGTTCCTCACAGCTTGAAAAAAGATATAAGGTGCTGCCATCATAGCTGCTTGCCCGCACAGCTGGCTGAAAAGTTGGCCTTCCCTTTTTTACTCTCATGACTGTAGTTTAGAAGTCTAAACTGATTAATGAAATGGATTGCTAAGCAACTATTAGAACTATGTCATGACTCAGATTAACAATTTCCATACCTTCCCTTACTTACACACAGAACTATATTCGGATCTTAATTAATGGTGGAGGTGTTCCTTCACTAAGATGCTCGCAACATGCAGCATAAAAAATTTGAAAGTTCACTTTTGTCTGCAAACATTTTGTTTCTCAGAACAAATGTCCATTGTTCTGGGTTCTGTCTCTGATTTCAGTATACACAGGAATATTCAGGCTTGATGCATAAGAGAACTTTACACATTTTTCATCTTTAACTTCTAGAAACTTTTATATGCCTAACTTTTAATTTTCATTTCCTAGGCTGATTGGCCAGTTTGGAGATCTACATTAGTGTGCTAGAGTATGAGACATGCAGTACTAGGTCACAGTAACATTTCACTGAGCTCAGGCCATGATCTTTGACAGTCATCAATCTAACCCTCTAGGAAATTCTCAGCAGTACAGTCATTCCTTGCTGCTCACTATCAGGGATAAATTATTTATTTATTATTTATTGGGATTTATTAACCACCATTATGAAGTGGATCTTTTCCATCTTTACTGTAAACAATTGTTTATGAACTTTTCCTCCAGGAATTTCTCCAGACTCTTTTGAAACGCAACTATGCTAGATGCCTTTACATATCTTCCAGCAACAAATTCCACATCTTTTATTATGCATTTTGATTTAAATCTGTTACTGGTTAGTTTTATGGAATGGTCCCTAGACCAAGCACTATGTAAAAGGATAAATAACTATTCCCCATTTACCCATACTGCTTTAGCCATGATTTTATAAACCTCTATCATGTCCTGTCTCAGTTTTCTTTTCTTCAAGCTGAAGAGTCCTAGTTGTTTAGCCTTTATTCATTAGGGAGAGCCATTCCATCTTCCTTGGAGTGGAGGAGTAGCTGAGTGGTTAGTGCAGCAGACTTTGATCCTGGGGAACTGGGTTTGATTTCCACCACAGCTCCTTGTGACTCAGCATGTCACTTAACCCTCCATTGCCCCAGGTACAAATAAGTACCCGTATATACCTTATAAACTTCTTTGAATGTAGTTGCAAAAACCACAGAAAGGCAGTGCATCAAGTCCCATTCCCTTTCCCCTTGTAACTTTTGTAGCCCTTCTCTATACCTTTTCTAGTTCCACGTTACAATTTCAGCTGAGACAACCAGAGTTACAATTAGTACATAAGTAATGCCGCACTGGGAAAAGAGCCCAGCATCCTGTCCACGACAGCGGCCAATCCAGGTCAAGGGCACTAAAGATGCTTTATGATATTTTCTGTTTTATTCTCCATTCTATTCTAATTCCTAACATTCTGTGTGTCTTTTTGACCATTGCTGTACAGTGAACTGAGAATGTCAACATATTGCCCACAGTGTGACTTCAAGATCCATTTCCTGAATGATGACTGCTCATTTGGAATTGAGCATTGTGTAACTTATGTTAGGATTATTTTTCCTGGGGGAAATGTCTCCAAATGGGTTAGTTTTGCACCTCAAAAATCTAAAAAATACTGGATAGCAAAAATAACATGAAACCAATACTAAATAATTTGTCCTAAACTATAACTTTAACCCAAGAGATTATCTATAGAATGTTTATTAAATAAAGGAAACCTCAACAGCCAGGGGCGCCTACGGAGATGGTCTTCCTCCTGAGGCAAAAGCGAAACAAGGGGGTCCCTTGTCGAGGAGTTGCATTGAGTTTTGGAGATTTACCCAGCTGCCCCAATTTGACCGCCCCTATTGGACTGACCGTTCACTTGTCTCTTAGATTGTAAGCTCTTTCAGCAGGGACTGTCCCTCTATGTTAAATTGTACAGCGCTGCGTAACCCTAGTAACGCTTTAGAAATGTTAAGTAGTAGTAGTAGTTGTTGTTATGGCGACCACACCCGGGTGGATAAGCTAAGTGGAACTTTTTTCTGTGCACATGTAGTATTGTATATATTTTTTGTTATGATTATGAAATTAACCCTGTAGATTATTATTAAGTATTTTCTTCTGTTGTTTTTGGCTGCAATGGTTTTTTCTCCAAGTAGGAGTTGTTTTCCATTGCAGTTTATTTCAGAGGACAATTGAAGCCTGTGATAAAAGCCATTTAAGGGGGAAGACTTTCTTTGTAAGCGCTCTTGGCTATTGAGGTTTCCTTTCTTTAATATACATTCTATAGATAATCTCTTGGGTTAAAGTTATGGTTTAGGGCAAATTATTATTGGTTTTCAGTTTTCCACCTACCATAATAGTAATAAACCTCAGTCCTAAACCAAGATATGTGGAATATTATCTCAGTTTCTCAAATTTTACTACTAACGGTTACTACAGTATATGCATCATGTGAAAAAGAGCTTCCTCCTGCAATTCATAAGTTGTAACATGAATAGACAATCTATCTGTGTGCTTGAAAATTACTTTTAATCAATATTTCTGAATCTCTCTGCCATGTTTTCTTGATCTCTGACATGATTTCACAGTTCCTAGAATAATGGCTTAGGACTAATACTGATGTGATTAATGCTGTTCTGATGTTTTTCTCTTTGATCACTATCCCCTGAATTCTATATATGGCGCTCAGAATTGTATGTGCAAATTTGGGTGCACACCCAATTTGCATGTGCGATTTAATTGGATAATGAACCAATTAGAGCTGATAATTGGGCCTTAATAATCAATTATTGTTGCTAATTGGGATTCAATGAAATTTACGCATGCATGTTTATACACCAGAATCCAAGCATACAGAAAGGGGGCTCAGCCATGGGAGGGTCATGGCTGGATCAGGGGCATTCATACAATTTATGCACACTGTTATAGAATAAGGATTTATACCAGTTGTAGTTGGTGAAAGTCCTCACACCTAAAGTTAGGTGCCTAACATTCAGCACCATTTATAGAATAGTGCTTAACATGGGTTTTTCGATGCTGATTTTTGGTGCCATTTATAGAATTTGGTCTCGTGTCTAGTTTCCTTGCATTCAGCTTTTTATTGGATAGAAAAGGGATGTCCCAGGTGATCATAACCTCTTCATTCTTTAGAATTATCTTAGGGTCATGATCCCAATGCTTTTGTGGTACAGCATTGTTGTACTGTTTGCAGATTTTCCAATGCCAGTTTATTGTGCATTTCTCCTGTATAGAAATTTTCTGCAGCCATTATGAGATGAGTAACCATTTCCAGGTCTTTTTTTTAACAGAATCTATAGAGATTTCTATACTTGCTATGACACTTCTCATCTGTAATCCAGTGTCCTGTGTGGCGTAGGAACGTGCAGGATGTCAGGATGACTCCCTCAGAACAGAATCCTTCCAGATCAGCTGCAGCAACGCGCCGGCCCAGAGACCGGCGCTGAAGAGGACTTCGGCTGGCAGGGGTTGGGGACCCCCACCAGCACAGGTACCTGACGGTGGCGGCGGGGGAGGGTTGGCAGTGGGGGAAAGGGGAGGCTGAAAGGAGAGGCCGAAAGGAGAGGGTCAGTGCTGCTGGGGGAGGGTCAAAAGTGGTGATGGCAGCGGTGCCAGAGGGGGGGTTGGCGGCGCCAGGGGGGGATAAAATGTCCTCCTCACCTCGGGCTCTGGACCCCCTCCTGCCGAAGTCTGGCTATGCCCCTGCTCATTCCTTCTACTCATCGGAACATTTGTCCTAATTTAGGGGTCCTTTTACTAAGCTGTGGTAAAAAGAGGCCTGCAGTAGTGTGGGTATGTGTTTTTGGTGCATGCTGTGCCATTTTTACCATGGGTGGGAAAAAAGGCTTTTTAAAATGGGGGCAGTAAATGGCCGTGTGCTAAAATTAAAAGTAGCATGCGGCTATTTACTGCCTTAGCCCTTATCACCACCCGTTGACCTAGTGGTAAGGGCTCATGCACTACACGTACGTAATCATGCAGCGCATGCCAATGTGGCTATGTTGCCAATTACAACTGGGAACGCCCCCTGCGGTAGAAAATAGAAAAATATTTTCTACTGCGGGAAACAGCGCATGCCAACTTTGAAATTACAACCAGGTGGGCGTTCTAACCAGGCAGTAGTGTTGATTTGTTGTGCTCTACCTGTGTAGTAGCCCTACCGCCGCTTAGTAAAAGGGTCCCTTAATGATGGAGATGGATTCTAGACATTTACTTTCATATTTCAGCACTGTTTGTGTATTTGGATCAGATGACACTATTAAGTAAGCACCAAGGCCTAGGATAGTAGCTCTGTAGGTATAGTATATTGTTATGAGGCCCATTCCTCTTTTAGCTCATCTTGGCATGCACTGATTCTGATAAATGATCTCATGGACACAGAGGAGTTGTCTTGTTCATATATCCAGTTTTTCAAGATCTTTAAGAGGCCAGTCTACAATTCAAAAACTGTCAGAGACTTTTTTTTCTCTGAACACTGCTCCTAGCTTTTCTGTCCTATCAATTTTTGTAGTTCTTTTCCTTTCAGATTTATGTTTATCATATGGAAAACCATTTTGATTATCTTTACTGAAAGGTGGTATATTAAGCCTCATTATTTCACAAACGAAATGCCACCATCCATTAGGAATGTGTACAATCAAAAACTATTGGTTAATTTTCAAATTTTTCACAGTTTTCAGGTGTTTTTCAGTTTATTTTACAATATTTGGTTTAATAAATGTATTTAATGCAAAATGAAAAGCTTTAAACACTTGCAAATCAATAATATACATGTTAGTTCAAAGATTAATATGCATTAAATTGTTTTTCTGTACATTAAAATTGTTAAGGCACACATATGAACCAAATGCATGCTAATGAATGCACATCTCAACCATGTGAATATCCATGTGTGCATGTATTAACCCCCAAATTCTATAAAAGTCGCTACAAAATGCATGCACAAATTTGGGCGCATTCCCAATTTGCACATGCAAGTTAATTGAAAAACAAGCTAATTAGCACTGATTGGCTTAATAACCAATTATAGGCATTAATTAGATTTAATTGAAACATACGTGCGTAAATTCCTAAATTCACCCGTTTAGCTATGCAGGTGCTGGCAATGAATATTGCTGGCATCCGCATAACTGCTGGCTCTTCCTTGACTCTGCTCTCATAACGCCCCTGTGCAGTTTAGCACAAACATGGCTGTTTTGTGCCAATATACAGTGCTTAAATCACTTGGGCAATTCTATAACAGTGATCCTATATTTAGGAGGCAACCATGTATATATGTGCCTGTGGTTAGACTTACACTAGTCACTGAGCTTATGTAAATGCTGAGACCTAAATGCCAGAGATATTTACATAAATGTAAATCCTTCCCACACTCTGCCCAGACTCCACGCGTGTATGTCACCTGTAAAATATGCAGTGTTTAAGATATACGCATATTTTCCGAATAGCACTTAGATGGGTTTTTGACATTTATGTGCACATGTGCAGACATATGCATGTATATACTGGTATTCAAATTATGTACTCATATATTTTGCATGTAAACTATTGGTACTTTATTTATAGAATTACCTCCCAAAAGGGATTGGCCCCAGGTAGCTGGCACTATATATTAAGTTTTAGATTAAGACAACAATCCTAAGGTCACAATAAGATTGTTTCTTGATGTTACTGACTGCCAATTCTTTAAGGGGTCCTTTTACAAAGCCATGGTAAAAAGTGGCCTGCGGTAGTTTGGGTGCATCTCTGTTCCATTGGGAGGGTTGTGTGTGTGTGTGTGGGGGGGGGGGGGGGGGGGGGGTTCTGCTAGCTCATCTTTGCTGGTCTGAGGCCTGGTTAGGACTGAACCATCTTTGATGAACTAATATGGATTCTGCAGTCTGAAGCCTAAACACATGAACCAGCTTTTCTTTAAAGAAAACTACTTCCTGGCCTATCTATGCTGGTGGCTTCATCCAAGGACATGTTGTTTACTTGAAACTAGCCTCCAGTTTATCTCTAGGGAAGGTGCGGAGGAGCGAACTTCACAAAGACAGTGTCTCTGGTATCATCTGTCAACCATGGAGGGGAGTTTGGCACTGTGACTACTTCTGATAAGATGTTCTTGCTGGAAACCCACAAGGCCTCTCATTGTCATGACCGTACAGATGGACACACGGTTCAGAATTGGTCCATGACTGTCACCTGGACCTGGAGGGCAGTGCCAATGCTGGGCATGGGAAAGAGAGAGAAAGGAACAGAAGAAGAGAAGAAGATCTGATGGTATATGCATCTCTCTTGGAGGAAAGAGGCTGAATTGCCAAAACACCTGGGAATTGTATCTCTGTGCTGAACACAGCACAAGGTCAAGTTCAGAAGTGGCTCTGTGGCTTTCTATGAACTGAGTAACTAGTAGTTTTGTTGAA
Organism: Microcaecilia unicolor; assembly: GCF_901765095.1. NCBI lineage: Eukaryota > Metazoa > Chordata > Amphibia > Gymnophiona > Siphonopidae > Microcaecilia > Microcaecilia unicolor. The sequence continues at coordinate 220,869,684 of NC_044037.1, forward strand.
CAGAGACCTTGGACTAAAACATGACCGAGTGGCTTGCAGGGGGTTTCTGCTAGAGCCTGGAGAGGAGCCAATTCATCACTCCATCTGGACTTCGGGACTACAGACCACATGGGTGAGAGAAATGGAATTTCCTCCTATGGTTTAGGACTTAGCTAGTTTTGGTCTTTGCCTGTGAAAGACAGGTTGCCCAGACACATGGTCTGACCTACTATAGCTGCTAAGTTGGAAATCTCTTCTCAGGATATATTATAGTTGTGTATATCTATATCTATATATAAAGATATAGATATCTTATATATATATATATATATATATATATATATATATATATATATATATATATATATATATATATATATATATTTGTTACTTATATCCCACATATATATATTGATCGATAGATATATAGATATATACAATGTCCTCTATAGTGTCTCTTTTTGTACAGGTCTTCTGTGTATTCCTTTCATCTTTGATTTTTGCAGCATCTATCTGTTGGCATCTTTAACATACCTATTTGTGGCTGGAATTTCTTCTTGATTTCACATATATGTTGAAAAACATCCTCATTTTTCCTATTTTATTCCCTTGTTCAATTTATTTACAGATCCTGTTGTAATATCAATCTTTGTCTTTCTGAAAGCCCTTGAAAATCAGGGTTAAGTTCTTTAACATGATCTTTGTATTTCTTTCTTTTGGCCTGTATCCTATTCTAGGCTATTTCCAATTTTCTTCTGTTATTTCACTTTGATTCCTTTGGCCCTTTTGAACTTATATAGGTTCTTTTGTGATTCAACTTTGATTATGTCTTCAATTTCCATCCACTATTCTTCTGATTTCCAACAACTCTGATTGTCCTAATGTGGAATTTGTACATGGCACAAGAAGCTACAATCAAAACAGAACATTATGAAACAAGCAGGCTCACAACTGGCAAAGGAGTTTGACAGGGCTGCATTCTCTCTCCCTGTTTGTTTAGCTTATTTGCAGAACACATGAGAGAAGCAGGATTAGAAGATGATGAAAGAGGTTTAAAAATTGGAGGAAGGAATTTCAACAACCTCTGATATGCTGATGACACTACCCTAATAACTGAAAGTGAATATGATTTAAAGGCCCTTATTGAAAAAGTTAAAACACAAAGGGGGGTCTTTTACTAAGCCGCGGTAGCGTTTTTTAGTGCACGCTAATGATTAGTATGTTCTAGATGCTAGAAACACCCAAAGGAATATATGGGCATCTCTAGTGTTTAGTGCATGCTAATCATTTGTGTGTGCTAAAAATGCTACCGCGGCTTAGCAATAGACCCTCAAAGTAAAAAAATGGAACTAAAACTGAATCTAAAGAAGACAAAAGTGATGACAACAAGAACAAAAACAAACTTCAGAATTGATGGCAAAGAGATTGATATCATAGACAGTTTCTACCTTTCAGGATCAATCAACAATGAAGGCTCTAATACTCAAGAGGTACACCTTAGGATAGCTCTTAGTAGAGCTGCAATGAAGGATTTGAGATGTTCAAGTCACGTGATGTTTCATTACCAATAAAGTTTCAAATTATACAGACAATAATTTTTTCTATTATATTGTATGGATGTGAAAGTTAGACCATGAAAAAGCAGGACAGAAAGTGCACTGAGGCATTTAAGTTGTGGTGCTGGAAACAACAGCCAAGAACTTGAACAGATGGATCCTTTACCAAATAAAACCTGAATTCTCACTAGAAGCTCACAAGACTAGGCTGAAATTATCCTATTTCGGCTATGTTATGTGTTAGCTAGATTCCTTGGGAAAGGCAATCATGCTAGGAAAAGTTGAAAGTAAAAGAGGGTGTGGAAGACCAGCAATAAGGTGAACTTGTACAATCACAATAGCGAGGAATGCCCCATTAAAAGCCTCCAGACACACATAGAAAACAGGACATTTTGAAGAAAGTCAATCTATATGGATGCCAGGACTTGACAGCAATTAATCAATCAGATTTTATGCTGTTCTCCCTTTTTCTAGCTCTGGAGTGGCTGAGAGAAGCTCTTTAGAGGCTTTTGGAACTTCTATCCACAGTGTTTGTTTTAGAGATATGCATCCTTTTTAAGGAATGAGCTTTTTAAAAGATGGAGTTTTCATTGTTTTTTTTTTTATCCTTAGAATCTTATTCTAGATAATATTTGAATTACATTTTTGTTGTTGTTTTGTTTGACATATGGTCTTTTATTTCTTGTATCTTCTGTCTTTATTATTTAATTTGCTTGGTGTATTTTTTTTTTGCCACCTTTGCTGTCTCTAGTTTTGTAGTTAAATCGTTAAAATCGTCCACAGTACCTGAAGATTGGAAGGTAGCCAATGTGACGCCGATTTTTTTTAAAGGGTTCTAGGGGTGATCCAGGAAATTATAGACCGGTAAGCCTGATGTCAGTGCTGGGCAAAATAGTGGAAACTACTATAAAGAATAAAATTACAGAACATGTAGATAAATGTAGATGTAGATGGTTTAATGGGACAGAGTCAGCATGGGTTCGACAAGGGAAGTCTTGCCTTACTAATTTGATTCATTTCTTTGAAGGTATGAATAAACACGTGGATAAAGGTGAGCCAGTTGATGTAGTGTATCTAGATTTTCAGAAAATGTTTGATAAAGTTCCTCATGAGAGACTCCTGAGAAAATTAAAGAGTCATGGGATAAAAGGCAAGGTTCTGGTGTGGATTAGGAATTGGTAATTGGAGGGTAGGTTTAAATGATCATTTCTCTCAATGGAGGAGGGTGAACAGTGGAGTGCCACAGGGATCTGTATTGGGACCGGTACTATTTAACATATTTATCATTGATATGGAAATTGGAATGATGAGTGAGGTGATCAAATTTGTAGATAATACAAAACTATTCAAGGTTGTTAAAACACGTGTGGACTGTGAAATATTGCAGGAAGACCTTAGGAAATTGGAAGCCTGGGCATCCAAATAGCAGATGAAATTTAATGTGGACAAATGCAAGGTGATCCATATTGGAAAGAATAATATGAATCATCATAGTTACCTGATGCTAGGGTCCACCTTGGAGGTCGTCACTCAAGAAAAAGGTTTGGGTATCTGAACTCTTCTGCTCAGTGTACAGCGGTGGCCAAAAAAGCAAAGAAGATGCTAGGAATTGTTAGGAAAGAGATGGTGAATAAGACCGAAAACACTATAATGCCTTTCTATTGCTCCATGGTGCGTCCATACCTTGAGTACTGCGTTCAGTTCTGGTCGCATTATCTCAAAAAAGATATAGCAGAATTAGAAAAGGTTCAAAGAAGAGCAACCAAAATGATAAAGGGAATGGAACTCCTCTTGTATGAGGAAAGGCTAAAGAGGTTAGGGCTCTTCAGCTTGGAAAAGAAAAGGATGAGGGGGGAGATGATTGAGGTCTACAAAATCCTGACTGGTATAGAACGAGTAGAAGTAAATCGATTTTTTTTTTTTAACTTTTTCCAAAAGTACAAAGACTAGGGCACACTCGAGGAAGTTATATGGAAATACTTTAAAAACAAATAGGAGGAAATATTTTTTCACTCAACGAATAGTTGAGCTCTGGAACTCTTTGCTGAAGGATGTGGTCACAGCAGTTAGCGTATCTGGGTTTTAAAAAGGTTTGGACAAATTCCTGGAGGAAAAGTCCATAGTCTGCTATTGAGAAAGACATAGGGAAGCAACTGCTTGCCCTGGGATTTGTAGTATGGAGTGTTATCACAATTTGGGTTTTTGCCAAGTACTTGTGACCTGGCTTGGCCACTGTTTGGAAAACAGGATACTGGGTTAGATGGACCATTGGTCTGACCCAGTATGGCTACTCTTATGTTCTCTTATGTAGTTCTTGAGTGACAGATGACTAGTGGTTTTGTACTCTATTTTCAGAAGTGAGCCCCTGATGCAGGCAGAATGTTGAAACATGTTGGCCTACAAAGAGATCAGTACAAAGAGAAATTCTGGATACTGGCTGGACACAACTGAAATTTTTTTGATTAATAAATATTTTTAATACTTGGACTTTTTATGCTGCATTTTCTTCTTAGGACTGTACAATGTGTAGCTGCTTTGCCTCTTGAATATCCTCCAAGAGTCCCTCCTCCTCGCAAAATGCCCTATTTTACATAGACAATAGAGACTGGAATTGAGACATCTGAGTTGGGGTGGGCTCAGTTCAAGTGATATTTTAGATAAGGATCTGCTGACATATAGCCTGTTCTAAAATTCCTGGACTGTCCACATGTATTTGCTGGCACATACAGCAGAGGCAGGCATTTTACAAAAATACATGGACTCTGGCGGCTTCTACATGGAGGTGTCAGCACTTAAACGTGAAAGAGGCAATTTTTCAATTTCCATGTGTAAGTGCCAACATTTTCACATGTACTTATGTATTTATTTTCAAAATTTCTATTCCACACTATCATTGAAATTTTAGGTGGATTACAATCCAACACAGCAGGCAAAAGTAGAGGCTGACCAAAGACGAATCGCCACTGGAGATATGAATCCAACAGTCTTTATTGTTATGAATTAAAGGAAGGACCCGACAAGGGCCATGTTTCGACACACGCAAGCGTCTACATCAGGGGTCAAACAGTAAACTCCAGATCAAGGCACAGGACCGCAGCCCTGTTCATGTCTAAAGCTGTAGTCCTTACCCAAATACTTGTGCAGTCAAAGCAAATGGACAAGCTTCTTGAAACGACTGTAGCAGCAAAACTCGCAATCCAACATACACAATTTATGACATATAGAACAAATGTACAAACTAGAAAACAAAAATAAAATAATCAAAACCAATAATCACTGTGATCCAAAAGGTTATAAAATCAGTTCACGGAAGTCATGTGCTTAAAAAAAAAAAAAAAGGTTTTAAAGCAACTTAAAATTTCTTCAAGTCCTTGAACGAGTGGATCTTCAATGGTAAATCATTCCACATTTTAGGTTCTACAACATAAAAAATTCATTTCCAATTCTACTCAAGATGTTATGCATATTTAATTTCTTATATACAACCTGCAAGCCTGAAAGCTATCGAAACAAAATATATTCAGGTACAGTAGGTATTTCACATGCTATCAATTAAGTAGTGAGGCTGCAATTTTAAACCTGGTTTCATTTTAGAAGTAGACACAATCTACATAGGATTAAAGAGAATGACTCCCTTAATCCTTGCATAAAGGATACATTTCAGACGCATGTAGCGCATGCACTGAAAAATTGAAATTACCGCAAGGGCCACGCAGTAACCGGGTCGTAACTCCAATTTGGCACACATTGGGCACACATAGGTGCCTACGCGGCTTAGTAAAAGGGCCCCCAAGATAGATAAGAGGGGGAGGTCTTCTACTGAGAAATCCAAAACAGTTGATCAGTCTGGTCCCTGAAATGGCTGTTTAAAAAGCTACATCTTTAAAGAAGACTTACAATTTTTAAAGGAAGATTCAGAATGGAGGGGGGGGGGGGGTTATTCCAAATGTGAGGGGTGAGAAAGAAAAATGCACTGTGTCTAGTAGATTTATAATGAGCTGCTTTGGCACTAGGAATGACCATACAATGGTTATTTAAAGAATGAAGAAGTCAAGAGAGAGTAAGGGAGGCAGGCAAGATAATCGGGAAGCTCAAGTTGGAAAGCATTAAATGCTAGAATAGCAATTTTATAGATAATACGTTGATTGACAGATAAGCAGTGGTGCTGTTTTAAAAGGGGAGTAGTGTGATCTGAGCCATGAGCATAGCATAGTAGCCTGATCGCGGTATTTTGAAGAGTTTGTAACCTTTTCAGCGATGACTGTGGTAAACCTGCATAAACAATATTACAGTAATCAAGTTGGGAGCTAAAAAAGGAGAGTTAGTCCTACCTAAGCCCAGCCCAAACCAAGGCCCCTTAATATCTCTACATGAGGGGTGTCCAACCTCAGCCCTCACCAGGTCAGGTTTTCAGGATTTCCCCAATGAATATACATGAGGGGTGTCCAACCTCAGCCCTCACCAGGTCAGATTTTCAGGATTTTCCCAAACCAAGGCCCCTTAATATCTCTACATGAAGGGTGTCCAACCTCAGCCCTCACCAGGTCAGGTTTTCAGGATTTCCCCAATAAACATACATGAGGGGTGTCCAACCTTAGCCCTTACCAGGTCAGGTTTTCAGGATTTCCCCAATGAATATACATGAGGGGTGTTCAACCTCAGCTCTCACCAGGTCAGGTTTTCAGGATTTCCCAAATGAATATACATGAGGGGTGTCCAACCTCAGCCCTCACCAGGCCAGGTTTTCAGGATTTCCCCCAATGAATATACATGAGGGGTGTCTAACCTCAGCCCTCACCAGGTCAGGTTTTCAGGATTTCCCCAATGAATATGCATGAGATCTATTTGCATACAATGGAGGCAGTGCATGCAAATAGATTTCACACATATCCACTGGGGAAATCTTGAACACCTGAACAGATTGAGGTCCTCGAGGACCGAGGTTGGACAACCCTGACCTGCATAGTTTAAACCTCCATGTGTAAAAAGAGGCTTACATTTGTGTGTGATATACACCTATAAATGCTGATATTTCCACATGGAAGTCATAACTGGGGTTTCTAAAATAACCCCCATTATATGCATTATTTGCCACAAGTCCCATTTTATGCAATGGGGCTTATCTACTAATAAATCTGCTGAGCAATTTTATTGAGACAGACACCCAATGTGGCCACATTTTGCCCTATCGTTGCATCAGGGGTTAAAAACTATTGGGAATGGAACAACCAGCATTCCCCTAGTAGCTAAAACTAGTAAAAAAAAAAAAAGCAGTGCAGCACTTCTTGTTCAAAAGAGCAGATTCACCACCATTGTTGACAGCAAAATGTAGCCACGTTGGGTGTCTGTCTCAATAAAATTGCTCAGCACTTCAGTTTCTTTGGTCTGCTTCTATTTCTGCTGCTGCGCTGGCTTGCGGATCATCGCCTCTTCTGTTGGTTGTTTGTTATTTACTAATAATGCATGATAACGGTATTAGAGCATGCTAACCATGGAGAGCACTTCAGTAAATCTAGCCCTAAATGTTCTGAACAGTACTATTGGCTGTCAGATATTAGCAATCACCATTATGGGATATCCAGAAACCATCCTATCTCTTATAGCCCTGCACTCTGCTTTACCTAATGAAATACTGTCGCTGCATTATGGCTATCTGCTAGGGAACCTATCACAGATAGCTTGTTATCAACCATGTTATCAATAGTCTTAGCAAAGCAGAACTGTAGTTTCGGCATGATATTTAGAGATTTCCTAATTTGTCTTAAAGAAGGTTCATAGTACGACAGTTTCATGACAGAAACCCTATTTTAATGCAAATGGATACACAATCTTCTAAGAGATGTAAATTACAGACAATTGCTGGAAGGTGACACAGTAGTTTAATAAGACCGGACTAGCTGGATAATGCTGTTGGACTCTGGAGACTGTCTCTTACCTAGCACTATCCATTGCAACATTGGAACTGTGGTAATTAGTGTGTTTCCGGATTTCAAGGGGGTCACTAGAAACTAGTTCCTCTCTTGGGATTGAAAAGAAAAATGATAGAAATATAGGAACTTCCCCATACTGGATCATGCTATGTGATGAATAGCTGGCATCAGCAAGTCCCATAAGAAGAACTCACAGTATTTATAATGCTACCTCTGGCAAGCAGGTGAAGGAGGGAACGTTGAGAGGGGGGGAGGGAAGAGAGGACCTGAATTATTTGTGGCCAGCAGCTATATTACTGTGCTGCTCAACTACACCGCTCTCAAGAGAGTGCTGAATAAGGGTATTATAGGTGAAGTCATTTTTGTAATAAAGTTGACTTTAGATTTAGGCCATAAATCACAGGTTCTGGTTTTAAAAATTACTAAATGCACCTCATTATCAGGCTGTGCTCCTATTAGATATTCTGAGTTTGTTACAAATCCTGTAGCAATAAAGAGAAGAAAGATTTGGGGGAGAGGATGAGGTGCAAACTCAGGCTGTAGGGATGAGGAAGAGGATAAATTCCCCACCAGCACAAGAGACTGCATCACAATCATTTGAAAGATTTCCTGAAGCGAATTAGTGCGAGCATGGCAGTTTCATGCCCATGAGGTTTTCACTTGTTTCAAGTGCAAAACTAGAACAAAAGTCTGTATTTCAGCAGTTTACAAGTTAGTGTTTATTTATTTAAACATTTTACTGCTCTAGTGGAAATTCCATTCAATATGATTATAAAGGTGGGCCGTTCTACGCACACCCTCTCCCACAATATCTACAGCAAAATATGAGGTAGAAGAGCATTGAAAAAGAGAATGAAATGATTTGCTTTGTTGGGCATTATAACTGATATGCTATGTTGGGATTAGGTTATCCCACATTTACTTCATTTCCCTGTCTATTCAATACTAGACAGTATGCCAGGCGCTGTCTGACTGATATATATCAATTTCATTTCCATCAGCCTCTGTCACAAGGGTTCTATAGAAGACCAGCTCTTTTTTCAGGTTGGACCCTTTAACCTTTGCTACTTCAGCAGATTAAGAACTGTTATTAAAACATGGATTGTTCCATTTCCCTCACAACTTCTTTTTTTAAATAAGAGTTCATCCCGGAATGAAATGACAGTGAATGTTACCGTGTGCAGCGCATTCCAGATGCAATAAAGCAGGAGGAAGCTACCCCTGCGGCAGTCATAAGAGGGTGCAGAGTACGATCGCTGGAGCTCAGGGGGCTGCAAAGCAGAAAATGAAGATTGTAAAAACGTCACATAAAGAAAAAATGCACAGTGGATTCATTTTGCGATACCCATAATTCAGTAATGCCTTTAAGTAGCTAGAAGAAATATAATAAATGTTTTTCCACAACATTGATCATACTGTATCAGAGGAAATATTAGTGTGCAGGGAGCCATGATTATGCTGGTAGTAATTCTCAGTGCGGAAAACTACTGGAAGATGGAACCCTTTATAGGCTGAACTTTTATTGGCCACAGTTATTTACTTTAAAGAATCCACTGCAACATAGCTAAATATTTTTGTGGTAATTCTAACTACCTCTAATGGTGACTCAGGGCCCCTGGCACCATCTCATAGAATTTGTTTTCTACAAATGCTATTATGTATACTAGAATCATAAAAAACATCTAATTGACCACGTAAAAATGATAGAAAGCTTGAAAAATGATTCTTTTGGTGTATAAATATTATATGTTCTATTATATGAGTGGAGGAGTGGCCTAGTGGTTAGGGTGGTGGACTTTGGTCCTGAGGAACTGAGTTCAATTTCCAACACAGGCAGCTCCTTGTGACTCTGGGCAAGTCACTTAACCCTCCATTGCCCACCGCATTGAGCCTGCCACGAGTGGGAAAGCGCAGGGTACAAATGTAACAAAAATAACATGTGCATTATGCTATAGATCACTCCAACACAACAAGGAAGTACAAAACACCCTGTTATTGTGCAAAAACAAAAAGGATTATGTATTTTGTTTTATGAAAAATGATGGTTCTTTTGAAGGCAAAATACATATACAGAGAACTGTTGCAATGGTGTTGCAGGTACTATTCATTAATGGATTTGTTCCACTGACAGTACATTTGCTACAAGCTTTTGGAAGATAAAGGTAATTTTTAGATAGATTGTTGAGATCGGAATTGAGACGCCCAGATCAGAATTTGTTTGATTCCCCCTGTATTTTACAAAAGGCTCTACTAAATGAAGAGCCTTCCTGTATTTATATGTATAGTGGGGCCATTTTACAAAACTATATATTTAGAAGTCAATTTTCAGTAACACATCTTGGGAACAATTGGAAACATCAAATACAAATGTTTAAAACAATTCCTGTATTCAGCAGCACTACAGAGGGTAATTTAATAGGGAGCTGCCTAGATTTAAGTGGTGAGTACATGTGTACATGCTTCTATTCTGGTCATTTTTGCATGTAAGTGAACACATTTGCATGTAAATGAGCAGTTTTCCAACTACACGCTATTTTGTAAGTACACACCAAAATTTGATAGTGCTTGCTTTGCAGGTGGACATTCACATGGGCAGATTTGGGCAGAGCACGGGTGAGGATGGATTATAAAGTACTATAATCTATGTGCATACTTTTGCAACTTAGGATGTGAGCATTTATATCAGCTCACACTAAAAATGTAGGTGCACAATTGACTTAGTAGATGTATACTTTTCTTTATAGAATGGGTTCCAAATAGGTATGTTCTTGGCACCTAAATATAGGCACACTGTTATAGAATTACCTTTTATGGATGCAACTCTATAACAGGGTGCCCTCTTCTGGATACCCCAATACTGCATGGGAAGCACCTATTCTATAATGGCATCTGAGTGCCCAGATTCCTTTATAAAATATCAGCATAAAACCACATTGGTTCACCTAAATGTAGGTGCAACCAGTTACATAGGCCCATGGCAAGCATACATGGGTGCCCTAAGTGTGACTGTCATTGTGTGTAACACAGTATCCTGTAAGTTGCAGATGCAAGTGGATGCCCTGCCCATGCCCCTCTGACGCTCCACCCATGTGTGTGCCCCTCTTGCAGTTATGCACTAAAGCACTTTTGTGCACCATTATAGAAGAGCATGTAAGTGCTACTTTTCTGTACATTTATGCGCACAGGGTGCATGTAACTACACACACCCAGTTATAGAATTGCCTTTCATGTAAGATATAAGAGCTCAAATATTGGCACTACAGGCCGGATTCTATATATGGTGCAGCGATACATAAGTATTGCCATACTGGGACAGTTCAAAGGTTCATCAAGCCCAGCATCCAGTTTCCAACAGTGGCCAATCTAGGTTACAAGTACCTGGCAAGGTTCCAAAACAGTACAATACATTTTATGCTGCTTATCCTAGAAATAAGCAGTGGAGTTTCCCCAAGTCCATTTTAATAACGGCTTATAGACTTTTCTTTTAGGAAGCTAGCCAAACCTTTTTTAAACCCTGCTAAGCTAACTGCTTTTACTATATTCTCTGTCAACGAATTCCAGAGTTTAACTAGATATTGAGTGAAGAAATGTTTTCTCCAAGTAGCACATGTTAAATTGAGTAACGAGCAAATCAGTGATGGTAATTGGCTAATAACAACCAATTATCATCACTAAAAGGCAATAATTAGAATTTATGCATGCTTCTTTTTAGGTATATTCTAAAAAGAGGTGCATGTAAATTCCAGCATGCGTTGCTAAAAAGGGGGAGCGGTCATGGGAGGAGCGTGGGTGTGTTTGGGGCATTGCTCAAATTTATGCATATTGTAATAGAATTTAGAGAAACATGTATACATTTAGGCAAAGGTATTTACACCAGGTTTTCAGTGGCATAAATGGCCGTGCCTAAATGTAGGTGCATTCCCTAGTCTTATGCTCTATTCTCTACACCACACCTAACTTTAGGCACGTTATATAGAATATCACTAGGTGCATTAATTGGATGCATCTAGATTTTAGACACCATTTCCAGAATCTGGTCCTACATGTATAAGTTGTGTGGTTCTCACAGACGGCCTGTTATACTTGGATTTCCAATGTCTGAGTCAAACGTAATAGAGTTCAATATGTTTGGTGCTGTGCCAAAATTATAAGTGCTTTTCAGAAAGGATTTTGCACTATTATACCTATAATATTATGGTGGCAATTCTATAAGTGGCCACTTCTTTGCAGGCACCCTAATACTGCGTTGGAAGCACCTCTTGTATAATGGCATCTGGGCGCTCTAATACGAATTTCATGGAGTCAATGAAGAAATAAAGAGTGATCGACCACATCAAATGCCGCGGTTTTATCCAAAGAAACCAACAAGGCGATGTTACATTTGTTGAGTGCTGCATGGAAATCACTAAGTAGGCTCACAAGAATGGTCTCAGTACTGTGGTCATTCCTGAATCTGGATTGCCGGGAATGCTCATGTTTTATCTATTCTTACTGAACACCGCCTTGAGTGAATTCCTTCAAAAAGGCGGTAAATAAATCCTAATAAATAAATAAATAAATAAATAAAATAAATCTGTGGAAGGTTGAATTGGGGATGGGGAAAAACCCTCTATTTTTCTTTCCACTTTGGCATTAAAGCAATTCTAATGAGAATAAAAAAGGAACACAATCAGAGAGCTCCTTAGCAGCGTCTCACTCCAATGCCGTGTTGGTTCCTCTACAACATATCTTCTTATTGTTTGATGGGGAATGCATACATAAAATTTTGGCTTAATCAAAACATGTTCAATAATAAAGAGGATGAAAGAGTTAAATACAACATTAATTTTCAAAAATGATCTCTCATTTGATGAGCCTAAAGTATTTTCCAAACTTCAAATAATACTCCTGCAGTACAAAAAAATCTTCAAAGGGAAAAAGCCTCAGTACCCTCACCTCCACCCGTTGTACAAGCTTACAGGGTGAAAAGGACTTTATCAGGATAACCTCTCATCACTGGCATTAAAAACCCTTTCAAAACAATTGTTAAAACTTCACTTGCATACAATTTCTGGATCAATACTTAAACGTGACAAAAAAAAACAAGAAAGAGTCTAATGACTTGACTTCCAAAATATGGAGTGTTCTTCCACGTTTATAAATCACACTGACTGTGGCCAAAGTTTCGCTATAAAGCTGTCTGAAGGCATGACCAAAACTTCAGTGTTTTTCAGGCAAAACTGTTTTCTATATCACTTGGATCCTTCAATCAATACATGCCCATACCACACCCCCTTGAATTCTCTGTATCCCAGAGTTTTCCACATGTAAACAGCTTTCTAAAATTACCATTTAGACATGTATGAAAGCTACACAAGTAGATGTTATTACAATGACCTCTCTAGACTCCTGTCCTCAGGTCAGTACAGAATGATTTAAAGAGGATGATATCTGAATATACAATCAATTTGTAGTCTGGACTTCATCACACATCATGTATATTCAGATATCATCATCCTGAGATCATTTGCACTGACCTTGGAAAAGAAGCTCTCAAAAACTAGTTACACAACTATTTCATTAGTTTAATTAAAAAAAAACCTAGAGAAAAATATCACTTACACTTGCTGACCTTTATTCCTTGGAATTTGTGTGGACTTGTATGATTACCACATTTCTTTGTGCACCATAAGTTTCTTCAAAGAATATTTAGAAGTCACAGCATTGAGATTTATGTTGTCTTTTCATTTCAATTTGAGAGTTTGATTTTATATAATATCCAAAACCAAACTTATAGGCAATAAAAAGGGGCACAGTCACTAAAATCTCCCAATTTTTTGATTTTCTTAATTTATTGCTTTTTCTTTCTACTGATGTGGGCTGTTTATTACATCAGTATTCCTAATCACAAATATAGTGACATTTTAACCTGAAATAAGTAAGTTTTTAGAGATCTTCGAAATAGTGAATATGTCTGACTCTTATGAATCCTTAAAAGTAGACTATTCCAAATTTTTATGCTCTGATACAAGAAGGATAATTCCAAATAGGATTTTTTTTCTTATTTTCTTAACCGATGGATAATTTAAGTTTTAGATATCATTCTCTCCGAGCTGTACAGAAAGATGGTGAAAATTCTAAATAGTGGACTAATCTTCCTGGAAAAAAGACTGGTTTTAGCAAACAGAAGTTGTGTCCCCAAAGTTGTCTCTGACCATTTGTTATAGCAGTCACATTCTGTTAGATCCAATTTTATTTTTGTCAAGCTTGTTGCTGCCTAACCTATTAAGGAAGCAGAATGAACCATCACTCTTACACATAAAGCAATATAAAAGACAACTGGGTCTGCCAATTCCATGTGATAATGGAAAGACTCTTCTAATGCACAGAGCATTAATTTGGGAGTTTTTTAGTTTTTCAAAATACAATGCAAAACCATGTAAAGGAAATTCTCCTGGAATGCAGGACTAATCGTATTGTTATCCGCTTAGAATTTTAATAAAATTTAGCGGAATACAAAAATCAAATAGCACAGCATAACATAGCAATACATGGGTGTGCTGATCAGTTGTGGGTGCATAAGTCTAACCAAAGGGAAAACCACAAGCAAATCTGCTCCATAATTATAGGCATATTCTTTGGGGAAAAAAAATCAAATGTTTAATGGTAACAGTGATCTTTGATATGTACTATGAATGAAATGACATTGTTAGACTGCTTAGGGCATGCTAACTCTTTTTGTGGATTATCTGAAATAAATTACTGCTTCCGTTAATTATTTAAGGTACTATTCAATAAGGATTATCACCTCAGGCAGAGAGTTGGAGAATCTCCCCTTCCCCATACTTGGAAAAGGCTCTAACTAATTAAGAAAAAGCTGATTGCAAGTCTGAAATTATCATTTTAAGACATGCAGCTATTAATATTTTAATCTACAGTAGGTCAGCTTTTAATGTAACATAGGCATCCTGTCCTTGATCAGATTCATGTCATTTATGAAACAAAGCAATCTGCAGTACTTCAAGGGCAGAACTGGGAGGAATTAAAAGCATAAAGTAGTATGGAGGGAAGTCTATAACTGGGTGCCTCAGATTAAGTGCCTCAATGGGGACGCAGGTCAATGGCTGTTATAAGTCGACATGCGCAATTGATAGTATTCTATAGGTTGTACATGTGTTTGACAACATGCCCATGACCTGCCCTTACTCCTCCTCCTCCTCCTACTACTACTTATCATTTCTAAAGCACTACTAGACGTACGCAGCGCTGTACACTTGAACATGAAGAGACAGTCCCTGCTCGACAGAGCTTACAATCTAATTAGGACAGACAAACAGGACAAACAAGAGATAAGGGAATATTAAAGTGAGGATGATAAAATAAGGCAGTGGCGTAGCCAAGGGTGGGCCTGGGTGGGCCCAGGCCCACCCAGTAGCAGCACACCTATGATATGGCTGGCAGGGATTCCCAAGTTCCACCAGCTGAAAACTCCCAACAGCTGTCCCTCCTGCGTACCTTGTAAACAGCAGATCTTTGCCTGCAGCGAGCAGCGACTGATATATACTGTTCGCACCGGCCCCACAGCCTTCTATCTGATGTATTCCCGCCTATGTGGAAACAGGAAGTTGCATCAGGGAAGGCTGTGGGGGCCAACATGAGCAGTGTGTATTAGTTGCTTCTCACTGCCAGTGAAAATCTTCTATTTAAAAGGTATGAGGGGAGGGGGGATATTTGAGAGACCATATGGCATACAGGCGAGAGAGAGAGAGAGACCAAATCACTTGTGGGACAGGGCAGAGTTCTTCTGCCCACCCATCTTGGGCCCAGGCCCACCCAAAATTGGATGTCTGGCTACGCCCCTGGAATAAGGGTTCTGAACAAGTGAATAAGGGTTAGGAGTTAAAAGCAGCATCAAAAAGGTGGGCTTTTAGCTTAGATTTGAAGACAGCCAGAGATGGAGCTTGACGTACTGGCTCAGGAAGTCTATTCCAGGCATATGGTGCAGCAAGAAAAAAGGAACGGAGTCTGGAGTTAGCAGTGGAGGAGAAGGGAGCAGATAAGAGTGATTTATCCAGTGAATGGAGTTTCTCGGGGAGGAATGTAGGGAGAGATGAGAGTGGAGAGGTACTGAGGAGCTGCAGAGTGAATGTACTTATAGGTCAATAAGAGGAGTTTGAACTGTATGCGGAAACGGATAGGAAGCCAGTGAAGTGACGAGGAGAGGGCTAATATAAGCATAACGACACTGGCGGAATATTAGTTGTGCAGCAGAATTTTGAACTGATTGAAGAGGAGAGTGCTGCCTAAGTGGGAGGCCTGTGAGAAACAAGTTTCAATAGTCTAAGTGAGAGGTGATAAGAGTGTGGATGAGGGTTCTGGTAGTGTGCTCAGAAAGGAAAGGGCGAATTTTGCTGATATTATAGAGAAAGAAACAACAGATTTTTAGCAGTCTGCTGAATATGTGCAGAGAAGGAGAGGGAGGAGTCGAAGATGACCCCAAGGTTACGAGCTGATGAGACAGGAAGGATGAGAGTGTTATCCACAGAAATAGAGAATGGGGGAGGAGGAGAGGTTGGTTTAGGGAGAAAGATGAGAAGCTCAGTCTTGGTCATGTTTAGTTTCAGATGACGCTGAGACATCCAGGCAGCAATGTCAGACAGGCAGGCTGATACTTGCAGTTACATGCTATAACACCTAGGTGCTACCCTATAGAATAGCACTTAGGGATGAAATCTATATATGGCACTGAAAAAATCAGCACCAAAACAAAGCGCTATTCTATAAACCAGGCTTAAAGTTAGGTGTGGTTTATAGAATAGGACTTAGGTCCAGGAATCACACCTCACTTTAGGCATGGTCATTTGCACCAACTGAAACGTGGTACAAATGTAGGCACGTATCCTCCCTCATTCTATAACAACACTTGTAAATGTTAGGAATACCCCCATTCCGCCCATGACCCTTCCATTTCTGCATCCCCTTTTTGAACTGACATATGAAATTTAGGCACAGATCCTGCTCCTAAATTCACACATGTATAATTTCAATTAAATCTAATTAGTGCCAATAATTGCTTGTTAACAAGCTACTTATTGGAACTAATTCACTCGTTATTCAATTAAATTGCGTGTGACAAATTTTATAGAATTAGGGGGTTAATACACATACATGTGTCACTGCTGATTATTGGCATCAATGATGTGTGCAAGTGGTGCCCATTTATAGAATTGTCCTGTATATGATCTGTTTTCAGACAAGTAAAACAGGTACATGAACTTATCCCAAAAACAAAGTAGAGAGGAAAATAGTGCAGAAAATTTAAGAAAATAACAATCCTTATCTATGAAGTTCTCAAAGTAGGAACTAAAAGCATTACTATAATGCATTCATAGAAGTCTATGTACTAAACTGCGTGCTGTAGCACTTTTGTTTTTAGTTTTTTTTTAAGTTCAATATTTCTTTATTAATAAAATTGAAACCAATTATACAAACAATATGTTTAGCTTTTTAAGAATAATAGCATATTTGGGGGCCCTTTTACTAAAGGGTTGGCGTACGGCAAGAGGCTTGCCGTGTGCCATTCTGGAATTACTGCAGAAGCCCAGTGGTAGTTCCCACCTTCAGTGCGCACCATTTCTGGTGCTACAAAAATATTTTCTATTTTTGTAGCGCTGGTGCTTACCTGACAGTAATCGGGCAACACCACGTGTTGCCCGGTTACCACCAGGCTAGTGCAGGAGCCCTTACTGCCACCTCAATGAGTGGTGGTAAGTGCTCTCCCCTGAAATGGCCGCACGGCAAGTGGTTCACTTACTGCATGGCCATTTCTTTTTCAGAAAAAAAACAACCTTTTACCCGCTGCAGTAAAAGATGGCCTCAGCATGTGCCAAAAACACATGCTGACGCTAGCATAGGCCCCCTTTTACTACAGCTTAGCAAAAGGACCCCTTGGTTTTACACACCACATAGTATCATCTTAATATGCAATCTTCTGGTGGCAGAGGTCTTTCTTCATATGCAATTTACATTTATAGCTAAATGTGCCTTTGCTATGATAATATTAGAATACATATTTCTTTATTCCATAGTGTTTTGTGCCACTAATATATCTGTTCGCTAAGTCCGTGCGAATGCTTTGTTTTTTACTTAAAAGAATTTGTGTGAAGCAATGCTACTATTGCATGAATCATCATGAAAATCAATTAGTTTCTCCTGGATTCAGTGGCTCTTCATTTTTGATATAGTTTTTTTTGCATGGTGACGTTTGTAATGTTGTCTGAGGTCTCCATTTCATTCTTTGTTTTTGTGGCACTTTATTTCTTTGATAAATGGTAACCATTTCATTTGGATTTTTCAGTACTAGTGGCTCTTTGCCATATCTTTTCTGTAAAAAGATGTTTATTTGTCTATATAGGTTTGTGAGAGGGTATACGGAATACTGCACCTTACCTTTATGGATAGTCCCTCAGATAGCCTGAGCCATCTTAAACCCATTAGTCCCGCCCGGGGAGG
This sequence comes from Microcaecilia unicolor, assembly GCF_901765095.1. Classification (NCBI taxonomy): domain Eukaryota; kingdom Metazoa; phylum Chordata; class Amphibia; order Gymnophiona; family Siphonopidae; genus Microcaecilia; species Microcaecilia unicolor. Next base: position 220,887,640 of record NC_044037.1, read on the forward strand.
AAAAGTGAGATGGGAGAGGTGGAACTGAAGGTACAGAGAGAGGAAGTATAAAGGTAGGGCCAGACTGGGGTTAAGGAGGCCCAGAGAAGGAAGAGTTGAAGCCCCACAACATTAGGGTTACCATATGTCCGGTTTTACCCGGACATGTCCTCTTTTTGAGGACATGGCAGGGCAACCGGGTGGGTTTTGCCAGCCTGCCCATTTGTCTAGATTTCAGGACAAATGGGCAGGCTGGCGGGCAGGCCTAATGGTGTCCTATCCTAGCCTCCCTTCCCCTTACTTACTCTACTGCCCTGGTGGTCTAGTGACCTCTTTGGGGCAGGAAAGAGTCCCCTCTTTCCTGCACGGAGCGCTGCCGTGCATCCTGTTCTCCTTGCAATGCTGAGTGCTGATGGTCCTGCCACCGATTCAAAATGGCCACCGAGAGCTGAAGTCTCGCGAGGCTGCTTCAACTCTCAGTGGCCATTTTGAATCGGCAGCAGGACCGTCAGCACTCAGTATTGCAAGGAGAACAGGATGCAGGGCAGCGTTTCGGGCAGGAAAGAGGGGACTCTTTCCTGCCCCGATGAGGTCACTAGACCACCAGGGCAGTAGAGTAAAGGGAGGGGAGGACACCCTTAGGGGGGGGGGTGTGACAGGGGGTGGTGGTGGTGGAAGGGGTGGAGTGATATGTGATGTGGGGTGGGGTGGGTGTGAAAGGTAGCAGGGTGGGTGTGGTGGGGGCAGGGCATGTATCCTCTTTTTGGGGGGACCAAATATGGTAACCCTACACCACATACCTCTAGAACTTTTGTCTTGTGACTGATTTGGCCGAGGTAAGCCACTTTTGACTTGAGGCTTGTAAGCCTTGCCCCGAAGACCTGGAATTCAGAAAGAGAAGAGTTAACAGGTTGTGTTTGGTGAGTGGCAGCCAACAGTCTCAGACTGTATTTGGACCCTGTCAGCCACAGGCCCTGAATAAGACTGTATTCGTTAAACCAAAGAAACTTTTCACCCTGTGTTCCTGGCCTTGTGACATAACAGGCCTCAGGTTTTCCATTAATAAAGTACTATTTTCAGTGTTATACCTTTGTCCAGTTGTGCTATTGTAGAGGCCTACCCCTATCCCTCACTCGCGGGATCATGTTAGTTCTTTTTATTTTTTCTTTTGTATTAGTAACCACTTTTTTGTGGTGTTTTTCTCATTGTTCCTTTTTTTTTTCAGATTCATATCTGCTAAGTGACCCTTTGAGATAGGTTTATTCACATTTGAGACATGCGCACACACAGACACACACACACACACAAACAAACAAACATATTTTTTTAAATATATTTTTATCACTTGCACATCTATTTGAAATGAAACTTTGTATTAATTATAACTATTCACCTTGCATGTTACATTCTAAATAACAAAAGTGTTCACGTATTTTACATTGTAGTGGAATCACTGTTTATGAACTGTGCATTTAAATACTTCCTATATGTCACTTCATGACACTTTTTTTGCATGTATCATTACAGTATTATGTGTGTCTTTTTCTTTAAAAAAATTTTTTTTGGAAGAATGTTTACATTATTTTACATCATGCATCCATTTTTATGTATTTTATATATATATTTAGATACTCTGACTCCTGAAGCAAGCACATCATTACCAGAACATGGGACTGTGTCAAGTCCATTGTACCCATCTACCTCTGGAGTCCTGTCTGGATTGGTTGTCCTACATCCCTTCCCTACTTCTGTGAACGGTACTTTTCTTCATGGGGAACCTTCCTTGTTTTGTTAGGTATTGCACTTTTTGTTAACCACACATATTTTAACGTGGTATTCCTAAACTGTGATAGGTGAATACCACAAATTAGCAAACACTAAGGGCCCCTTTGACTAGGGTGTAGTAGGCCTACTGCTTGCTAAAAGGGCACTACTGTGGGATGCACTAAGGTGTCCCGCAGTAGTTTTCTGCTCAGCACACACTAATCCCACCTGGAAAATATTAATTTTCTAGTGTGGAAGGCATGTCTATGGACGGAGAGTAGGCATGTCTGCACTAATTGGGTAGCGCAGGCACATTAGTATGCGCTACTCAATTAGCATGGGAGCAGAATGAGAACCCTTACATCTCCTAAAGAGGTGATGGTAAGGGCTACCGCGGTAATGGCCATGCACTAATGGGGAAATCAGTGCGTGGCCATTGCTAAAAAAGTATGGTGAGGTGGCCATTTTACTGCCACATTAAAAGTGGTCGCAGTGCACTGAAAACGCATGCACTGACACCAGCGCCAGCCACTTTATAGTGTGGCTTGGTAAAATGACTTCAAGTTACCTTTGTTAAAATGGAAATTAACAAGAGAATTAAGGGGAAAACATTTAATTTTAGAAGTATAGCTACATTCCAGGCATATTGCTAAATTAATTCATGTCTGAGTGTTAAAATAGTCAGTTGCCATAATTTGGCAGATAGTCTTCCATACTACTGCTAGGGGTCAATCTCTAGAGGTCACAGTCATCATGGGGCTGGAGAGAGTAGGAGTAAGAGGAGATTGCTTCTTCACACCAGGGGGTTGTTGGGGGTGGGAGGGGCAGGGCCGGCATTAGAGGTGGGTAAACAGGGCAATTGACCTGGGCCCCCATGTCACTGGGGGCCCAAAACCTGCCTGAAGTTGAAAGAGAGACAATCTGCAAGCAAGCTTTGGGACCCCCTTCATAGCATCTGTCCTAGGCCCCATCTTGTCTAGCACCAGCCCTGAGGGGGTGGGGGTGAAAGGGAGGGTCAACTAGCTGTGGAGGGGAGGTCTTTTTGATGTGACAGGGCTGGAGAGAGAGGAGGCATGCTAATGTGCTTCAGGAGGTGGGAGGAGGGGGGATTGATGCAAGGAGGATTGGGTGCATTTTACTTACTAATTATGGGGCCTCTGTACCTGCTCACATTACCATGGTTGTAGACAATACCTCCTCTTGAGGAGATATTAAGTGCACCTGCGTCATCGGCAGTCTCGACAGTTAGTGTGTTTTCATCATGCAGTTTAGTGCACATGCGAAAATCACATTTCACATGTGATTTGCTTACTTTTTTCAGTTGGCTTTTGAACACTAATGCTTTTCTGGATGGTCTTGGTTATTTGTTAGAAAATGCTTAAAACATTATAAACCAGAGAGGCTACAATAACCGTAGACCTGCTTTTACAGACGCATTCAATACAATCCTCTCATAAACTCTGTCCTATACTTTAGTAAGATTTAATACATCCGATGTAAAAACAGGGAAAGATAACCGATGTGGTGAGAAGACTCCTGATGCAGGCCTTGCTGGCCGAAACACAGCTTTTATGATTAATAAATATTTTTTTAATCTTCACCATCGGAGTACCATCTTCATTTTTCATCATTTTTGTTTTCCTCATTTTTTAGAGTCATCTTCGCTGTTTTTTCTATTGTTGTTTTTTTGCGAAGATAGTTTTCTTCTGTTTTTTTTGTACACCTTTCATTCTGAGCCCTTCAGGCTGAGAGCATACTTCATGCTTGCTGCCAGGCATCCCTCTAGTACTTCCGTAATACCCACTGGGTTGGCACTTGTTCACGGGGGGTGGGGGGGGGGGGGAGGGGGGGTTCTGGGTTTTGTCATTTTTTTTACTTGTTATGGAATGAGGTCTGATATATTTGGCTTGTCCCACAGGAAAAAAAAAGAAGACTGAAGGGGGATCAGATGCAACAATTAGAGTGGGAAACCTAGCACATGCACACTAGAACTTAAGAGAAACTTCTAGACTAGAGAGGACAGTTCCATCTTAGTTGCTGTTGGTGGATATCACCAGAAGTGTGGCTGCATGATCCTGGCTGTCACTGGAGAACTATATCGGTTAGTTCTCCTGGAGAAGCACTCCGAAGGTGAATAATCTAGAGTGAACTGGCTCACTGGCCTATGTTGTTTGCTGTGGCTGCCAGAATGGGCTGGATGCTTACTGTATTTAGAAGGTGAGGACTGTGGTGACCTTCAGGTGCACTGTAATGGCATGTGCCCTGATAGTAGAAGGGTACAGGTTTCCTTGTAATTCCTGGCATAGATGGTGGTCTCCTTATCAAACCTTATCCCTCATTGCTCTTCTGACAAATCCAAGAGCTGGGTCTGGGCCTTTAATCTTCTGCAGGAGGCTCAGAGAGTCCCAGCCACACCCACACAGAAACACATACAGGAAGAGATGGCAGACAGAGAAAAATAACAGACATAGACACAGACACCATAGCCTGTGAGTAAACAGGCAGATAAACAGAGAAGAAAGACTGATATTGATCAGAGCAAAGAGACAGAGACACATAGACCACGAGTAAGCAGACATATAAACAAGGAAAAGAGAGACTGAAATTGATCAGAGCAAAGAAAATAAAATAGCATTTTCATCTCATGATGACTGAGAAGAAAAAGAAGTACAGAGACTGATATGTACTTACCAAGAACTTGCAAACAACTCTCCAGGGTAAATCACTAATGTAAACACCAAGTCACACAGGATAAATTAGCCTTTCTTTAGGTGTCTTAGATAGCAGGTGCAAAAATGTGCATGCACGTTTGATGACATACCCATGTACTGGGATTATAAATGACATAGCACAAATCCTCGTTTTTTGTTGTTTTTTTTACATGCAGATAGTTAAAATCTGATACCTTCACAATGTCTTCTTTTCCAAAATTGCTTCTAGTGTTCAATCCGTCTATACATATAACTTCACCTTTTGCATTTGCATCCCATGTAAACTTTTTAAAAAATTGTCGTCTAAATTTTAGTGTATATTTATTATTCAAACTAAAATGGTTTAGAACTAGGGATTTGCATTTATTTGAAATAACATAGGAAATGTTACTGACATTATGTTTTTTTTCATGTCATTTTTAACCTGAAGCAACAGGAAAATATCTGAAATTTTGGTTGTTTTCTGTATTGTCAATAAAGCATTCTATTTTGCAGTAGTTCACATTATTTGAGCAGAAGGATGCAATATTTTGCAATAGTGCACACTATGTTGCAGTAGTAAGTGTTATTTTGAATAGTGCTCACAATTGTAAACTAGTGTGCATCACTGTGAAATAGTGCATACCATCCACATTAAAAAGTTTTAAGGCACTGTTTACTAAGCCGTGTTATTGGCACGGTAGCGTTTTAAACGTTTGTTAAACATGTATGCATGTTAATCATATATGCACCTATAATATCCCTATAGGCGCCTACAGGGTTAGCGTGCGTGATAATTGTAGGCATGTTAAAAACGCTAATGCACCTTAGTAAACAAGGCCTTTATTGCATATTGTATTGACATTGTAATACTATGCCAAACTTTGTATTGTTATTTGAATATTTTTTCTTAATTGTCTATTGCTTATGTTTGACTTATTCTTGCTGTACATTGCCTTGAGGGGTTCTGTTACTAAGTCGCGTTAAAAATTGGCCTGCAGTAGTGCGAGGTCATCTTTTGGGCATCTAGGAAAAAGGGCCTTTTTAAAGGGGCCAGAAAATGGCTGTGTGTTAAAATTGAAACCAGTGCCCGTCCATTTTTCACCTGAGACCTTACCACCACCCATTAATGTAGCAGTAAGGTCTCACGCGCTACATACACATGGTAAACATGCAGCATGCACCAACTGTTGTTTACTGCCAATAAGTGGCCCATAGTAGAAAATAGAAAATTATTTTCTACCACAGGATTCAGCACACACTAAATTCAAAATTACCACCTGGTTCACACACTAGCCAGATGATAGCGCCGATTTGGCGTATGCTATATGCGCATAGGCCCTCCTGCACCTTTGTAAAAGGGCCCCTCAGTGAATTCCTTCAAAAAGGCAGTAAATAAATCCTAATCAATAACGGAAAAAAAAGAAAACTTCTATAAACAACACAGGAAACTGTGGGGCCCTTTTACTAAGCCGCGTAGGCGCCTATGTGCACCCAACGTACGTCAGTTTTGAGTTACCGCCCGGCTACCGCATGGCCCTTGTGATAATTTCATTTTTGACGCGCGTCTGCTACGCATGCTGTAAAATTATTTTTATTTTATGGTACATGGCAAAAACCAGGCGGTAATTGTCATTCTTTGCGTGTAATTGATTACCGCACGGTTACCGCATGAGACCTTACCGCTAAGTCAATGGCTAGTGGTAAGGTCTCAGACCCAAAATGGACATGCGCCAATTTTTATTTTGCCGCACGTCCATTTTCGGCAAAAATATTAAAAAGGCCTGTTTTACAGGCAAGCTGAAAAATGTATCTGTGTGCACCCAAAACACGTGCCTACACTAGCGCAGCCCATTTTTCGGCGCAACTTAGTAAAAGGGCCCCTAAACAAAATAAAAACGTTTGTCCTGCATGCTCCTCGTGTGTACTCACATCACTTAGGTGTCCTTTTATTAAGCTGCACATGACTAATATAGCACAACATAGTAACACTAGTAAAAAAGGCCCGTTTCAGTATGAAATGAAACGGGCACTAGCAAGGTTATCTCTCTCTCCCTCCCTCCCTCCCTCGCTCTCTCCCTCTGTCCCCTTCAAGTCCCATGACCCCCTTCTTCCCTTCCGATTTCCAGGCCCTCCCTCCATTTTTCTCTCTCTCTCTCTCCTTCCCTCTGTCCCTCCCCCGAGTTCCAGTCCCCCCTCCTCTCTGTCTCATAGACACGTCCTTGCGATGCCTCCACCCGCGGCCCCAGGGCCGTGCCTAGGGTCTCTGGCGCCCCCCTGCAGACTATCAGTTGGCGGTGGCGGCGGCGCCCCCCCCCCATGAAAATGATCGCTCACCACTTGCCACACTGACAGGAATTGTCAGCAATATTCTTGGAAACAAACTGCTATACATTGCAAAATAAGATAGCAGATGTAAATTCTCAAAGTGGACATATTCCAAACACTAAAATGAAAATAAAATGATTTTTTTCTACCTTTGTTGTCTGGTGACTTTCTTTTTCTGATCATGCTGGCCCAGTATCTGATTCTGCTGCTATCTGTACTCTTAACTCCGTTTCCAGGGCTTCCTTTCCATTTATTTCTTTCCTTTCCTCCTTTCTTCTTCATTTCTGGTCCTTAGCTTCTGCCTATTTTCTTCATCCATGTGCAGTTATCTCCTCTCTTCCTTTTCCCTCATTTCATCTCCTTCATCTCTCTTCCCTCCCCTCTATGTCCAGCAATTTCTCCTCTCTCCCTGAGCCCTGCCCTCCCATCCATGCTCCTCTGTCCCCTGCCCCCTCCATTCATCCCTATCCAGCAATTCCCCTCTCCCTGAGCCCTGCAATCCATATTCATCCATGCCCATCTGTCCCCTGCCCCCTCCATTCATCCCTATCCAGCAATTCCCCTCTCTCCCTGAGCCCTGCCCTGCAATCCATATCCATCCATGCCCATCTGTCCCCTCCATTCATCCCTATCCAGCAATTCCCCTCTCTCCCTGAGCCCTGCCCTCCCAATCCATGGCCATCCATGCTCCTCTGTCCCCTGCCCCCTCCATTCATCCCTATCCAGCAATTCCCCTCTCTCCCTGAGCCCTGCCCTCCCAATCCATGCCCATCCATGCTCCTCTGTCACCTGCCCCTCCATTCATCCCTATCCAGCAATTCCCCTCTCTCCCTGAGCCCTGCCCTGCAATCCATATCCATCCTTGCCCATCTCTCCCCTCCATTCATCCCTATCCAGCAATTCCCCTCTCTCCCTGAGCCCTGCCCTCCCAATCCATGCTCCTCTGTCCCCTGCCCCTCCATTTATCCCTATCCAGCAATTCCCCTCTCTCCCTGAGCCCTGCCCTCCCAATCCATGCCCATCCATGCTCCTCTGTCCCCTGCCCCTCCATTCATCCTTTTCCAGCAATTCCCCTCTCTCCCTGAGCCCTGCCCTCCCAATCCATGCCCATCTATGCTCCTCTGTCCCCTGCCCCCTCCATTCATCCCTATCCAGCAATTCCCCTCTCTCCCTGAGCCCTGCCCTCCCAATCCATGCCCATCCATGCTCCTCTGTCCCCTGCCCCCTCCATTCATCCTTTTCCAGCAATTCCCCTCTCTCCCTGAGCCCTGCCCTCCCAATCCATGCCCATCCATGCTCCTCTGTCCCCTGCCCCCTCCATTCATCCCTATCCAGCAATTCCCCTCTCTCCCTGAGCCCTGCCCTCCCAATCCATGCCCATCCATGCTCCTCTGTCCCCTGCCCCTCCATTCATCCTTTTCCAGCAATTCCCCTCTCTCCCTGAGCCCTGCCCTCCCAATCCATGCCCATCCATGCTCCTCTGTCCCCTGCCCCCTCCATTCATCCTTTTCCAGCAATTCCCCTCTCTCCCTGAGCCCTGCCCTCCCAATCCATGCCCATCTATGCTCCTCTGTCCCCTGCCCCCTCCATTCATCCCTATCCAGCAATTCCCCTCTCTCCCTGAGCCCTGCCCTCCCAATCCATGCCCATCCATGATCCTCTGTCCCCTGCCCCCTCCATTCATCCTTTTCCAGCAATTCCCCTCTCTCCCTGAGCCCTGCCCTCCCAATCCATGCCCATCCATGCTCCTCTGTCCCCTGCTCCCTCCATTCATCCCTATCCAGCAATTCCCCTCTCTCCCTGAGCCCTGCCCTCCCAATCCATGCCCATCCATGCTCCTCTGTCCCCTGCCCCCTCCATTCATCCTTTTCCAGCAATTCCCCTCTCTCCCTGAGCCCTGCCCTCCCAATCCATGCCCATCCATGCTCCTCTGTCCCCTGCCCCCTCCATTCATCCCTATCCAGCAATTCCCCTCTCTCCATGAGCCCTGCCCTCCCAATCCATGGCCATCCATGCTCCTCTGTCCCCTGCCCCCTCCATTCATCCTTTTCCAGCAATTCCCCTCTCTCCCTTCCATGACCCCCCCCCCTCGCATCCATGATCCTCTCGCTCCCATGTTCCAGTTGGCCTGGCCTGGCCCGCCCTCTTCTCCCCTCCCCCTTCGCATCCATGCTCTCGTCTCTCCCCTGCCCTCCCGCTCCCATTGTTCAACTGCCCACCCTCTTCTCTCCCCCCAACATCCCTTTTCTTTTTTTTTCTTTTTAAATTTACCTCCGTGGTGGTTCCGGCAGCGCAGCGTCAGTGAAGGAGGCGGTGCTGTGCTCCCGACGTCTCTAGCCTTCCCTTCGCTGTGTTCCGCCTTCTTCTGATGTCAGAAGAAGGCGGACCACAGCGAAGGGAAGGCTAGAGACGTCGGGAGCGCAGCGCCGTCTCCTTCACTGATGCTACGCTGCGGGAACCGCCACGGAGGTAAATTAAAAAGAAAAAAAAAGAAAGGGATGTTGAGGGGGGGGGGGAGAAGAGGGTGGGCAGTCGAACACTGGGAGCGGGAGGGCGAGCGAGGTGAGCATGGTGCGGCGGCGCCCCCCAGAGGGTAGTGCCCCCCTGCCATGCTTACCTCGCTTACCGTGTTGGCACGGCCCTGCGCAGCCCTCCCCTCCCTGACACTGGCCCCGCCCATCCCCTACGTGCATGTCGCCCCCCTCCAAAATCGCCAACCCCCTCTGCTACCCTTCCCTCCCCCCCTCTTACCGTGGTCCCGGTGGCAGCAGTGTAGAGCCTCGCGAGTCTGCTGCCTTCCCTTCTCTTCACTCTCAGCTCTGACTCTGGTTCCACCCTCATTTCCTGTTTCTGAAAGGGCGGGACCAGAGTCAGAGCTGAGAGTGAAGAGAAGGGAAGGCAGCAGACTCGCGAGGCTCTACACTGCTGCCGCCGGGACCACGGTAAGAGGGGGGAGGGGAGGGTAGCAGAGGGGGGTTGGCGATTTTGGAGGGGGGGCGACGTGCACTTAGGGACGTCTCTGCCCGCTCCCGATGTTTTTCAACGCGCGTCTCTCACTGGGATTGTAACCCCCTGCTGACGTCAGGCAAGCAGGGTTTTACTGCTGGCCATTGACTTAAGCAGGTGGTTACGATCCCAGTGAGACACTTTAGAACGTTCACATAGCAAATTATTATATTAGACAGTAACATAGTAGATGACGGCAGAAAAAGACCTGCACGGTCCATCCAGTCTGCCCAACAAGATAAACTCATATGTGCTACTTTTTGTGTATACCTGACCTTGATTTGTATCTGTCATTTTCAGGGCACAGACCATAGAAGTCTGCCCAGCACTAGCCTCGCCTCCCAACCATCAGCCCCGCCTCCCACCACCTGCTCCGCCACCCAATCTCGGCTAAGCTTCTGAGGATCCCTTCCTTCCGAACAAATATCCTAATGGAGGAAACACTTGCATGTGCATGCAGTATGTGCAAGGTAACTATTTATTGGGAATTGTTAGGGGCATGTTGAGGCAGAAAGTGGGTGTCCTTGCGCTAACCAGTTAGGGCCTCTACATTACCACGTGCTAACTGGTTAGCGTACGGATAACGCAGGAGCCCTTACTGCCTACAAAATAGGTGGCAGTAAGTGCTCCCACGGTAATTTGTTAACATGGTCATGCTCTATTGGTATCATTAGTGCACAGCCATTAATGAAATAAATAGAAAATCAATGTTTTTACTGCCACAGTAGAAATGGCCTTAGCACATGGGAATGATCAACATAATGGCAGGTTAAGGTCATTTGTTACCACAGCTTACTAAAAGGACCCCTAACTGTTAATAACCTTTTGTGAATAATGTGAGTTAGAAGTTTAGTACAAAAAGAGTTCATGCTACACATGAGAAAAGTGGGGTGAGATCCTGGGGAACTGGGTTCAATACCCCCTGCAGCTTCTTGTGACCCTGAGCAGGTCACTTAACCCTCCATTGCCCCAGATACCAAACTTAGATTGTGAGCCCTCTAGGGACAGAGAAAGTGTCTGCATATAATGTGTACAGTCTAGTAGTGCTGCATAATGTCTAGTAGCACTATAGAAATGATTATTAGTAGTAAGGTTTCTGAAATGGTCCATGACGCCATAGTTAGGAAAGCTTAGATCTGCTGCTAAATTAATTATTTCATGTCAATCATGTTATCAATAGAAATCAAACAAAATAAAACATGGAAAAGAAAATAAGATGATACCTTTTTTATTGGACATAACTTAATACATTTATTGTCAATCATGCAATTCATCTAAAACCTAATGACTGAGATTGTCCAAGATATTGGACTTTGCCACTGTTGGTTGGCAGAAACGGGCAACCAGCAATTCTGCTTGGCCTACCAGGTTCTTCAGGCCTGTTCTGTATTAAGCACCTCCTTCAAGATAGCACTAGATTCTTGTTCTCGGATTATATAGAGTTTCCTAAACATGTCTGTTGGGAATACACTCATGATATTGATAAGTGACCACTTGATGTCACTGTTGCATATGTCTGGCAATCAACATTGTGACTGTTAAAGACAATTTAGAAATAATATCTTTGCCTGATCTGGAATTTCTTCATGCATTTGATTTACTGCATAGGAAACAGAGCCATGATGACATAATGCTACCTTTTGTTTAATTCAATAGGAAATGTAAAACTGGCATCTTTGTCATAAATTATCAGCAAGAATTTTGGAATATTATAAACCATAGTCATTGCCGTTCTTTACACATTTCTGTGTTCATAAGAAATAAACGCACAGCATTTTTAATTTAAGTAAATGTATTTTTATATATCCTGATTTGATTTCATGCAACTGAATCTCAAATATATATGTCGGCACTAAACACTGAAAAATGACTTCTCTAGCAGTTCAGATATACTGAGGGGTCCTTTTACTAAGCTGCGCTAAAAAGTGGCCTTTGCTATCCCCGGTGTGGGCCTTTCCTATGCGCTGAGGCCACTTTTATTGCAGCAGTAAAATGGCCCCTTTTCTCATTATTCCCATAAATGGCTATGTTCTAATTTCCCTATTAGCTTGTGGCCATTAGTGTGTGAGCACTTACCAATCATTTATTTATTTATTTGTAACATTTGTATCCCACATTTTCCCACCTATTTGCAGGCTCAATGTGGCTTACATAATACCATAAAGGCGTTCGCCAAGTCCGGTATGGAAACAAATACAATTTGATATTAGGGTCGGGTAAGGTTAGTATATTCAGGTCCATAGGGATCAAAGATAGGAAGGAATATATAGTGTCCAATGCAATCTATGGTTTTACTGTGTTGCAGTGTTGAGGCATCTAAGTTATGTCGGTGGGTAATGCTTTTCTGAATAAGTAGGTCTTTAATGATCTCCTAAAGTTTAGATGGTCGTAGGTTGTTTTCACAGTTTTTGGCAGTGCATTCCACAATTGTGTGCCTATGTAGGAGAAGTTGGATGCATAGGTTAATTTGTATCTGAGTCCTTTGCAGCTTGGGCAGTGGAGATTCAAGTGGGTACGTGATGCTCTGGTTCTGTTTCTGGTTGGGAGATCGATCAGGTCGACCATATATCCTGGGACTTCACTGTAGATAATCTTGTGGACCAAGGTACAGATTTTGAAGGTGATACATTCCTTGATTGGGAGCCAGTGCAGTTTTTCTCGAAGGGGTTTGGCACTTTCGAAACGTGTTTTGCCGACTATCAGCCTGCCTGCTGTGTTTTGGGCTGTCTGGAGTTTCTTTGTTAGTTCTTTACATCCCGCATATATTCCATTGCAGTAATCTGCGTGGCTCATTACCATTGATTGTATCAGGTTGCGGAATATTTCTCTAGGGAAGAAAGGTTTTATACGTTTAAGTTTCCACATTGAATGAAACATTTTCTTTATAGTGGAGTTTACTTGGCTCTCAAGTGTAAGATTGCGATCAATTGTAATGCCTAGTATTTTGAGGCTATCTGAGATGGGGAGGGTGTGATCTGGGGTGTTTATGGTTGTGGGTTTATAATTATTGTGTTGGGATGAGAGGATGAGGCAGTGTGTTTTTTCAGTTTTCAGTTTCAGTTGAAATGAATTTGCCCATAAGTCCATGATATCCAAACCGCACTTGATTTTATCGGTGATTTCTATTAGAACGTATTTGAAAGGGATGTAAATTGTGATGTCATCTGCATAAATGAACGGGTGAAGGTTTTGGTTGGATAAGGATTTGGCCAGGGGGGTCATCATTATATTGAAGAGTATTGGTGAGAGTGGTGATCCTTGAGGTACTCCGCAATCTGCTTTCCACAGTGGTGATATGTTTGTTTTTGATTTAACTTGGTATGTTCTGGTTATTAGGAAACCCAATTAAGTATATTTCCTCCAATCCCAAAATGGTCTAGGAGGCGTAGAAGTATGTTGTGGTTTACCATGTCGAATGCACTCGACATGTCGAATTGGAGGAGGAGTATGCTTTTGCCTGTGGCAATTTCATGCTTCAATTTGGCCAGGAGGGTGACTAGTACAGTTTCGGTGCTATGAGAGGGGCGGAATCCTGATTGTGATTCATGTAATAATGAGAACTTGTCCATGTATTCCATAAGCTGTTTTGTCACCATGCTCTCCATCAATTTGACTACTAATGGGATGGATGCGATTGGGCGGTAATTGGTAAGGTTATTCGTATTTTTCTTTGTGTCTTTCGGTAGTGGGGTGAGTAGGATGTTGCCATGTTCCTTGGGGAAGAGACCTTGTTGGAGCATGCAATTTAGGTAGGATATAAGGTCTTCAATGAAGCGATTGGGTGCAGATTTAAGTAAGTAACTGGGGCAGGTGTCCAGTTTACAGTGGGTATTGGAGAATCTATGGATCGCTTGGGTAAGGACAGTAAGGATTCACTTATACTGCGCTAATTGGTTGGCACGCAACATTGTATCTGTGCTAACTGATTAGCACAGAACACGTATACTCTCCACCCCCAGACACTCCGCCGGTGCTAAAAAATAAATTCTATTTTTTTGTGCGTGGGACGCACACACCGATCCCAGAACTACCACAGGATGTCTGAGTGTGCCCCATGATAGTGCTTTTCAACCTGCGGTAAGCATGCGATAATGCTTACCTCAGCTTAGTAAAAGGGCCCCTGAGTTGAAAGGGGTCCCTCCCATACAGGCAGCTGGAACTTCACACCGGTCTGATTCTAAGTGTAATAACTGACCCCAAATGGGTGGCAGTATTTTCCCTATCTTAACTTTGTCCTGCAGAATTTTGCAATGATTATTTTAAAGATTTTTTACATTTTTTGCCTGGATGATGATGTGTACATGCACTGTAACTTTTGCTTCTTTTCTGAACTCTGTCCTACCCATCTCCCTGAAATTCACAAACCAAGTTCGGGCTACCTAATAAGGCTGCTCACCCCTCAAACCGATTAGCGCAGAGCACACCCACTCTTTGCCCCCAGACCCACCTCCCACTGCTAAAAATAAATTAAGGGGGTATTTTACTAAGCGATGGTAAGCCCAACGCTGGCTTACTGCTCGCTAAACAGGAAGTACCACCGGGTTACTTCAGCAGTCCAGCGGTAGTTCCCACCCCCCCCAGTGCGTGTCATTTATGGCACTACAAAAATATTTTTATTTTTGTAGTTCTGGTATTTACCTTGCGGTAATCACTGCCAGGCTAGCATGGGAGCCCTTACTGCCACCTCAATGCCCTCCTCCCCAAAATGGCCCTATGGCAAGTGCTTCACTTGCCACATAGCCATTTCTTTAAAAAAAAACTGAGTCTTCTACCTGCTGCAGTAAAAGGGGGCCTCAGTGTGCATCAAAAACATGTACTGATGCCAGTGCAGGCCCACTTTTGCTGCAGCTTAGTAACAGGACCCCTTTATTTTTTAGTGTGTGGGTAGTTGATTACAGCGGAAAGGCATGTTTAGCGGCGTTAAGCATGCATTAATGCTTACTACAGCTTAATAAAAGGAGCCCTAAATGAATAGTACTGGTGTGGTCACTGTACTGCATGTATATTCAGCACTGCTATGTATATGAATAAAGGCTTTGGGAATGTACAGATAACCTAATCTTATAAAATTATCCTCAATGTGTGAATATATTTAACTTCTTTGACAGAGTTGTTCTTGGTAGCAAGGTGCACTGGGAAACAGTCCACAGATCACCTACCATGGTCAATCCTTGAAAAAATGCACTGAGAACACTTCACTGGGAGTTCTAAATAGGTGGCGGCAGGGGCTCTTATACTAATGAGGATGAGCTAATGGGGAAATTAGTGTGTGGCCATTAATACAGAAAATAGAAAAACTGGCCATTTTACTGCTGCGGGAAAATGGCCTTGGCACGCAGGAATAACCCGCATAAGGATGTGCTAAGGCCACTTTTTACTCCAGTTTGGCTGCTATCGTGCCCCTAGTTATAGAGATAGTATCTGGCCATTTAGCAACTTAAATGGACTGATACTATCCATATAAGTTTTGAAGATATACGGATATATAAATTATGCATTCACCAGCAAATGTTTCATTTGCTTTGAATATCAGCCATTATGTTTCTGTGTGTGTGTGTGTGTGTGTAGAGGGTTCGGTAAAAGTAGGAAGCTGAAGTTAGAGGAACCACCTGATAAAATAACAGAAATCAGATTCCCTCAGTAGAAGGAAATGAAAGGGTTACTCATAGGAGATGAATTATTTTTTCCTGATCACTCACCACAGCACCTGGATTCTATTTCTATTCACAGAAGAGGTAGGAACCATATGTGATCATAGTATATCTCTTTCCTTTTCTGTTTGTCTAATACCACTAATTTATTTAATTTTTGAACTTTTTAAAAAACATTTTTTCATGCTATGCTTCAGTCCATATCCATCCCTTGCAAAATACAGAGAAAACTTTGCTTCATGCTAAATAATATCCTGGCTCACTGTGGTGTTTTTGCAGAAAAAAATATTGTTCTTTAAGTTCAACATATTATACTATAAGAGTTGGTTACTTTCAGCCTGATATTCAGTCACAGTGGTCAGCATTTGTTTTAAATATCAGCCACTGTGGTTAGGTTATAATCAGACATTCAGTACCCGATGATCAGAAGTAAATGCGGGTGCTAGAGGCCACTAATGCCAGACTAGCACCCGAATTTACCCAGCGCGGATGATCAGAGAAGGTCTGGCATTCTATTTGCTTTCTTAGCTGCCCGCATACTGAACAAAGGGTTTCAACATATTTATTTATTTATTATTAGTATCATTTGTATCCCATATTTTCCCACCAATTTGCAGGCTCAATGTGGCTTACATTTGCCGTAATGGTGGTTGCCATTTCCGGGTAACAGAATTACAAATGATATTGCGTTAAGGTGCATACATACATGATAATATACCTGGAACATAGGCTATATGGAACAGATCATGATATATATGGTCATACATACATGGTAAAGAAGAATAAGTTATGGTATTGCATGAAGGTTCCTGAGTAATAGATTGGATTGTAACATACATTAGGTCATCGACTATAGAGAGACCCTATTCAACATAAGGTTTAGAGTGGTATTGCTTGATCGTTAGTATCAAAGAGGTTAATCAGTCATGTGATAAGAGTTCGGTTTTGTATAGATCGTGTATAGTGTTATTTAGTATTTAAGATGGATGTTTATGGTATGCCTTCTTGAAAAGATCTGTTTTCAGTAGTCTTCGGAAGATGGTTAGGTCTTGCGTTGTTTTTATGGCCTTTGGTAGTGCATTCCATATCTGCGTGCTGATGTATGAGAAACTGATCGCGTATGTGGATTTATATTTTAGCCCTTTACAGTTAGGATAGTGGAGATTGAGGAATGTGCGTGATGATTTTTTTGCATTTCTAGTAGGCAAGTCTATAAGGTCTGACATATACAGTAGGTCGCAGCTTCCCTGTGAACGATTTTGTGGACCAGGGTGCAAACTTTGAACGCAATTCGTTCTTTTAGCGGTGACTCCTAACATGGAACCTTGCATTACAGCTATAGTTTGAGTTCCTCTTTCCCACATGCATCACTTTGCACTTGCTCACATTAAACATCATCTGACATTTGGATGCCCAGTCTCCTAGTCTTGTAAGGTTCTCTTGTAATTTTTTACAATCCTCTTGCGATTTAACAATTTTGAATAACTTTGTGTCATCAGCAAATTTAATTACCTCACTAGTCACTCCCATCTCTAGATAAATGATAAAATATGTTAAAAAGCAGCAGTCCCAGCACAGACCCCTGGTATACCCCACTATGTACCCTTCTCCATTGAGAATACTGATCATTTAACCCTATGAGTGGTATCTTTTCCATTTTCTGAGCTAAAGAAACAAGTCGATCTTTCAAAAATACACTACTAACTTCATGGGGATCGCGTTATATGGTTAGAGGTGGTGGAGAAATGTGCTTATAGATAGTGTCTATTTTTGCATACAAGAAAGTTTTATTACTAAATACATATAATATAGTGTAAACAACCAGAAAAAGGGATCAGGAGTACTTGATGTGAAGGGACATTTTTGATATGATGTCTAAAAGCGACTTTGGAAGTTTTGCGAAAAACATCCAAAAATCGAGTAGCGATCATGGCTATTTTTGTACCTGAAAAGTGTCTATCTTTTTTTTTTAATGGTCATTTGCTAGATATTGTGCTCAGTGTGTCTATCTTTTTGGACCATTTTCAAAAAGAAAAATGTCTGTGAAAATGCACAAAATCAAGCCTTTGGGATGTAGGAGGACCCAGCATCTCTCCAGTGGTCATCTCGTCATTTAGGGCACCATTGTGTGGCTTAATCTTGATCTTCATATGTTACTCCCCATTTAACCAATGATTCCTCCTGCAGAGATTCAGGATTAGGCCCTGTATCTTGGGCATCCATTTTGGCTCGCTCCTGAATGTACCACTTCCATTTAACTAACTTGTGCATGTCCTATACGATGGGTATGAGAACTCATCACCCAATTCATAATAGGAATGTGTGGACGCATGTACACATCATGTGTGAGGGTCAATTGCTCTGTGTCCAACAGTGCCCAGTAACAAGCCAATAACTGCTTTTCAAAAAGGGTATACTGTTCCTAAGTAGGGGGCAATTTCCGGGTCCAAAACCCTAGGGTACCCATCACCCTTTTTGATTTTGCCATAAACTCCAATTAGCATAAGCATCATCTACAGAAACACATAATTCTATAGGGCCAGACGCCATGGGCCACAAATCCATGGCCATTTGTATAGCCTGCTTAGCAGCCTCAAAAGCTTGTGTGTGTGTGTGTGTGTGTGTGTGTGTTTTTGTCCAATTAAGTACAAACCTTTTCCTAGTAGAATTTGTCTCAAATGAGGTATATGAGATCTCCAGAACCCAAACAAACCAATAAATTTCTGTGCTTCCTCTTTGGTGGCAGAAAAATCTGATATTTTCTTTTTTGCTTTGTACTTCAGCATTCCAACTGATTCCTAAAAATTTCACTTTTTGGCTGGCCCTTGTACCTTATCAGAATTAATTTTCCAACCATGCTTCTTCATTATTGCAATCATTTTTTCTAATCCCCTATGAATTTCTTCCTCATTCTCTCCTTGAATCATAATATCATCTATATAATGAGATATTTGCATGTGGGCAGGTAAATATATTTCTTCTAAATGTCCCTCCACGATTCAGTGGCATATTGTAGAAATATGCACATATCCCTGGGGTAACCTGGTAAAGGTATATTGTCTCCCCCCCCCCCCAGGAAAAAGTGAGTTGATCCAGATTTTCATCTTTAATTGATATAGTGAAAAAGGCATTAGCCAAATCAATTACCGCATACCATTTCCCACCATGTGTTTGAATTTGTTCTATCAATATAATCACATTTGGTACAGCAGCAGTCAAAGGAGGAGTGTATTTGTCTATAATCCACTGTCATGCACCAGCTCCCATTTGATTTTCTCTCTGGCCTGACTGAATTATTACATGGGGAAGTGGCGTATCTTAATACCACAGCTTCAGAAATTAAATGTACAATTATTAGATAAATTTAAAAGTCAATTAAATGTTATTCAGTGGAATACTATTCATATTGGTGAGAATGTTTTACAACATTTTAATTGGACTGCTTGCTCCATACAAAGGTTGTATGCAGACATGCAAAAGCAAAGAGTACAGTTAGAATTAATTCATAAGAACATAAAAATAGCCATACTAGGTCATACCAATGGTCCATCTAGACTAGTATCCTGCTTGCAACAGTGGCCAATCCAGGTCAGAAGTACCTGACAGAAACCCAATTAGTAGCACCATTCCATGCTACCAATCCCAGGGTAAGCAGTGACTTCCCCCATGTCCATCTCAATAACAGACTATGGACTTGTCCTCCAGGAACTTGTCCAAATCTTTTTTAAACCCAGATATGCTAACTGTCATTACCATATCCTTCAGCAACGAGTTCCAGAGCTTAACTATACTTTGAGTGGAAAAATATTTCCTCCTATTTGTTTTAAAAGTATTTCCATGTGATTTCATTGGTCCAATGGGGCAATGGGGGCAGGAGTGAACACTACTCGCTCCTGCCCCTAGTGGCTCTATAGTTAAAATGGCCCCCGTGACCTCTAGAGGTGATGTCAGCCAGTGATACTAGTGATAGCACCGTGAAATTACCACTAGAGGTCATGGTAGCCAGTTTGACAATATAGCTCTTTGGGGTAGGAGTAAGTGGGGTTCACTGCTATCCCCATCACCCTGCTGGACCACCAGGGAGATCAGGTAGGCCAGAGAGGCCTTTCTGACTGGGGGAGGGTGGGAGGGGGGCTGAGAGGAAGTTTTGCCTTGTTGGGGGTGGGAAGGGGGTCTAGACCTTGATAAGGGTGGGAGAGAGGGGGAGGAGAATGGAAACATATGCCAGCCAGTACCAGAAGTTATGCGGGTGCCAATCTATATTCAGTGCCAGCACCTGCATAGCTGACTGGGCAAAGTTAGAACTGTTTTTTATGCAGTCCTGCATGCTCAGTCAGCTATGCGGGTTCTGGCACTAAATATTGCCTGCACCTGCATAACTCCCGGCTCCCCTGACTTGGCCCCCATAATGCCCCTGTGTAGCCCAGCTCCAGAATGGACAGTTAGTGTCAATATTCAGTGGCATTGCCCAGTTAAGTGCCACTGAATTTAGGCAGTTAGCCAGCTCCAAGCGATTTAAGTAGTCAGGAGCTTCTGCTGCCCACTTAAATCACCTTGAATATCAGGCAGATTGTTTCTAGCTGTGAAATTACTCTCTGTCCTTGTATATTATAACAAAATGAGGTTGTCTGCCATCTATAGGATACTTTGATCCAAAATTACATCATTGTTTCCACTGCTGGAAAGAGCATCAGAGAACTGGGGTATACTGAAACTTACTGAATGCCAGCAAAATACAATAACATACCTAGGATATAAGTCAGTCCCAAGCGACAAAATTTGCTGCCAAACTTTTCACTTAATAGAAACTTGTCTAGTCTAAAGTGACTGTCTGGGTTTAATAAATACCTAATGGAAACAGTGCCAAGGGAAGGAACTGGCAAGATGAAAGGTGAATGTGGGAGGTGGAAAAATTTGCTGTATTTACACATTTCCTCTCATACTGTTTTTACACAGCAAGGAAAGCAGATGACAAAATGCACTAGGCAACCATCTGAAAGTGCTGCAACTCTGCCAAGCAATGATATCAAATGGGCTTTTTATTTGGCTCTACAACTGAGTAATTAATAAAAATGATTGAGCTCTTGAATGGAACAGTATATTCTTTCAGCAAGAAGCCCAGATTTTAATGTTTTTAATTTTAAATATTCTGTCTCCTTTTACTAAGCTGCGATAAGCATAGTGTAAGCATATTGCAGGTTAAAGAGGCTTTCCATGGGGCACGCTCAGGCATCCTATGATAAATCTGGAAGCCATGCATGCAAACCGAATGTTCTCTTGCTAATGTTCTATTACCCTATCAGTTCCCCGTTGTCTCTTTCCACTGTTCCATTGTTTTCTTCCTTTGTCCTATTCCCTAACGATACTTGACTCTGTCTTCACATAACTGTCACAATGTAATCCATAACTGAGTTGTAACAAATTGTACTTCCATCATTTACAATGTATTGTAAGCCACACTGAGCCCGCAAATAGGTGGGAAAATGTGGGATACAAATGCAATAAAAAAATAATAAATAAAATAAAAATAATAATAAACTGTGCGTTAAGAAGTATTTTTTCTGAGAAGGGGTGTGTCTGGGGGGCGGGGCGGAGAGTGGGCGTCTCTGCACTAATCAGTTAGCACAGCTAAATTGCCATGCACTGATTAGCATGGGATTAGTGTGTGAGCCCTTACTGCCTTCAAAATAAGAGCTCGTGTGCTAATTTTTAACAATGGCTGAGTGCTAATGCAACAACATTAGCAGATGGCCATTAATTCGAAAAATGGAAAACTGGCCACTTTCCGGCCGCAGTAGAAATGACCTTAGCATACAGAAAAGACCCATATAAGGTCATGCTAGGTCACTTTCTATTGCAGCTTGCTTTATTTATTTATTTATTTATTGCATTTGTATCCCACCTTATCCCACCTATTTGCAGGTTCAAAGTGGCTTACATAGTATTGATAACATAGTTATTCCAGTGTATCAAGTATAGTTAGTATTGTGTAGAGATTAGTTAAGGGAAGGAAGAAGAAGGAAGGGATTTATTAGGGTATTTATAGAAGGTGGGCTTTCATAGTTGAATGGGTTGGTGAAGTGGGTTAGTGGGGCTGTAGGTTCTCATTGTAGGCCTTGTTGAAGAGATATGTCTTCAGAAATTTGCGAAATGTAGTTGTTTTGTCGATTGTTTTTAGGTCTGTGGGTAATGCATTCCATAACTGTGTGCTCATGTAGGAGAAGGTGGTGGCGTGCATCATCTTGTATTTTAGTCCTTTACAGCTGGGGAAGTGTAGGTTGAGAATTTTGCCAGATGATCTTGTGGTGTTTCTAGGAGGTAGGTCCACCAGGTTTAGCATGTAGGTTGGGGCGTCTGCGTGAATGATTTTGTGTACAATCGTGCAGATCTTGAATGCAATGCATTCCTTAAGTGGGAGCCAGTGAAGTTTCTCTCTTAAGGGTTTTGCACTTTCGTATTTAGTTTTTCCATATATGAGTCTGGCGGCCGTATTCTGGGCCGTCTGGATTTTTTTAATAGTCTGTTCTTTGCAGCCAGCATGTAGTGCGTTGCAGTAGTCCAGATGACTTATTACCATTGATTGTATCAAGCTTTCTAAAAGGACCCCTAAGTGTGTTAAATGTTTTCCAAATAAATGTTTATACATTTCTGAATATATTATTTTCTTACCCTGTCAGCCTAAAATGGAACTTCTTGACATGATTTCCAGGTCGACAGAATTGACACAGGGTGTTCCTTCCTCCTTGTAACGGCCTTCCGGGTCCGAGTTTGGTGTTTGGTCTGTGATGCAGGAGCATGGGGAACAAATAGTGAAACAAAAATGAAAGCTTGGCTGTTCAACCAGGCCTTTAATGGAAGAAGTAACTAACTTGTTAGTCTCACTCACACACACAAGGAGTGACATAGGCTGCACATACTGTAGCAGAACATGTTTATCGACTCCTACACTAGCTGAGATAATATTTAACCATCTCTCTGATTTCATGTTCACCTTTCTTTACATTAGTCACCTTATTTTCTAAATCCTCTTATTCTCTTACCTATCTATATGTTCCATCTTTGCTTATACCCTACACTTTGCTTATACCCTACACTATCAATTAAAATGTTCTATTACATATTACATAAGTACATAAGTAATGCCACACTGGGAAAAGACCAAGGGTCCATCGAGCCCAGCATCCTATCCACGACAGCGGCCAATCCAGGCCAAGGGCACCTGGCAAGCTTCCCAAATGTACAAACATTCTATACATGTTATTCCTGGAATTGTGGATTTTTCCCAAGTCCATTTAGGAGTCCTTTAACATGTCTGCCATAATAAATTAAAAAAACAAAAGCCCAACATAACAACACCCCATTCTTCTGCTAGTCTCTTTCCTTATGCCCTGGAGGCATTGCGCCGGCAGCTAAAATCCTGAGTGGTGAATGAGAAATTGTAGATTTCTTTGGCTAGCTTTTCTCCAAGCCGACATGGCCTCCTCTCTTCCAGTTGGGCTTCACATCTACTCTGGGTCCTTTTCATTATTCCAAACCAAGGATATAGTTGATTCCTTGTACCAGTCCAATGATCACAGGCTGCCAAGCAACTAGATAACACAACCAGTCCAGCAGCTGTCCATACATCACGTGCGGCCTTTCCCAGGGGATACTGAACATTCGCTTCAGATCCACCTTCTCTTTACAGTAAGGACACGTCTGCTTCTTCCCCACAATGCACCAGCCATGGATGCAGAACTCGTGAAACACATGGTTGCAGGATAGTGTGTAGGTGTTTTCTATAATTCCTTCTTCATTAACATCTACAAATTTGGGTTGACCACACACACTGCGCAGACGCTGTCAGACAGGTGCTTTGTCGGCATCCCTGAAGCACTGTAAAACCCTATTGTATTATTATTTGCATATTTTTACTGCTGTAATTGTCTATTGCTCATTTGATTTATTCTTATTGTACACTGCCTTGAGTGAATGTCTTCAAAAAGGTGGTAAATAAATCCTAATAATAAATAAATAAATTTCACCAAAATTGTGCCATGAACAATCAGCTGAATTTAAACTCAATAATTAAGGAGGAAAAAAAGCCTCAAAAAAGTCTGTCTTCTTTGCAGTGATATTAGCTATTAAAACCATGCCAATCCTCGAGGCAGCTTCTACTAAAATGCCAACAGCATCACTGAGAGCCTCAGACTGATAAGAAATAATTTGATTTTACACAGTATGCCCATGGTTTTGCTATGAGAATATTACTATAAATAGTATTTTCAATTATTTTTAAATTTCACAGTTTTAAATTTCATGGTGTTTGAGAGACAATTTCTAATAAAACTTTGTTTAACATATTTACTGCCCAATATTCAAAGCAATTTAAGTGGGCAGGAGAGCCTCCTGCTTGTTTATATAGATTGCCGACATACAATGGGACACATATCCTGATTGCTCATTTCATTTTATTTTCTCTTATCAGTCCTTAAGCAGATCTATAGGACCATCTTGACCCCTGTTGCAGGCGTCCGTATGCCGAAACACGGCCCATGTCGGGTCATTGTCAGAATAAAGGGCTACATTTTTCTCAATCCTGAAGGCCCAGTGTTGGCTTTCCCTGTGTTCTTGTTTATATTTGTATGTTGTTTCCCTCTCTTTTTGTGACTGTTACTCCTCCAGTGGTCACTGACCCTCCTCCCATCCTGAAAAAATGTGAATAAAAATACTACTCTATTATAGCCAGATCCATTAGAGCAGCATGCAGGTCCTGGAATAGTGCAGTGGTGAGTGCAATGTATTGTAGAGAGGTAGGCCCAGGCCCATACCTCCCCCTACCTGTTACACTTGTGGTGGAAACTGTGAGCCCTCCAAACCTCACCAGAAACCAACTGTACCCATATATAGGTGCCCCCTTCATCCATAAGGACTATTGTAGTGGTGTATAGTTGGGGGGTAGTGGGTTTTGGAGGGCTCAGCAGATAAAGGTACAATGGTGAGATGTGTGCCTGCGTTGAAGTCCACAGCAATGCCCCCTAGGGTGCCCCATTGCTCTCCTGGGATGTCTGGGGGACCAGTCTGCCAAAAATGCTGGCTCCTCCTACATCCTAATGGTTTCATTTTCTCTGTTTTTCATTTGTATGTTTTCTTTTTCAAAAATGGCCTGAAAAGATAAATGCATAGAGCACACAACCTTGTTACAAACGGTGTTTTCAAACAAAAAAGAGACTTTTGCAGTTTCAAAAATGGACATGTTTTCTATTCGGATTTGGGTTGTTTAGTGCAAAACATCCAAAGTCCAACTTAGATGTCATATTAGAAATGTCCCTCTATGTAACTTTGTAAGTCTAAGTGCTTTGAAAATATGCCTCTAAGTACTTTACATTCCAAGGCTTTGATCTGTCCTCTACAACCAGGGGTGTAGCCAGGCTTCAGTGGGAGGGGGGTCCAGAGCCCGAGGGGAGGGGGCACATTTTAGCCCCCCCCCGGCGCCACCCCCTGCCACCATTGCCGCCCCCCCATCTTTGCTGACCCCCCTCCCGCCGCAAACCCACTCCCGCCGCCGCCTACCTTCACTTTTGCTGGTGGGGGACCCCAATCCCCACCAGCCGACGTCCTCTCCGTCCTGCTGCAGTCAAAAAAGTCTTCTTCCTTCTGTTGCATGCTGACGTCCTGCACATTGTACGTGCAGGATGTCAGCATGCAACAGAAGGAAGAAGACTTTTTTGACTGCAGCAGGACGGAGAGGACGTCGGCTGGCGGGGATTGGGGTCCCCCGCCAGCAAAAACAAAGGTAGGCAGCAGCTGGGGCGGGTTCGGCGGGAGGGGGGTCTGGGCTGAAATCTACGGGGGCCCAGGCCCCCTCAGGCCCCATGTAGCTACGCCACTGTCTACAACTCTTCTCTTCCTATGAAAGCCACAAGACCCCTGAAACATGCATCAATGAATAATTTTTATCCCTTTACCTCCTTCTCTACACAACAAAACCCCTTTGGATCCCTAGAAGCACCCCACATGTCTTCTGCAGGGCTTTTTGCCCTCATCAGACATTAAAGACAGAAAAACAGCCTCTCTCCTCTCCAGATGCAAACTCCAGTAAAGGAAAGAAACTGAGCTGAAATCTCTTGCCCAGTGTGTGGTGGCTTTAGCCAAAAAAGCAAACAGGATGCAGGAATTCTTAGGAAAGAAATGGTAAATAAGACCAAGAATACTACAATGCCTCTGTATCGCTTTATGGTGTGACATCACCTTGAGCACTGCATTCAATTCTGGTTGCCGTATCTCAAAAAAGATATAGCGGAATTAGAAAAGGTTCAAAGAAGAGCGACCGAAATGATAAAGTACATAAGTATTACCATACTGGGACAGACTGAAGGTCCATCAAGCCCAATATCCTGTTTCCAACAGTGGCCAATCCAGGTCATAAGTACCTGGCAAGATCCCAAAAGTTAGGGCTCTTCAGCTTGGAAAACAGACAGCTGAGGGGAGATATGGCTAAGGTCTACAAAATCCTGTATAACAGGTAAAAGTGAATCAATTTTTTACTCTTTCAAAAAGCTCAAAGACCAGGGGACACTCAATGAAGTTACATGGAAATACTTTTAAAACAAATTGGAGGAAATATTTTTTTACTCAAAGAATAGTTACAGTATGTGAGAACAGAAATTAGCATATCTGGGTTTTAAAAAGGTTTGGACAAGTTCCTGGTGGAAAAGTCCATAGTCGGCTATTGAGGTAGACATGAGGAAGCCACTGTTTGCCCTGGGATTGGTAGCATGGAATGTTGCTATTCTTTTGGTTTCTGCCAGGTACTTGTGACCTGGATTGGCCACTGTTGGAAGCAGGATACTGGATTGGATGGACCATTAGTCTGACCTAGTATGGCTATTCTTATGTTCTCATGAGCTTCTCTTTCCCCTATCCTGTACTCCCAGAACTTCCCTTGTTTCTTACCTACTTCCTCTTACCCTCCTTTGGAGTACTGTCACTCAGTTTCCTCATGGCCCTCTATCCAATCCCTGGGGACTGTATTGCTGTGATCACTCCTGCAGGGGAGTACCATGGCAAATAATTTAGGTAAGTAGTTTCCAATCCTTGAGAGGCCTCCAGCCAGTTGAGGTTTCAGCAATGTATATGCATGAGATAGATTTGAATGTATTGTCTCAATTGGAAGCAGATGTATCCCATGTATATTCTTTGCAGATGTCCTGAAAACCTGAATGGCTGGGTGTCCCATAGGAGAGGTGTGGGAACCTCTGGCCTAGTCCATTCTACACTCACTTCTATTGTCCTCTGTTTTTCTCTTGGAGCAACCCAGACCTAGGGAAGGGAGAAAAACCCTTAACAGTATGTATTAGTTAATTTAATTAGAGAAAATATTGAGTGGGTGTCTAAGTGAAAATGATGAGCCTGTGTTCTGTTTTTGCAGTGCAGCTGGAATAGACATATTCAGGCAAGAACTGTTTGGATGTTCTCAGCAATGGCATGAATAAATATTGGTTACTGCTGATAATTCATCGCATTCCATATGTTGAGAAAAACCAAGTGAGCTTTTGCCGTTGGAATATTTGGAAGGAGTCTTATAAGCATGCCAAGATTATGTAAATATCTTCAATATGTTTGCAGTCCTCAGCTGCTTTGCTGAAAACATTTTTATGTGTATCAGCAACAACTCCATTCTTTTCAGATCTTTATTTATCATTCTCCTTACTTGTTATATGTCCATACCATTTCCAGACATTAATTAAAACTACACCTCTTTGGGGGGTCTCAAGGCAGGCATTTCTATGTGGACCAACAAGCACTTTTTGAGTAGTTCTTCAACAAATACTGTATTATGAATTAAAAATGATTATAACTGGCATTCAGGGCTGGTGCAAGGATATTAGGAACCTTAGGGGAACCATAAACCTTGTACACTTCCCATCAATTTTCAGGCATAGAGGCAAATAGCTTCTAGCCCCTGAGACTTTGATAATTAAACTCAGGAATCATAATGATGCCACTACCACCCAGAACAAATATATAACTGGACATAGGGAAGATAAAGCGGCTTCTCGAAAACTGCTGCACCTAAAAGTACACATGGATCATACTTTCCCTTTTAGAACTGGTGCAAAGTCCGCAGACAAAAGTACCCAAGGACTTTACACCCAAATGAGCAGTTTTGAAAATTGATTGCCATTCTTCAAATATTGAACTTTGTTTCATATGTCTATATCTATCAATATTTATATCTGCCTGCTGGACACAGTGGTGAGGAAGGTAGGAAAAGGACCCAGTCGGGATACCCAACCCAAAGGAAGGAGAATGTAAGACCGGATGCACAAAGAACAGAGAGTCCTTTTCTGACTAGTGACTTGCACATTTTTGGCTAGAACCATTCGACCGGATAGAGAAAATTGCTTACACACACACACTCACAGAATTTCCAGAAGATGACTGGTACATTTGACTGGCACATTTGATTTGACAGAGAAAAAGTGCTTACAGACTCACACAGTTTCCAGAAGATGACTGGTACATTTGGTCAGTGCCACTCATGACTGGTCAGATAAAAAGTGCTTACACATACAGGCATGCACACATATAGACACACCCTATATAGGGTCCCCTAAAGATTCCGCACCCAAACCCTACATAGAGTCCTCCTAAGGACCCCGTGACCAAACATCCTACAGGAGAATAACTAGAGGATATTTAACCAGGAACCACACTAAGACTTCTGATAGACAACTCCCGTGCCTAAACGCATCTCAGAATGGCCAGCCTAAGAACATGGGCTTCCTATTACATGGTAATAATATGGATAACTGGGATAAATCACTGTATGCATCACTGACAAACGAAGACCATAGTATCAACCAGAAGAACCAAGATATAACCCTCACAATAAAATAAGTCAAAACAAACAAACAACAACAACAACAATAAGACAAGCCAAAACAACACACAACAAGATCAAAATCTTAAAACAGACCACATAGGCAACTACAAAATATCAAACACACCAAAATCAGCTACAACACATACACCAAGATACCCTTAGGATATATAAATGCATGATTGACAGTCAACAAAAGAGAAATACTGAGAGACTGGATCAAAATGGAACAACTAGGGCTACTGCTCATAACTGCAATATAGTTGCACCTAAAAGACGAGCCAGTACTGCTGGACCTATGTCCACCAGGATAAAAAACAATACACATGAACAGAAACAAAAAGAAATGAGGGAGAGTAGCAATAATATTGAGCTACTACTGAAAAAGGTGTGAGCAAAATGGAAAATAGAAAAAAATAATATACAAATCCACCTTCACCGCAGAGCCAGTCACCAAACATTTATCCCTAACGTTTGAAATTCTGGCATGCAAAATCACTGACACAACACTTGTAGATCAACTATCAGGCTTATTTTCGAAAGGGATGGCCGGCGATCTTTCGACACAAATCGGGAGATCGCTGGCGATCTCCTGATCCCGGCCAAATCAGTATTATCGAAAGCCGATTTTGGCCGGCTTCAACTGCTGTTTCGTCGTGGCACCGGCCAACCTTCAAGGGGGCGTGTTGGTAGGGTAGTGAAGGCAGGACGAGGGGCGGGGCAGGGGTGTGTGTACGAGATGGCCAGCTTCACCTTATAATGGAAAAAAAGAGGCTGGCTCGAACAAGCATTTCGCCGGCCGGACTTGGTCCATTTATTTTTAGGACCAAGTTTGGAAAAAGTGCTCCAACTGACCAGATGACCACCGGAAGGAAGCGGGGATCACCTCCCCTTACTCCCCCAGTGGTCACCAACCCCCTCCCACCCAAAAAAACCTGAAACTTTTTTTGCCAGCCTGTATGCCAGCCTGAAATGTCATACCCAGCTCCTTGACAGCAGTATGCAGGTCTCTGGAGCAGTTTTTAGTGGGTGCAATGCACTTCAGGCAGGTGGACCCAGGCCCACCCCCCCTACCTGTTACACTTGTGGTGGTTAATGTAGAGCCCTCCAAAACCCCCCAAAACCCACTGTACCCACATGTAGGTGCCCCCTTCACCCCTTAGGGCTATGGTAATGGTGTAGAGTTGTGGTGAGTGGGTTTTGGGGGGGATTTGGGGGGCTCAGCACACAAGGTAAGGGAGCTATGCACCTGGAAGCTATTTTTGTTTTTTAAAATTTTTTAAGTGCCCCCAGGGTGCCCGGTTGGTGTCCTGGCATGTCAGTGGGGCCAGTGCACTACAAATGCTGGCTCCTCCCATGCCCAAATGCCTTGCATTTTGCCGGGTTTGAGATGGCTGGGCCCAGTTTCCATTATGGCTGAAAACCGAAGCCGGCCATCTCATATACACCCGGCGATCCGCCGGCGATCCTCTTGTAAACCCGGCAAACAATTTGGCCGGCACTAAGCGTATTTCGAAAATACGCTTGGCTCCGCCCTCTTACGGCACTGGCCCCGAAGATGGCCGGCCATTGATTTGGCCGGCTCCGTTCGATTATGCCCCTCCATGTATCACACTGTTCTATTGACAAATGCCCAAGATGATTTCATGGAAGATTTGAAAAGTGTTCTAGACACTGTATTTATCAATGCAGAACTGTTCCTCTAGGCGACACAGTGGATTGACATACAAGAAGATAAGTTGTCTTCTTGGACTATAATAATTCCATCATTTTTGAATTTGTTTTTCTTCTTTAAGACTGTGGCCTTAAATGAATGAAGAAGTGCAATGATAAAAAAGGTGACTATATTTATGATGCATATTAATTAAGGATATCCTGAAATCCTGATGAGTTGGTGGACCCCCCCCCCCCCCCCCCCAGGGCATGTATGAGAACCACTGTCCTCGAATTTAAATTAAAAGAATTCCATACTGCATAGACTGAGATAGTCTCTGAAAGGGCTGAACTAGGATGTTTCCATTACTACTCAAGTAGAGGAGTGTGGTAGCCGTGTTAGTCCACTCTTAAGGTTATCAATAGAAATCAAACAAAATAAAACATGGAAAAGAAAATAAGATGATACCTTTTTATTGGACATAACTTAATACATTTCTTGATTAGCTTGTGACCTTGGGCAAGTCACTTAATTGTCCATTGCCCCAGGTACAAAAAAACTTAGATTTTGAGCCCTCTAGGGACAGAGAAAGTACTTGTATATAATGTGTACAGCGATGATTAGTAGTAGTAGTCAGTAGTAACTGACCAACAAGAGTGGAGGACTAGCCCAATGGTTAGAGCAGAGGGCTGACAGCCAGGGAAGCCTGGTTGAAACCCCACTGCTGCTCCTTATGTTCTTGGGCAAGACACCTAAACCTCTTAGGTACAAAATTAGATTGTGAGCCCTGTGGGGACAGGGAAATACCTAGTGTACCTGAATGTAGTTCACCTTGAGCTTCTACTGTTCTACTGAAAAGATGTGCATTAAATACAAACAATAAATGGATTTCAGGGGGAGGGGGCAAAGTCCCTGAGTACTGCTATTGCTTAGAATCCCTTGGAACAATTTTGGGGTGGCACTAGGATTGTCAGATAGCTCCAGATTTTCCCGTAAGGTTACTCCAATCCTATGTTTACCCCATTGCAAATAGGAACTATAGTTCTAATGACTTAAAAGCAAGATTGCAAGTCAGCAAGCAGCTGTGTAAACTTAGTACTGGATCAATGTGTTGGACAAATTTGGAACCTGTTGGCAAATCCCAATCAGCCCCCAAAATTGTTGCATCTGTGTAAGCAATTGCACAGTCTGTCTAAAGAAAAAAACTTTCTATCTAATAGTTTTCTAAAATAATGTGGTTGTAGTATTAGTTCACTTGAATGCACAGAAATAAAAATCAACAAAAAATTCATTGCAAGACACTTTTATTTCTGTGCATAATAGTTTAATAAAAGCTAAGTACTATAATTAACTGGACTGGCAACTTTTGCCCTTGTTTGAATGTGAAATTTACAAGGGACATTCTCATTGCTGGAAAATCAATGACTTATATAAGGAAGAAAATTTTTCAAGGTCCCTTAAAGTCAACCACAACCTTGGTTAGAGGCCACTGGTATATAGCAACCTAGGTCTTAGTTCTGAGCCACATAAAATACTGAATATCTAGAAATATTCACCCCAACACATTTATTCCAGAGCTGCAAAAAAGATTTCTAGCCTGCTCTTGGATTTCTATTTCTTTATTGTGGTAATTTATCCCTGTGAATAATTTTGTGCATACTTCTGAATTTTATAGCATACCAGTCAGAGGTTTTATACAGCATAAAGTTGATTTACTATCAAATTCAACCATCTTCTGAGCAAATTAGACATTGGTCCTATATCTCTTGCTTATTTATAATCTAACTGGTCAATATTCAGCTGCAGACAGAACTAGACCTCAATATTCAATGCTAGGCCATGTCCAGCCACTGACATTGAATATTAGGGGTTGACTGGATAGGAGAAGGTGCAGGGCTTTATGTGGGTCCTGGTTGATATTCAGCTATATAAGGGTATCTGGCTTGATTCCCCCCATTCCAATTCCTCCCCCAAAGACACTGCCATCCCCCTCTGTCTTCCCCTAGAAAAGCTTCAATCCCCCTTTCCTACATAATCTGATCCAGTGCCCCCTACAGGATACTACCCTTCTTCCGGATGCCTGCAACCATGAAGTACCACCCCCCTCCCCCCGCACACAGGATCATACTCCCTTTCTGGAACTCTCCTGTACCCCCTTTAGGCCCCACAGGGCCTACCTGTATGATCCCTGGTGGTCTAACGGACAAAGGGCAGGAGCAATGGCTATAGAAACCAACTTTTCAAAATAATTTCGGGTGTTAAACACAGCATAAGTGAATGTTCTCTGGTCACAGTAAAGGAGTTTGCTTAACTTTGGAGGTCCTCAAGCACCCATAGCACCCAGAGAGCTGACACCTATGGCAATACACACTCATTCCTGCCCATTGCAGCTCCTGCTTCAAAATGGCTGCTGCAACCTCTAGCATGTTGGCATCATTCCTGCCCTTTATCTACTAGACCACCAGGGATGGTACAGGGAGGCCTAGGTGGGCCTAAAAAGAAGTGTGGGGGGGAGGGGAGGGAGAATGGTGCATCCATGAGTAGGCGTGCCCTCTTACATGATGTTAATGGCAGGCATACATTGGCATGCATATGTATGCCAAGTAAGGCATGCACTTTATAGTATTTTATAAACCTCATGAGTACCTGGGAGACACGCCCGTGGCCCACCCATGCTCTGCCCATGTGTATGCAGCCTTGCAGTTAGATATTACCTTATAGAATAGTGCCTAGTCAAGTGGAGGGGCATTTTCGAATTGGGCCGGCCATCTCTTTAAGGGCGCCCATCTCCGAGGATGGCGCCACGAAGGGGCGGTGCCGGTCATCTTTCATTTGGATAATACGGTTGGGGCCAGCCAAATTTCAGAGATGATGGCCGGCCTCGGTTTTTGCCGATAATGGAAACCGAGGCCGGTTATCTCAAATCCGGCCAAATCCAAGGCATTTGGTCGTGGGAGGAGCCAGCATTTGTAGTGCACTGGTCCCCCTCACATGCCAGAACACCAACCGGGCACCCTAGGGGGCACTTCTAAAAATTAAAAAAAACCCATTAAAATACCTCCCAGGTGCATAGCTCCCTTACCTTAGGTGCTGAGTCCCCCAAATCCCCTCCAAAACCCACTCCCCACAACTCTACAACATTACCATAGCCCTTATGGGTGAAGGAGGGCACCTACATTTGGGTACAGTGGGTTTTGGAGGGGGTTTGGATGGCTCCCATTTACCACCACAAGTGTAACAGGTAGGGGGGATGGGCCTGGGTCCACCTGCCTGAAGTGCACTGCACCCACTAAAACCTGCTCCAGGGACCTGCATACTGCTGTCAGAGAGCTGGGTATGACATTTCAGGCTGGCAAAAAAGTTTTTAAAGTTGTTTTTTTGAGGGTGGGAGGGGGTTAGTGACCACTGGGGGCGTCAGGGGAGGTCAACCCCGATTCCCTCTGGTGGTCATCTGGTCAGTTCGGGCACTTTTTTGGAACTTGGACCTGAAAAAAAAGGGACCAAGTAAAGTCGGCCAAATGCTCGTCAGGGCCGGCTTTCTTTTTTCCATTATCGGGCGAAGCCGGCCATCTCATACAATGCCCCCGTCCCGCCCCCCCATCCCACCTTCTGTACCCTGCCTACACGCCCCCTTGAAGTTTGGCCAGCTCCGTGACGGACTGCAGTTGATGCCGGCCAAAATCAGCTTTCGATTATGCTGATTTCGCCGGCCTTGAGAGATGGCAGGCCATCTCCTGATTTGTGTTGGAAGATGGCCGGCCTTCTCTTTCGAAAATAAGCTGGATAGGTACCTAGCTGTCAATTAATGGTGCCTTTGATGTATGTAAGTGTGTTTCTTTTTCTACTGTGGGGGGCGTTCCCGGTGGTAATTAGCAGCATAGCCACATTGCACATGAGTCCTTACCGCCTTCTAAATAGGCTTAGGCAGGAAATAGCTCACGCTAATTTTAATATTAGTGCATGGTCATTTACTGCCCCATGTAAAAAAAGGTATTTTTCCTGCCACGGAAGAAATGGCCCAGTGCATGCCAATTTCACGTGCCCAAACTAACGCAGGCCACTTTTTACCACAGCATAGTAAAAGGGCCCCTTAGTGCACTGCTGTCAATTACACACGTAAGTGTAAAGTTACATAAATGGCAGTATTCTATCAATTTAAGTGCATAAATTGTGCTTACATTTAGGGTAGCATGTTATAGAATGAGGGGATATGGGAGCAATCTTGTAAAGCGTTTTCTGTCTGTAAAGCATGTTTTTTTTAACTTGGAAAATGGTAGATATCAAATTGCATGGAGGTATACATTTGTAAAAAGTAGGTACACCCCTAGAATGTATACTTTTCCATGATCTGTGTGTGGACATTCCTGGGGGCACAGAGTGAAGGAGGAGTTGCTGTGTGTGCACTTATTTTATAAAATACATTTGTATGCAAATAAAGGGTAATGTTATTTAAAAAAACAATGTCACCTGTTGGAGAGGGCAGTGAACTCATATTTTGATCCCATTTTATAAAGACAGATACTCACAAAATACCATAACTCTACCCCAGAACACGACTAAAGTCATGTACAGGTATACACATTCTTGTCATAGCATGCACTTCCATGTGGGCTAAGTTTAGAAGAAACAAAAAGGGAAGAAAACAACCTTTGCCCAAAGCAAAAGCAATGCACAAACAGCAAAGGTGACAAACAAAGGTCCCAATGCAATGGTGTGGTGCAGAATTTTATTGATAAGGTATAAATGACTGATCATGAGCCTGTTTTTTGGCTGTAAGACCTGCCTCAGGAGTCAATCTGTATATATACAGTAAATCCACAAAAAACATAAATGCATGAATCAAATACATAAAACAAAACATCCAAAAAATAAAACATGCAAGAATTAAAGAATAATGACATATATTGAAATGAATATGAATATCAGCATACATTGTAAGAACAAATAATATATAAAATATATACATACCAATACCAGAAAATTACATGAAGGTCTAATTCTGTGTAATGACGATAAATAACCACACTAAGGGGCGCTTTAACTAAGCTGCATAGGCGCCTATGCTCACCCAATGCATGCCAATTTGGAATTACCGCCTGGTTACCATGTGGCCCAGGTGGTAATTTCATTTTTTACATGCGGCCAAATGAATAGATAAAAACAAAGAGATATATAGAGTGAAACCATGAAGATAATAAAAAGAAGTACAAACAGAGAATGTTCAATATAAAAAAAGGACAAATCATGTTATTGTGTGTGTGAGCACTAAAAGAATATAGCTCTAAAAATATATATAGATATTAAAACAATGTGTGCATGTAGAATAGGAGTGAAAATTATATGATGAAGTGACAACGCCTGAGGCAGACCTTGCGGCCGAAACATGGCTCATGTAGTCATTTATACCTTATCATTTATATCTTATCAATAAAACTCTGCACTGCATCATTGAATTGGGACCTTTGTTTGTCACCCTTGCTGTTTCTAAGTTTAGTAGATGCATTTCCCCCAGGATTCTATTTGTGGCACCCAGATTTGGGTGCCCAAAGTTGAGTACACTCTCCCGAGGTGTGTGCACAAAAATTGGATAATGGGCCAATCATATCAAAAATTGGAAGCTAATTGCCAATTATTTTCATCAATTGGCATCAATTAAAATTTGCACTTTCATCTGGCTGCTTCCCATAGCTTGTATGTCAAAAGGGGGCATGTCCATAGGAGAGGTATGGGCGGATCAGGGGCATTCCTAACATTTGGGTGCAATATTATAGAATAGTGGATCAGTACGCCTAACTTGGGTGCCAGCATTTACGTCAGGTTTCAGCAGGCAGAAGTCTGGCACCCAAAGTTAGCGTGCAGTAATCAGCACTAAGGACTATTATATAAAGAGCATGTTCCACTTATAGAATAGCATTTATATTCAAATTCTATAAAATTGTGCATGCAAATGTGGGCATGCACCGAATTTGCGTGACTAATTTAATTACATAATGAACCAATTAGTGCCAATAATTGGCTTTTAACAAGCAATTATTGGCACTGATTAGATGTAATTAGAACTTACAAGTGTAAATTTAGGTGCAGGATTCATGCCTACATTTTACACGTGGCCCAAAAAAGGGGCGCGAAAATGGGAGGGTCATCAGTGTTTTGGGGTGGATTGGGGGTTTGGTTTTGAGTTACATGCTTAATTATTGAATATGGGGGCTCTGCGTATAAATTTAGGCATTGCCTAGATTTACACATGACCCCTGGGTGTTAAGCGCTATTCTATAAACCACATCTAACAAGCACGGTTTATAGAATTGTGCTTTTTTCGGCACCAATTTGTTTTGGCGCCATATATAGAATTCATCCCTTAGTGCAGAATTTTTCTGGCACTCATTTCTGAGCACAAGTTATAGAATCTAACCCTTTATGGGCATATACTGGTATATATGCTAAATTATCCTCATATTTTTATTTATTTATATTTTGCTCACACCTTTTTCAGTAGTAGCTCAAAGTGAGTTACATTCAGGTACGGTGGATATTTCTCTGTCCCAGGAGGGCTCACAATCTAAGTCTGTACCTGAGGCAATGCAGGGCTAAGTGACTTGTCCAAGATCACAAGGAGCAGCAGTGGGATTTGAATTGGCCACCTCTGAATTGCAAGACTGGTGTTCTAACCACTAGGCCACTCCTCCACTCCACTCATAGAACACATACACACAGTTACCCCTTCTGTGGATCTGAGGAATAAGTGTAAATTTGTGTGAGAGCATTTGTACACTACTGGTAGTGATTCTACAAGCTATTTTATGAAGACATATAGATGCCTGTGTAAATAGGCGCTTTTTTTGGACAAGTCACATAGGTGACCTGTTATGAAATCATGTCCAAAATGTATCTGTGTACTTTGGAAAATGAAAGTGTACACCGTTTTCCAGTCTCAGCCTAAAAGCACCCACAATAATGTCTCTTTTTCCTACAGATAAAAATATGTGTGCTGTTGATTCCACTCATTCTTTTATGTAGCAGAATTTGATAAGAGGAAGTTGGGCCATTTTACCCAGTTAAAAATAATCTTTGAAACCTGCTTTCAGGAACAGTACTTTTCAGCTGTGATCAGCCTCAAAAAGAAAACTCCCTGTAAAAATGTACAGGTAGGCCCATGCTATAGGGAGTATTTCATCCTCAGGTGCAAATATGTGGATGAAAAATGTGAATAGCAGGCAGAGATTTAGGGACCCTTTTACTAAGCCGTGTAGGCGCCTACGCGCGCATGTCAATTTTGAGTTACTGCCCAGCTACGACGTGGCCCTTGCATCAATTTCATTTTTGATGCACGTCCACCACGCACCCCAGAAAATATTTTTATTTTCTGGCACACGGGTGGTAATCAGGCAGTAATCGGCATTTTATGTACGTAGACCATTACCGCGTGGTTACCACATGAGACCTTACCACTAGGTCAATGGCTGGCGGTAAGGCCTCAGACCCAAAATGGATGTGCAGCAATTTTCATTTTGCCGCATGTCCATTTTTGGCAAATATTTTTAAAAGACATTTTTTACAGGTGCACTGAAAAATGGTTCTGCACGCACCCAAAACACGTGCTTACATTACGGCAGGCCATTTTTCAGTGCACCTTTGTAAAAGGGCACCTTAATGATGAAATTGTCCCTCTTATTTTTCTGGGCTCCAATCAGGCCCTGCCCCAGCACTGCCTCTTTTTCCTGTGAGAAGTGTGCACACTGTCAGCAGTTCATATATTTTTTCCCTGCTAAAGGCCTTGGGCAATCTGTGAAGGACTTTATTTCATACCCATGGAAGCCTCTTTGAAAATTGCCCTATTTAACCAATATTAGGGGTCTGTTTATAGCAGGGTGTCATAAGGTAACACATATTGTGGACTACAACTCCCATTTTTTTTCTAATGAGGCCTAGTAACTAGTAAATAGACCCCTGTGTTAGCTATGGCATTTTATATTCTAGAAGCTCCTCTAACACTACATTTCTCTTGCATACACGTGTTTATGAGAAAACTTAAGGACCACATAATGGCTGTAACTTGAAGTTAGTTAATAAGGTCTCAGTGCTGCAAAATAAAGTACAGGTGCCAAAAGAAAAACCACAATGAAACAAAAATTAGAAGCAAAAACATTGTGACATGCATCCTTTGACTCATGCTTGCTGCAAGGAACTGTTAACAAGAATGTCACAATACATTACTGTTATTTATTTCATTTCTAATCTAGCAGTGAACTGAAATTATAGTTATTCTTAGGAAGAAGGTGGGGGGGGGGGGGGGGGGGGGGGGGGGGGAAAGAAGGTATTGTGCCATCACGGTACCCGGTCAAAAGAAACCAGACAAAAAAGTTCCAAACCAAAAAAGTTCCTGACATAAAAGTCCCAGACAAAATAGAGTCCTGACAAAAGGGCTTGTTGAAATAGATTTATTTTTCAATGGTATGAATTTCAAGGGTAAATTACTGAGAAAGTCCACGGCTTGTCACTTGAAAGTCCTGGCACCTGCCTACGGCTTGACTTCACTATCCACACTTGGTATCTAGTGAGAATCAGAAATCTGCTTGAAAACATAATCCAGCTTGATTAAGAGTCTATTTTGTCTTGGGTTCCTTTGTTGTGGGTTTTTTTGGGACTTTTTTTTTTGTCATGGTCTGTTTTGTTTATAGTCTGTTTTGTCGGGGTTTTTTTGGTACGGTCTATTATAATGGGGTGCCCAGGAATTGCAACAGCATAAATTAGCTTGGTCGCTTTTGGAGTGAAAGCCTGTGATAACAAGAAACAAAAATCAGTCTACCTCTAATTATGCCTCTACCAAATCAAGGGGCCCTTTTACTAAGGTGCGCTGAAAAATGGCCTGCCCTGGTGTAGGTGTGTGTATTGAACGCGTGCAGGTCCATTTTTCAGTGCGCCTGCACAAAAAGGCGTGTGGCAAAATAAAAATCAGTGTGCATCCATTTTGGGCCTGAGACCTTACTGCCACTCATTGACTTAGCGGTAAGGTCTCAGCTAGGCGCCGAGATGAGAGATTATCTCTGCTGCATACACAGCAACCACAAAATTGGTTGCCTATTCATTGAGGGGCCCTTTTACAAAGTGGCAGTAAGCCAAATGTGGGCTTACCACTCGCTAAAAGGGAAGTACCGCCAGGCTACCATAGCAGCCCGGCAGTAGTTCCCACCCCCGCTTCCACTATTTCCGGTGCTACAAAATATTTTAATTTTTGTAGCGCAGGAGTGAATCTGGTGGTAATCGGGCAGTGCCACGCGCTGCTCAGTTACTGCCAGGGTAGTGCGGGAGCTGTTACCACCACCTCAATGTGTGGCAGTAAGTGCTCCCACCTGAAATGGGTGCACGGCAAGTGTTTCACTTGCTGCACATCCATTTCTTTAAATAAAACTGCCTTTTACTCACTGCGGTACAAGGGGGCCTTGGTACATGTCAAAAACACACACTGACGCCAGCACAGACCTCCTTTTGCTGCAGCTTCATAAAAGGACCTCTGAAAGACCCCGATGAAACCATTTGTTGGCAAAAAGGGTCTCGTCGGTTTATATACAGCAGCATTTACCATACTGCTTTGATTTTTATAACCGCAGGCGCTTTAAAGACAGATGCTTAATACTGAATTGAGGATCGTTTTTGAGTCATCTTGAGAAGATAAGTTTGTCTTTTGAATTAATCATTTTGGACATTTTCTTTGTAATACATTGAGAGATTTTTTTTTTTGCATCTGCATTTTTGGTGTTATCTCTCACGTTCCTGTTTTTGATCATAAAGATTTTGCAAGATAAGGATGCCCATTGTCACCTCTTCTCTCTGCAATTACCATTAAACCATTGGCTACTGCAGTCATAGAGTGTATAGATTTTCATGGGATATTGGTCGGTAAAATAGAGGCTCACTCTGCAGATACTGCCAGCCCAACACAGGCACTGGTGGTAGTTCCAGCCCTAGCATGCACCATTTCCCATGCTGGGGAAAATAGTGTTGTGGGGCTTCAATGATGTACTGGTAAAGGGAGATCAGGGGTATGATATGGATCCAATTATGGATTCAATTGGATCTTAACGCAGCCTTTGCTACCGTTTCGCATTCCAAATTACTTGCTATTTTGAAAAAACGTTGGTATTCATTCTACAGTTCTTCACTAGTTTAAATCATATTTTTCCAGTCGTTCACAGCTGGTATGCTGGAATTCTGAATTATCTTCTCATAAACGGCTTGAGCGAGGTGTGCCCCAGGGCTCATTATTGTCACCTATGCTTTTAAACTTGTATCTTGTAGCTTTGGCAGAATTGTTAGAGAACTGGGTTTTACTTTCCATTTTGTTTGCAGTCAATATACAAATCATTGTTTTTATGAAGAATGACCAAATTCAAGTTATGTCTGACCTTAATTGCAAATTTGATCTTCTTGAAAAATGGTTGATAGATCATGATCTAATTTTGAATATTGATAAATCTGCTGCAGTATGGATTTCTTGCAGGAATAGGTCTTTGACTGTTTCTCCTTCAATGGGGGGTCGTCAAATTCCTCTCAAAGATGAAATACTAACTCTTGGTTTCTATTGTGACAGTGCTTTAAAATTTGATAAACAAATTAATCATGTGGTTAGATTCTCTTATTTCCAACTGAGACAAATTCGGCAGCTCAAGCCCCTTCTGACTCAGTCCAATTTGATCAAATTAATAAAAGTACATTTGTTATGTGTAAAACTGATTATTATAATTCCCTGTATCAGAGACTTACTTTAACCAGTCAGAAGAGGCTTCAGCTAGACCAAAATACTGTAGCACGTCTGGTGATGAATAGAAGGAGAACTGATCATGTGATATCTATATTGAAAGAAATACATTGGTTTTAAGATATTGTGCTTGTGGTTTAAGCTTTTTTTTTGGGGGGGGGGGCGGATACTCTAAAATATCTCTCAGAGACTTTGGTTAAACAAGAAAATCAGTGTTTTATTTAACATTCTTCTCAACGCTGTTTATTACAATTGTCTTTGCTTCAAATGATCAAATTGTCTTCTACAAGGAAAAGAGCTTTCAGCTATATGGGACCTTCTTTATGGAACTCGTTGCTCGTTAATGTTACCGGCATGACAAGTTATCTAGGCTTCCATAAAGTACTGAAAACCTGGATCTTTGATTCTAATTTCTGTTGAGATTTTTGTTATTCTGTTTCATATAGTTTTACTGTAATAATTGTATATTTAGGAGGTTGTGTTTGTATCTTGATTTTGTGTTATTTAAATTTATATTTAGAGGGGTTCTGTTTGTATTATGATTTTATGTTATTTCAATTTTTTCTTTGTGTACTGCTTTAAAACGTTTGTATTAAGCGGTATATCAAGTTAATAAATCCAGTCCAATCCAATGACAACTTCAGTAGTTGGAGAACAAGGTCAGTGCTGAGAAGAGTTCTATTGTCTGTGCCCTGAAAATGGCAAGGACAAATCAAGTTCAAGTGTACATCATACTTTAGGCTATGAGTTTACCTTGTTGGGCAGACTGGATGGACTGCACAGGTCTTTATCTGCCATCATCTACTATGTTACTATGTTATGTTAAGTGCTGAATATTGGCACTTTACCCCCGGAATGCCCCCCAAATAGCTAACTTTCACTTAGGTGTTAACTACAAATTTTTAGCATTGATAACTGGTTGAATGCCGCTGAAAAATATTGGCTATACCCAAGCGGTCTACATATTTAAAAAATAAATACACAAATAAACAAACAAGTGACTTAACCAATCAGTGGGAGATTCTATATATGGCGCCTAAAACACTGGTGCTGAAATCAGTGCCAACTAAGCCTATTCTATAATCGGTGCTTAGATTTAGGCGCTGATTATAGAATACATTTAGTTGATATTTCAGCGCCTAAATCTATGTGCATCCATTTATACCAACGAACCTGTCACGGAAATCCTGATGCATAGATTTAGGCACAGTGGGCCATATTCTATAACTATGTGCATAAATTTGAGAACGCCCACAAAACGCCCATGTCCTCACCAATTACCATGCTCCTTTTTGCCTGTGAACAATAGAAGTTCAGCGCACGTTAGAGAATACGCTTAATGAGTTGTGCGCCCCAAATTCTAATCAGTGCCACTTAGTGTTCATTATTTGCTTGTTAAGTGCTGTTATCAGTACTCATTAGCTTGTTATGCTTATTAAGTTATGCTTGTTGCTATAGAATCCATGCCGCTTTTGGTGCGGATCTCTAGGTGTGCTATATAGAATCCAGGGGACAGTAGCCATTTCTGGCCAGTTAATTCATTTTGACTATCGACCAGATAGTGGAACTGGAAAAGGTACAGAGAAGGGCGACCAAAATGAAGGAATCAAAGAACGTTCCTATGAGGAAAGTGCCCTAAAGTGGTTAGGGCTCTTCAGCTTGGAGAAGAGATGCCTGAGGGGAGATATGATCAAGGCCTATAAAATCCTGAATGGAGTAGAATGGAGAAATGTGATTCCATTGTTCACTCTTTCAAACAGTACAAAGACTAGGGGATAGTCCATGAATTTACATAGTGGTACATTCAAAACCAAAAGGAGAAAATATTTTTTCACTCAGTGTATAATTAAGCTCTGGAACTCTTTGCAAGACCAAGTGGTAAAAACAGTTAATATGACTGTGGCGTCTTTGGGTTTAATGACCTGGGGTCAATTGTTTG
Organism: Microcaecilia unicolor; assembly: GCF_901765095.1. Classification (NCBI taxonomy): domain Eukaryota; kingdom Metazoa; phylum Chordata; class Amphibia; order Gymnophiona; family Siphonopidae; genus Microcaecilia; species Microcaecilia unicolor. The sequence goes on from NC_044037.1 coordinate 220,930,272, forward strand.
ATGAAGACCATTTGATCCCCTTTGATTCCCTAGTAGATCAATATCCTATTCTACCATATGCGGTTTTTGCCTATTCTCAATTGAGACATTTCCTTTCTTCTGTGGCTATCAAGGCTAAAATATTGTGAGGGGACTTTTTCATAGAGGATCTTTGTGAGGAATCTAAGACCACAAGGGGTCTTATCACTTGCTTGTATATATACCAACGCAAGCTAATGTGTCCTTACCTTGACCATCGGATGCGTTGGCATCGAGAGCTGGGGGCGACTATTGATGATGATAATTGGTCCTTTTTGGAGAATGGTCTAACGAGGGTTTCTATATCAGTTCCTTTCAAAGAAAGTGCAGTTAAAGTACTTACACCACATGTTTCCTAATGTATCACCATTGTGCTGGCATGGATGTGGTCAGAGTGGTACCATGGGCCACATTTGGTGGTCCTGCTTTAAAGTGTGGGCCTACTGGAAAGCTATACAACATAGATTACAGAGTTGGTTTCTTAGGCCTATCAAATGGTCTCCTAAATATTTCATATTTATTTATTTAATACATTTATATCCCACATTTTCCCACTAATTGCAGGCTCAATATGGCTTACACTAATCTGTAGGCAGGCTACAGTGCATGAAGTACAATTATACAGTTGATAGTAAGATAGTAAATATAATTTAAAACAACAATATGTAAAAAATATTTACTAAGAAACCTCCTGGTCTTACTAAGTCTCAGGCACTATTGACTAGGCATCACCATTTCTGGATTGAGAAATACAGAGAGGTATTGCATTAAAGTTCGTTCGTGACAGAGTAAATTAAGCAGTCAAGTATTAAAGGTTCATTTCCAGAATGAGAAATCAAAGGTTCATTTCCGGAATGAGAAATCAAGTGGTATTGCGTTAAAGTTCAGTTCTTGACAGAGTAGGTGAAGCAGTCAAGTATTGAGAGTTCAGTTTTGTCTATTTCTGGTATAGGTTTTGTCAGTGGCATTCCTAGGGGCGCTGACACCCGGGGCGGATTGCCGATGCGCCCTGACCCCCGGGTGCAGCGCCCCCCCCCCCCCCCCCCGGAACAGCGTGACCCCCCCCCCCCGGAGAAATAACCCCCCGGGTGCAGCGCAACCCCCCGGCGAAAGAATCCCCCCCAGGGTGCACGCCACTGGGGGGGGGGTGCCGCGCGCCTGTCGGCTCTTCGTTTCCATGCTCCCTCTGCCCTGGAACAGGAAGTAACCTGTACCGGGGCAGAGGGAGCATGAAAATGAAGAGCTGACAGGTGCGCGGCACCCCCCCAGCGGCGTGTACCCGGGGCGGACCGCCCCCACGGCCCCCCCTTGGTACGCCACTGGGTTTTGTTGTCTGGTATTTGGAATGGATCCTTGTGGTATGCCTTTTTGAACAGGTTAGTTTTTAGTGATTTTCGGAAGTTTGTTAGGTCGTGCATTGTTTTTATGACGTTTGGTAGTGCATTCCATAATTGCGTGCTTATGTAAGAGAAGCTGGATGCATAAGTTGATTTATATTTTAGTCCTTTGCAGCTAGGGTAGTGGAGGTTCAGGAATGTTCGTGCTGACCTTTTTGTGTTCCTGGTTGGTAAGTTGTTAAGTCATTCATTTTGCCATGCAGAAATAGCTTGTTTAAAACATTTTGCTAACATTCCATGTGACTGTTTTGTAAATTATATGAAAGTTATTTTTGATTTTGTGCCAAGCAAAATGATCTCAAAGAAATCAAAGGGGTCCTTAGATTAAAGATGCCTTAACTCCTCCATTCCTTAAGGCACAACATTTCAAGCACTTTTTAATTTCCTAGTGGCTAGCACAAAGACACTTTTTATTAGTATAGCATTCTTCTACTTCATTTTCTTCTATTTTTAATTTAAAAAAGTAAATCAGCGGGTCAGACCTAGATTATCTGTGACTCCTTACCTCTCTCCACCAGGTGGCAACGCTGTAATCTGCTTTAACAAAATGGCCTTATGGCCAGCAGGTGCAGGGCCTTGAGCATCTGTGCATGCTCAAGGCCTGCTGGCTTCTGCTCCCCTCTGAAACAAGAAGTTTGGAAGGGTAGAAGCCAGGAGACCTTGAGCATGTGCAGATGCTCAAAGCCTAGCGCCGGCCAGCTGGCTGGCTGCACAGTTGTATTACATTACACTAGTTATTTATATACTGCAAATACCTCACTAGCGTGGTTCACTGTGGTTTACATAAAAAAGATATGAAACTATTGTTAAGCACACTGCAGAGCTGCTACCCGGGGATAGAGGTAAGAAGTCAATGCTTAGCCCAGGAGGAAGAAAATATGAAAGATGTTAAAGATGGGGATGGGGAATGCTGAAGAGAAGGTGGGGGGAGAGAAATAATAGAACACTATGGGGGTGGAGGGGGGTTTGAGAGTTAGGAAAGTAGAGAAATGATGGACACTACAGGGAAGGAGGGGTATTTGAAAGGTAGGGAAGGATAGAGATGCTGGATGCCATGGAAGAGGAGACTTTGGGTTGATAGGTAAGTTAAGGGAAGGGGAGATGCTGGAATTAGGGACGTGGTTAGAGGGTGGAGCTTGGGCACCCCTAAACAAAAAAGTGTTCTAGTATCCCTGACCATGTATGTTGTAAAATAAAATATAAATAGAAAAATTTGTGAGAAAAACGTCCAAATGCAGATGTACGCCACTTTTTGGACGTTTTTCTCTTTTGAAAATGAGCTCCATAGGCAGACTGGTTCTCTATCAGTGTCACAGAAAACTGAATTTTAAAACACTGTAAGGCTTTGAGGGTCCAGACATGCTGCACCCTCAAGTCAGAGAGAACAGAAACCCAAAGAGATCTGGTAGGGCAGATTGTCTGCCTTCCTCTGCTGCTGTCTTCTACTACTTATAATTTCTTAAGCATTACCATGCATACGCATCACTATACAGACACATATAAGAAAAATAGTCTCTTCTCCACAGAGCTTACAATCTAGTCCAATTGAATCACAATACTTAGGGGGGGGTTGGCATGGAAATAGTAGTAAAAGCAGAAGAAGGAAGGACAGTTGATATTCCTGAAGAATCAAGAGCTAGCAGCAGCACTAGTGAAGAGAAACAAAAAGGATGGTCTCTAATCCACAGTAGTCCATCATCCAGGCTGAGAAGAGATTTTTTTCTTTAAATTTTTAAGAGAGGAGTATGAACAGCTGCATCTTCCAGTGTAGTTATGAAGGTCCAGTTGTCAGCTCTCAAATCCATACAAGGGTTAAAAAAAAAAAGAGGCAGAGGTAGTGCAGGGTTGGGGGTGGGGAGAGAGCTGGAGTTTAGCAATAGGTAAAGCTATTGCCAACAGCCCAGAGTGGCAGAAGCACCCTGTTCTCTGGTGAGAATTATAAGCAATGGCTTTTGGCAGGTATAGAATCTGATGAATCCTTCTGAAAGATTTCTATCAGAATCATCACATACTGAAAGTATCAAACATGAAGATGGTGCGCATATGTGGGAGACACATCCATGTCCTGCCCATGCTCTGTCCACACGTATGCCCTCTCACATTTATGTATTAAGGTAGTTGCACACTCACATTATAGAATACCGCGTGAGTGTACATCTTGCAGCTACACACATAATTGTGCATTATCCTCCGGATTCTATAAATGAAGCCCAAATATCCAGAGATGTGCGCACAACTGAATTGAGTAATGAGCCAATTAACGTCAATAATTGGATGCTAACAACCAATTGTCATTAACTGACACCGTTTAGGAGTTGTGCATGCATCTTGTTGCGTGTTACTCTATAAACTGGCTTGGTGTGTCTTGATTACTGGGTTTAGAACACCTACTTTAGAGACAGTCTGCCAACAACCACACAGGAACATTAGCTATTATACCATGGAGAAAACTGAGGGGTAGGTGGGTTGGGGTGGGGGTGGGGGTGGGGGGTGACAATCCCCTTATCCAGAGTACTGAGAATCTTAGAAATGTATTTTCCCCACTTCATTTATATAGGCTAAAAAAGATTTTATGTGATTGCAGAATATGGCTTGATGAGGAAATTTGATATGCTAGAATGACTTTCTTTGTCTCCACTCAAATCGGTTCACCTCTGCTTTTTGCCGTATACTTCCAACATCCCTCTGCACTGTGGCTCTAAAATTTCCTGTCATTATCCATGTTAATATGAGACATGCAAATTCTTGTTTGTACACTGGGAAAGTTTGTGTTTGGCTTATTAGATTTTTCTTCACTGATCTTTTTTAGAGGCTCTGTGCAAGTCTAGCTAGAGTAATAATAGCTTGGCCAATTAAACTGCAAATGCAAATTTCTTGGCTCATGAAAAGTACAGGTTATAAAAGACTAATCTGTTATCTCCTTTATTTCTAACTGTATGTAGAAGTACATTTGATTCCCTATAAATTTATTTTTAAGGTAAATCCTTAACAGGTCCAAGCTCCATTTCCTCCCACAATGTATGTAGCACTAATAACATTTCATAGAGAAATGAAGTTTCAATTTCACCTCTCATTCATTTTTACGACACTAAGATATCATAGGACATATCCAGTTTATGACTTTCTTTGTGTTGATACTATCATTTTTCTCTCAGTATAAATTAATGACATTAACAATATTTGGTGCCATTCATTTTCAGAGTGGTCTTCTTTCAAGATAATTTTAAATATTTTTTCACACTGAGTCTTTGCCAAAAAATAAAAGACAGGTGGTATTAAAAAAAAAAAGTAGAGAGAATCATTTAGGAGGAAATTCATCAAGCAGCGTTAGGGCCTTCATGCGAGTGTGAGGCCTTAACAAGCGTTAAGGGAACTAACGTGTGCTAAATGCTTAGAAGCTTATTCTATATGTATGTAGGCAGTAAAAGCTCACTTGGTAATCCTACACTAACCGGTTTAGTGCAGGAATGCCTCTGACATGCTCTCTTCAAAAAATACAAATATTTTTTAGTGCATGAACTGGTGCATGCTGATTTGGTAGTTACCACAGGATGCTTGAGTGTGTCCCACGGTACACCATTTTAAACTGTGTGTATTAGGCCTAAAGTGACTGACTTGGTTGGGAGCTGCTTGAGTGGAAGGCAACAAAGGGTAGTGGTAAATGGAGCTCATTGTAAGGTTTGGTTCTTTTTAACACTTTTGTAAGCGATACTGCTGAAGAGCTGTCTGGTAAGGTTTGCCTCTTTGTGGATGATACCAAAATCTGCAATAGGGTAGACACCCCTTATGGTGTGGATAACATGAGGAAGGATTTAGCGAAGCAAGAATGGTCTGGAATTTGGCAGCTAAAATTTAATGCTAAAAAATGCAGGGTCATGCATTTCGGCTGCAAAAACCCAAGGGAAAAGTACAGTGCAGGGGGTAAACAATTTTTGTGCACAAAGGAGGAGCAGGACTTGGGTGTGATCATACGTGATGATCTTAAAGTGGCCAAACAGGTAGAAAAGGCGACGGTGAAAGCTAGAAGGATCCTTGAGTGCATAGGGAGAAAAATGGCCAGTAGGAAAAAAGGAGGTGATGATGTCCCTGTATAAGACTTTGGTGAGACCTCAAAATGCAATTTTGGATGTTTTGCAAAAAAATGTCCAAAAATCCAGTAGCGAACATGGCCATTTTCAAACCAGAAAAACATCCAACTTTTTGCACAAAAACAAGCCATTGGGATGTATGGGGGGGGGGGGGGGGCAGCATTCTTAGTAGACTGGCCACACAAACATCCCAGCAGAGCAGTGAGGCACCCTAGGGAGTACCGTAGTGGACTTCACAAAAAAGGTCCCATGTACATATCTTCACATTCCCATTACCTCCTTACATTGTATGAGAAGCCCTCCAAAACCCTCCAGGGACTTGCTGCTCTAATAGGACTGGCCATAGCATCTGAAGCTGTTATGTACTGTTCCTTTCACATCTTTGGGAGGGAGGTAGGAGGGGGTCTTTGACCACTGGGGAGTAAGGGGGTTATGCATGAATTCCTCCAGTGGTTATTTGATCATTTAGGGCACCTTTTGGGATTGAAAAAGTTCTAACCAAAAATGTCTTCATTTTGGCCCTAACCATTTTTATTTTGTTCCATTATTGCAGAAAAATGTCTATCTATTGATTCCGCCCTGGGGGGAAGAGGGGTTGGTGGTTGAGAGGCTAGGATGGGGGAGGGCAGACTTATACGGGGTCTGTGCCGGAGCTAGTGATGGGAGGCGGGACTGGTGGTTGGGAGGCGGGAAATACTGCTGGACAGACTTATACGGTCTGTGCCCTGAAAAAGACAGGTACAAATCAAGGTAAGGTATACACATATGAGTTTATTGTGGGCAGACTAGATGGACCGTGCAGGTCTTTTTCTGCCGTCATCTACTATGTTACTATGTAAAACAAGCCCTCAACACACCTTCTTGAAATTTGGATGGAGCAAAACATCTAAAATCAGGGTGACCAAATTGCAAAGTGGATGTTTTTGAGAGAAAAATATCCCTCTGCCACATTATGGGACCCTTTTACAAAGGTGTGGTAGGCTCTACGCACATGCAACATATGTCAAAATGAGACTACCACCAGGCTAGTGTCTCCTCTGGTGGTAATTTTGGATTTAGCATGCGCCCATACTGCATGAGCCCTTACTGCTAGATCAATAGCTGGTGTTCAGGGCTCAGGCCGTAAATAGGCACATGCTGGTTTCAGTTTTACCACAGGCCCTTTTCTTGGCCCATTAAAAAAAAGCCCTTTTTCCCAGACGCAGTAAAAACTGGCCTGGCGTGCGTCAAAAACACACACCCACACTACCACAGGCCACGTTTTGCCATGGCTTAGTAAAAGGACCCCTATGAATTTTTTTGTTTTGAAAATGAGCCCCACAGTATTATACCAATTTGCACCAAACTAGGGCACACAAAAAAAAAATAAATGGAAAGAAGGCTATTAATATATATCTTTGAGGTTATAACATCTTGCAAAATAAATAGCACTGATACTGAGATCAAGGTTCAAGCAACAACATGTTTACAGATTTTCAGTAGTGCTAAAATATACTCACCAGATGAAGCGCATGCCTCTTTGTGCCCCCAAATTGCTTCGCTTTGCACAACACAAACCATGATAGAAATGAATCTTATTAAAACCAATTTATGTCAGGTATGATTTCCATTTCTCCTGCACTGTGACAAAGCAAGCTTTCTCTTGAAAGTGCTAAGCTACCCGAGATATATGGGCAGCATATTGAGGTAGGCCTAAACCTTCTTTTTGAGTCCACTCAGGTTTTTAGGACAGCCCTAATAAATATCCATGTGTTAGATGTGCATGCAATTCTATCTCATGCATATTCATCTATTTTACTCTCTCTGTATAGTATGTGAAATCCCCAAAAGGGTTTGAGGTGGATTACAAAATAAAGAACCCAGAAAGATCTGGGAATTACAAAATATAAATAGAACATAATTCAGGAGCCTAAATATTTATCATACTGGTCAGGTTTTAGATAGCAATGGAATAAAAAAATAGAAGCCCTGTATCCTGATTGCATTTGGTAGATTATTCCAAATATAAACAGCCTAAAATAAAAAACAAAGATATTCGTATAAACCAGCCACAGATGGAAAATTAAGCAGTAGTCCGGACAGTTCTATTTTACTTAGGAAAAGATAGGGGGACTAGGCAATTTTTTTCACAACTTTTATGTTTTTCATGTTTTACAGCTTAAACATTTCAGGTATCTAAAGTGATTTCTAAGGTTAATTACTTTTTTTTATATATATTTCAACGGTTTTTATTGAAAACAGTGTACACTTTTATCAACACCAAATATTCAATAAGTACAACCAGTCATGAAATTCCCTTCTAATCAAACATCAAACAGATCAAGTCTACTGCTTTAATTTATTCCTTTTCTCCCACCCCTCCCTTTCCCAGTTCCCCCCACCCCCAAAAATTCCCCTCCGTTGACCCTCCTATTCTCTCCCTCCCCATGGAAAACTCATACTCATCCTACAGGAGGATTTGACCCACCTTCAACTTCAATATAGTGTCTACAGCACATTAAGCACAAAACTCTTACCCTTAGCTGATAGAGTATCTATATATTTTCCCCAGATCTTCAAAAACTGAGATTTTTGTTTTGGGGATCCTCTGGCTTCTCTTGCCTCCCACATCAGCAGCTGGTGGACCATATTCCGCCAGTGCCAAAATTCTGGCACTGCCTCTGAAGTCCAGTTTTGAAGTATACATTTCTTTGCTTAATTACTTTTTTTATTGATAAACGTTTCTCATTATTTAAAGATGTAATTAGTTCATATCTGGGGCACAAATTTGGTTGGATTATGCAGTTGATATCACTCTATCTTGTGAAATAAATAAGTCACATATCCCACTTTTGGTACCTTTTCGCTCAGCGGGTCATAATTTTCGCTCAGCGGGTCACAATTAATGAAGTCGCATTGACACTTGAATAGAGTGTTGCAGTAATCTATTTGGGGGGAGAATGATTGCCTGAACTAAGATACGAAATGTTTCATTATGAAAATGGTCTAATTGATTGTCAATTGGTGGATTTTATAGCTGTATTTTGTTTTGTTATTTTCTGGAGACTATGGGGCCCTTTTACTACGGTGCGTTAGGCAGTTTTTGAATTTGCACATGCTAACCACATGCTAAATAATTTTTGGTATTTTTTTAGGGGGTGTGTCAGGGGTGGAGAGTGGGAGTTAGCATACGGATTAGCAGAAGCCCTTACCACCCAGAAAATAAGTGGCAGTAAGTGCTCCTGTAGTAATTTTTAAAAATGGCTCCACGCTAATGGCAATTTTAGTGCATGGCCATTAATGGGAAAAATGGAGTTTTTACAGCTGCAGTTAACATTGCCGTAGCACATAGGAAAGACCCACATAAGACAGCACTAAGGCCTGTTTTTACTGTAGATTAGTAAAAGGACCCCTAAGGTGCAAATGACCTGTGGTGCTGTAGACGCAAGTATTAGAAACGCGCAGGTCCATTTTGCAGTGTGCCTGCAAAAAAAGCCTTTTCTTTTTGGGTGAAAATGGACATGTGGCAAAATAAAAATTGGCGCATGTCCATTTTGGGCCTGAGACCTTACCGCCACCCATTGACTTAGCAGTAACATCTCACACGTTAACCGGTCAGTAATCGTCAGCGTGCATACACTGTCGATTACCAATCGGTTAGCGCCACTCGGTAGAAACTAAAAAATATTTTTGGCTGTGCTTATTAGACATGCATAAAAAATGGAATTACCGCTCGGGGCTCACAGTAGCTACACACCTTAGTAAAAGGGCCCCTAAGTAAACAAGGCAATACTACAATAACCATACTGTATCATACACCTATCCCAGTGCTGCATTTACATATAATTATATTAATCTGATATTTCAGAAATAATGAAGGGTCCAAAATAACACCCAATATTCAAGATGTTGACTCTGTTGAAAAAGAAAGAGCAGGAGGTACGGAAACTCTCTCAGGAATAGAATCATAGGAATTGCTAAACCATAATTTGCCTACCCTCCCAAATCTGTTCTGACACTGATACCGACTTCATTATTGGTTATACCTACCCCACCTCCCTATCTCCCTTTACTCATCCCCAACCTTTTCTTCTCCATCTCTCCTTTACCATATCCCTCCTTACCCCCATTTCCCCAACCTATCCTATCCTGTTTACCTTCCCTTATCCTAATCATACATTATTAAGCTTCACCATTACTATGTTTTATTACAGTTTGAAACTTTTTCTCCTTATAAGACTTTCGGCCTTATTTTCGAAAGTGATGGGCGCCCATATTTCGACCCAAATCGGGAGACGGGCGCCCATCTCGCAAAGGCGCCCAAATCGGTATAATCGAAAGCCGATTTTGGGCGTCTTCAACTGCACTCCATCGCGGGAATGAACAAAGTTGATGGGGGTGTGTCAGAGGCGTGGTGAAGGCGGGACTGGAGCGTATTTATCGGCCGAGGAGAGATGGGCGCCTTCGGCCGATAATTGAAAAAAAAGGGCGGCAGAAGCGAGAATTTGGGATGCTTTTGTTGGACCCTTTTTTTTCACGACCCAAGTCCCAAAAAAGTGCCCCAACTGGCCAAATGACCACCGGAGGGAATCGGGGATGACCTCCCCTGACTCCCCCAGTGGTCACTAACCCCTCCCACCACAAAAAAAGAACTTTAAAAACATTTTTTGACAGCCTGTATGCGAGCCTCAAATGTCATACCCAGCTCCCTGACAGCAGTATGCAGGTCCCTTGGAGCAGTTGTTAGTGGGTGCAGTGGACATCAGGCAGGCAGACCCAGACCCATCCCCCCTACCAGTTCCACTTGTGCTGGTTAATGTTGAGCCCTCCAAAAACCCCCAAAACACACTGTACCCACATGTAGGTGCCCCCTTGCACCCCTTAGGGCTATGGTAATGGTGTAGACTTGTGGGCAGTGGGTTTTGGGTGGGATTTGGGGGGCTCAGCACACAAGGGAAGGGTGCTATGCACCTGGGAGCTATTTTACTTTTTTTTTTAATTTGTAAAAGTGCCCCCTAGGGTGCCCAGTTGGTGTCCTGGCATGTGAGGGGGACCAGTGCACTACGAATCCTGGCCCCTCCCACGACCCAATGCTTTGGATTTGTTCGTTTTTGAGCTAGGCGCCTTCGGTTTCCATTGTCGCTGAAAACCGATAGCGCCCAGCTCAAAACACCCAAATCCTAGGCATTTGCCCCGCACAACCCGTATTATCGAAAAAAAGATGGGCGCCCATCTTTTTTGAAAATACGGTTTGTCCCACCCCTTCGCATGGCCGCCCATGGAGATGGGCACCCACTTTCGATTATGCTCCTCTTTGTATTTCTAATTACTATGTAAGCCGCATTGAACCCACACGTGTGGGAAAGCGCGGGGCACATATGTAATAAATAAATAAATAAAATAATACTTTTGTCTTGTCACAATTCAATATTAAATAATGAGATGAACACCAGTTCTCAACAATCCTGATAGTATGGTGCGTTTTCAGAAAAAAATAAAACATCATCATCTAAAACAGACACCAATAATCCAATATTATCAGCATAAGAGTAGAATGACACATCCAGATCTTTCAGGCCTTTCCCAAAGGCACTTTGCAATTACCGTGCAGCAGTGGCGTAGCAAGGGCGGGGCGGTGGGGGCGGTCCGCCCCGGGTGTCCACGGGTGGGGGGGTGCTTCTCCTGCCACCGCCTGCCTTTTTCTTTCTTTTTTTTTAAATCCGTGCAGCCACGCAGGCAGCTCTTCGCGTCTGCCCTGCGTGTGCTGTGAAAGAAGTAAATCGCCAGCGCTGGCTTCGGGCCTTCCCTCGATGTCCCGCCCTCTTGTGAGGTAACTTCTTATTTCCTCGAGGGCGGGACATCGAGGGAAGGCCCGATGCGAGAGCTGGCGATTTACTTCTTTTACAGCACACGCAGGGCAGACGCGAAGCGCTGCCTGCGTGCTGCACGGATTTAAAAAAAAAGAAAAAGGCAGGTGGTGGCAGAAGAAGAGGGCTCTGTGGCTCTCAATGGAGGGGGGACGGGACTGGGACAGGGGGGGAGCTCAGAGGGGAGAAGGGGATTGGAGAGGGGGTGGGGGAGTTCAGAGGAGGGGTGCTCAGAGGGGAAAGGGGGATTGGAGAGGGTGGGGGTGCTCAGAGGGGAGAATGGGGATTGGGGAGGGGTGGGGGTGCTCAGAGGGGATTGGGGAGGGTGGGGGAGCTCAGAAGGGTACTCAGAGGGGAGAAGGGGATTGGAGGGGTGCTCAGAGGGGAGAATGGGGATGGGGGAGGGGTGGGGGTGCTCAGAGGGGATTGGGGAGGGTGGGGGAGCTCAGAAGGGTACTCAGAGGTGAGAAGGGGATTGGGGAGGGGTGGGGGAGTTCAGAGGAGGGATGCTCAGAGGTGAGAAGGGGATTGGGGAGGGTGGGGGTGCTTAGAGGGGGGATTGGGGAGGGTGGGGGTGCTCAGAGGGGATAAGGGGACTTGGGAGGGAAGTGCTCATGGGAGAAGGGGTCTGGAACTGGGGGCTGATAAGGGGCAGGGGCTGAAACTGTGGGGACTGGGGGCTTTAAAGGGGACAGGGAGAACTGGCTGGGGCTGAAGCTCGGGACTGGTGAGAGAAAAGGGCTGGGGTTGAAACTAGGGCTGAAAAGGGGACAGGGAGAAGTGGCTGGGGGCTGAAGCCCAGGACTGATGGGAGAAAAGGGCTGGGACTGGTGGGATAGTGGGGCTGAAAAGGGTGGCAGGTGGGAGATGTGGGCTGGAACTAGGTGCAGGTGGAAAGAGGGGGCAGAGAGAGGGGACAGACCCCGGATGGAAGGAGGGCGAGCTTGAGGGAGGGCAGACCCTGGATGGATGGGAGAGGGAGGGCAGACGGATCGAAGGGGCAGAGAGAAAGGGCAGATGGTGGGTGGAAGGGGGAGAGAGAAAGAGGGCAGATGGTGGATGGAAGGGGCAGAGAGAGAGGGCAGACACTGGATTTCAGAGAAAGAACGAAGACAGATGCTGGATGGAAGGAAGACAGTGAAAAGAAGATGAGGAAAGCAGAAACCAGAGACAACAAACTGTAAATATATATTTTTATTATTTTGCTTTAGGATATAGTATTGTAGCCATGTTTAATAAATGTTTATAAATAGAACATATAAATAAGGTAATCATTTTATTGGACTAATTTTTAATACATTTTGACTTAACTTTCAGAGAACAAAACCCCCTTCCTCAGGTCAGGATAGGATACTATAACAGCACTATACTGTATTGACCTGAGGAAGGAGGTTTTGGCCTCTGAAAGCTAAATGTATTAGTCCAATAAAATGGTATTTTATTTTCTATATTTGTTTTATTTCTATTTGTTAATTTGTAAAGTGGTGATCGGATTTGTTAGTTTTTTCAAATTTACATCCACTGTCTTTATATTTTGCACAGTACTAGGGGACATTTTCTGTTTCTGTGGTGTTGCATTGTATGCAGAGTCTGGCATCGGGGGTTCAGTTTAATTTTTGTCTAAATAGAAAGTTTATGATTACTTATTCTATAGTGGATTAGGGTGAATCTGTGTTTGTGAAAAAGACATGGCTTTCAGTTGGCATTGACTGTGCAGGATCGACGATCTGTACTAATCTGTCTGTTTTCGTTTTACAATAGGTGAATTGATGTTCTAGTGCTCACTGTAGCGTTTAAGATGCCTGTGTGACTTGTAGAAATGACTGCTTATGGTATGGTAGAATTGAGCTATAGGTCCTGAGTGTTTTGTATTCTCGGTATGCCTAGTACTGGATTTGGGGGGGGGGGGGGGGGGGGTTAAAAAATGACTGGCCCCGGGTGTCAACTACCCTAGCTACGCCACTGCCGTGCAGTAAACCGCATCTTAAAGGCCAGATTCTACAAATTGTGCTCAAAAATGGGCACTAGGAAAGATTGGCACCCTTTATAGAATCATGCATAATGCCAATTCCTGCATCTTAACTTTGTATGTCAGACTTCCCCTGATGAAACCTGGCGTAAATGCTGGCACTCAAGTTGGGAGCAGAGATCCATTTCTTACTGTTGCCTAAGGGAATTTAGCTCAACCAGAAAGCTCAAAGACCTGCACCATGCGTGGCTCACACTGCTCAAGAGCAAGCTTTCTGGTCAAGCTAATTGAACTCCTGAACTGCGTAATGCTAGCCACTGTCAAAGTAGTAAGAGCCATTGAAAATTTTGAGCTATGTTAAGTGCTTCTTTTCATTTTATTGGTGAAAATGAAATAGAAGCACCCGTGGTTTTACACAGTTTGGAAAACTCACACAAATTTGAGGATTTCAAATGTGTGGTGATTGACCACATCCCCAAGTCAATTCGAGGGGGAGATAGAGACAGATGTCTAATACAGAAAGAACAGCGCTGGATTTATCGATTGAAGTCTTTAAAGCCAGAAGGTTTAAATAACTGAGTCGAATGGAAAGCTTTTCTATAGTTGTATGTTCCGATTATTTGCGCAATTGGTCCGACTTTCCAATTGTGCCGGAGGTGGTCCCTTTAAATATTAACGTTTCCTGATTGGCTGAAGGCAGGTAGGAGGTTTGTTAAATCTCCACCGCCATTTTTGAAAATCCTTTCCAAACAGGAAATGTCTGTGGTACTGGAAGGTAGGAATTATAACAGTTAGATATATAGTTCCATGAACTTTCCTTTCTCTCATGAAAATATATTTATTTTTTCAGTTTGCTGTGAGAAGACGTGAGGTCCAGCTCCTTATGAAGCACTGAGCAAAACAGGAGCTCGCTGACGGGCATGGGCATTCTTAATAGTCTCAGCACAGACCACAGCTAAGTACTAATTTTGTAGTACTTCACATTTCAGAATAAGGTGTATGTTGCATTCTGATACATGAAATCGAATACAGGTTTTTCTGACTGATGACGATACTCGCTAGTGTGTGTCTCAAATCAAGCACACGCTGAGCAAAGCGATCGGCTGCACTAATGATATAGATATCAGCTGTAGCCGAGTCTCTGAAGTCTTTTCCTCTACATTTACAATAGGATTGCATTGAGAGTTATACTTGCCTTAAGTGGACTTTAGATGTCATTCAACAGCGGCAAATACCAGGAGTATTGTTAAATGAAAATTAAATAGACAATTTTAGTTTTGAAGATTGCATTCAGGAAGATTTTTTTAAGTCGATGACTGTACCTGGAATGTAATGAATGATTCATGGAGTCCTCTGAGACTTTTTCCATATAAAAATAACAAGATATAAATATATAAAAATGTTGGTTTTGGATGTGCTTACACACTAATTTGAGGACTAATGTATAATTTTTTTTTGTTCAATCAGTTTTTATTGATTTTGTAACATATTGTAAATTAGTACCAATGACAATAACAGTTAACAAAAGGTCAATGTACTCTGACTATATATATATACATTTATGTGTATACGTAAGAAGTATGCATGCATATCAGATGTTATAATATTAGTGCCAATACATGAATGAATAGTACCTGTTCATTAATTAAATTAATTAATTATTACTTATTACTTAACTGGATGAATATTTAATCACTGGAGACCAAATTTTATTATATGTCATAAGGGAACCACATTTCTCTGCTGCTACCTTTTCATATTTAGCTGTTAGACATACTGAATTCCATCACATTTCGTATGTTAACTTTGTAAAATCTTTCCAGTTTTGACATATCAATTTTATAGCCACTTGGAACAATATACGTAATAACTTAATTATATGTGGTGATAATATATTGTTAATGCCAAATTCCCCTGCAATTAGCATTTTGTAAGTTAAAGAAATCTTAAAATTTAGAATATGAGAAATTGTTTTCTCTATGTGGGACCAATATTCATCCAGTAATGGGCAATGATATATTAAGTGATCCAAAGTTTCTATGTTGTTACAGCAGGACCAGCAACGATGAATAATTTGAATTCATTTGAATCTTGTACTCCTGTCATGTACTTGATTTGTTAAAAGTAGCCCCTGGTTTTTTAAAATTATCCCACTAGGGAGTAATTCTAGAATTGGAAGCATCTATTTAGGTGCTCCAAGGATGCACAGTAGGAACCTATTTCCTAGCAGCCCCTGGGCACCCAGGTTCCATTATAATATACTAGCATAATTAGGGCTGTACCGAATATTCATATTCGATTCGGTCCTGAATAGTGCCCCAAGTACATTATTCATATTCAGCCAAATAGTGACTTAAATTCAAATAGGAATAATCCAAGGCTCTACTGTGCTAAATCCTACTGAAATAAACACTTGCGCCCGTGTTTACAAAGTTGCACTATATGTGCATTAGCATTTTTAATTCACCTTAAATGCTAACGCGCGTCAAGTGCTAACTTGCTTATAGGAATGTATTGGTGCATTAGCGTTTAACGTGCCTTAACTTTATAGTCACGTTAAAAGCGCTAACGCGCCTTAATCATACCCCTTGATCACTGATTTCCCATTACTTCTTTTATTATTTTTTATGTTAAAGCTCAATGTCCATTATTCATATTCAGTATTCGTATTTGGCCGAATAATATTTTTCATTATTCGTATTCAACCGAATAGTAAAAATATGCTGTTCGACACAGCTCTAAGCATAACCCAGTATTGGTGAGCCTAACATGTATGTACCCACAGTTACACCGTTGCTTAAATATGGCAGGGAAATGCATATCTTACAGTATTCTGTAAGTTACACGTGCCAATGGAAGTCGAACCATGTGTATGCCCTACTGCATTTATGCAACTACGCCATTACAGAATAACACCTACAGAATAACACTGCGAGAAAATGTACATTTATGCGTGTAAATGTTAGTATTCTAAACATTATTTTATGCCTGCAAGGGGTGACTACGTTTTAGAATTGTCCTTTAAATGGGGTGACAGTGATACAAGCTGATCCAGCATTCAGCAGAAATATTGCTTTTTGCTTTCTCTGTCTTCCACGATATAAGGATGAATCAGTTTCTATAAATCAAAGTATATATAGCTTACTCTTTCAGGCACCAATTTTGGTCATTGTTACAGTGTATTCTAAGAAAATAACTGTGAGGCATAAAGACTTTTACAGGACCTTTCACTAAAGTGCTGTAAGGTTTTGCACTTACCACAAGGTAGGTGCAATCTGCAAAGCCTATGCGTTGACTGTTGGGGATGTTGCCCAGCATCTTCCCTTGCAGTTGCCACACAGAACAAACCTTTACCTTTAAGTAAGTGCAGTGTCAGATAATGTGAAAACTCTTATTGCCTGCTATTTAGGAGGGGATAAGTGCATCTGTGTTGGTGATAGTTGGAAGAAGGTAAGCTACCATGCACTAACTGCAATGCACAGTTAATGGCCATTCTCTGCCCATAACTCACCCCATTCCAGGATATGCACTTGGATCAGGGGTTCTCAACCCAGACCTTGGGACACACCTAGACAGTCAGGTTTTCACAATATCCACAATGAATATGCATGAGATAAATTTGCATGCACAACTTCCTTTCTATGCAAATCTACAGTATCTCCTGCATATTCATTGTGGGAATCGTGAAAAAACTTGACTGGCTAGATGTGTCCCAAGGTCTGGGTTGAGAACCCCAGAATTAGAGGGTAGTTCCATAACAGTGCATGTATTTTTAGGCAGTAAGAAATGTGTCTCTTTAGAGCCTACTTTTCATTATAGAAAACTAGCGTAACAGGCCAAATACATGCAAATGTTTTATGCATGAGCACTCACGCCAGCCTTAGAGCTGGTGTAAATGTTCACACCTAGATTGGGAAAGTATGTATATAAATCATAGCATTCTATAATTTATGCATGTAATTGTGTGCGCTGTTCATGATCCACCCAAACTCCTCCCTTGTGAATGATCACTTGCAAGGTATGTTCCATTGAAGATTGGCGTGTACTTTCAGAATAGCGTGTAGCTGGAATATTGTCATTTACTCACATGTGTGTTCATATACACACATAAATAATTAGAATACTGGCACTTATGCAAGTAGTCGCACCTGAAATAGGTACTCTATTATAGAATTAATTCAGTAAAGTTCACTCAAAGTTACGTGCCGGGAGATTATTGCCTCCTCCCTCAAAACACCCAGGGAGAATCTGCTACAGTACAAAAAGAAAAAAATCCACAGACAGAATCCCGCTTGTAGTGACATACAATCCAGAGCTGGAAAAACTGAGGAAAATCATAAGAGATCTACAACCTATACTCCAGGAGGATGAATTACTGAAAGAGATATTCCCATCCCCACCAGTACTGGCCTTCCGACAGCCACCCAATTTAAAACACAAGCTAATCAGAAGTAAACTTCCATCACAGACTGAAAAGGAACAGAAGGGCACACTTCCCTGTAATTTATCCAGTGGCAAACTATGCCAAAATATTTCACAGGACCCCAAAGTCATCCACAAAGGAAAGATATTCAACATAAAGGGATCTTTCACTTGCTCATCTTCCAATGTGGTATATATCATTCAGTGTAAAAAATGTAACGAAGGATGCTATATTGGAGAAACAGGCCAGATGCTTAAGACAAGATTCAATTTACATAGACATCATATGAACAATACTGGTGCCAGCAGGGTTCCCACGCCTGTTGGTCAACATTTTACAGGACCAGGACACTGTACCAGTGACTTCACAGTGAGAATCCTGAAAGGTAACTTTAAAATCATACAAGAACGTAAGACCTTTGAAGTCAGAATGATTGAATATTTTAACACCCAACAGAAAGGACTTAACAAGGATCTGGGGTTCCTAGCCCATTATAAACCATAAAGCTGTATGTCTCTGTTGATCACCCTCCCCTCACCTATCCACACCCATCCTGTTAGAATATCAATGATATGCTTTGATGTCCCCATGCATACCTCCGACCCACCCCCATCCTCCCACCCTGTCAGACTGTCATAGTAATGCTTGAATGTTTTCACTTATATACACTGTCAGCTAGCACATTTGCTTATTTCCGATCTGATGAAGAAGGGCAACCTTCGAAAGCTAATCAAGAAATGTATTAAGATATGTCCAATAAAAAAGGTATCATCTTATTTTCTTTTCCATGTTTTATTTTGTTTGATTTCTATTGATAGGTTTATTCTATAAAGCACATCTAAATTTAGGTGTATTTTATAGAGTACTCCTAGCTGTATTTTTTTCGGCTTCGATTGTTTACAAATCATATATAGAATCTAGTCCTAAGTGCAAATTCCATAAAGGCAGTTCCGCGTGGAGCTGTTTTATAGAATAAAAGGTTAGCATGCAATTTTGTGTCTAACTTTGGGTGTGAACACTTATGCCAGCCAAAGGTTGATGTAAATACTAGTGCCCAACTACTGTCAGTTAGGCATGGAAATGCAAGTATTCTATAACTGCGGGCCTAAATCCTGGGAATGGCCTTGACCCACTCTTCCCCCCATCATTGCCATGCCCCCTTTGGAGTTGCATATGAGGTAAGTTAGGCATGCAGGTTATAGAATAAGGGCATAGGGCAGATCCACGCATAACTACTAATGACTTGCGCTTGTTAACACCTATAACAGTAATTGGTTACCTATTTAGCCAATTAATTTGCACGTGGAGCTGTGATCCACACCCAACTTTGGGTGACCTATACAGAATCCAGCAGTTAGTGAATGAATTAGTGTGCAGGATCATACCAGCATGACCTAACAGTTATCGGACACTAATTCACATGGAAACTGCTTACTGCATGTTAGTGAATGGCCCTCTTATTTTCCACCATAAAATCCTAAAGATGTTAAGTATTATAGATCAGTCAATGCCAATACAGTGTGGAGCAGTGGACAAACACATGCATACAGGGCTTTTTTTGAGGGGGTACTTGGGGGTACTGAGTACCGGCCCCTTTTCCATTGTCTGCTAAAATTGACCCATGGTCCTCAAGTTTTAATGAAAGATCTTAGGCCCTACGCACCAATTCTGCCTTGTCATAGATTCTGTGACTGGTTGCAGGGGGCCTGGCTATTGTGGGTTGGGTCCCTCAGCGATCACCCCCATCTCTGAAGGGTGGCCTGGCATTTGAGTACCGGCACCTTTTTGGCTGGAAATAACGCACTGCATCCATATGTCTTTTCTGGAAAGGATTTTCTGTTTCTTACGGACCCACCTCATTCTATACAAGTGTTATTCATGTTGACAATATGAACAGACCTCTGTAAAAGGGTCCTTACTGTGTGCAACCTTGCCAAACAAGCCCCCTGGATAACTGCTCTAGATATACATCTATTTCTTAAAGAAACCACATTTGAGGATTAGGAGTTTGAAAGTGTCGGCAAATGCTTGAACTTGTACAAAGCCAGAATCCTTAGGACATCAAATGCTTGGAGAAATACTGCAGTGTGGATGAAAACTGACACAATGCACAAATCCTATTTCAAGTTCATAAATCCAGCTATCAGCAGCAGCTAAAATGAAGTGGCAGTAAAAGAGAAGCATCACATTCCTGACATAGATCTCATGAAAACAATAATAGTGTGACATAACTTCCCACTTGCAGCCCTTTCTTGATCCAGCAGTTGTCTCCTGCTCCACTGGTCTTCTTACTCATGGAGAATCAGCTTGGATTTGCTCATTTCTTTCTTAGCAAGAACAGAAAGTGCATTTGGATGCTACCTTCTCTAGTACCCATGGCTTGCACTAAACAATCCTGCAGGGGTCTCCCCTTTTCTTTAATATTTTTATGTGGCTTCCAGGAGGGACAAGCCAAGCTTTTTGGCTATTCCAGGGGCATAGCCAGAATTTAATTTTGGAGGTGGTGCAGAGATGGACTAAGGAGGGGCAAGCTTCCCCCCCCCCCCCCCAACTGTTGCTTTGCCATACCTTTACTGGCAGGGATGCTCATGCCCCACCAGCTAAAGAGATTTGCTGCTGGAGCCCTTGTGCTGGGAGCAGTGAGGAAGCCAGTAGATGCTTTAGACTCTGATGCCAACAGTTCCACACATGCTTAGTTTTATGCATGAACTGAGCATGCACGGAAGTGCTGACATTGGTGGCTGGATCATCCCATCAACTTCCTGCTGCTCAGGTAGCATGGCGGGGATCCAGTGGCAAATCTCTTTGGCTGGCAGGACTTGAGCATCCCCATCACCCATAAATCTGGTGCCAGAAGTTTGAAGGGGGGGGGGGATGCCAGGCCCCCAAGGCTGCCCTGTGCCTATGCCACTGTTTTATCCCTGCCTTTAGATGGTTAATAGTCAGATGGAGATGCCTTTGGTGAAAGGGGTGGATGAACACATGAGGTCCTTGAATTTATGCCTGAAAGACTAAGGCCCGCTAACAGCTTTAGCGCACGATAAAGGAGAGATTATATAGTGCCTAAAATATCGGTACTGAAATCAGTGCTAAGCATATTCTACAAACAGCACTTAGATTTACACTCAGTATTCAGAATTATAGAATCCGCTTGGATTTTGGCACAGATCTCTAGTGCAGTATATAGAATCCAGGGGTAAATACTAAGATGCCCAATATATTCCTATGGACATCTTATCATTTAGCGCATGCTAGTCATTAGTGCATGCTAAATCTGTTAGCGAACCTTATTAAAAGGACCCCTTAGATTGTAATCTCTCTAGAGACAAGAAAATACCTACTGGACCTGACTGTTGCTTACCTTAAACTACTGAGAAAGGCATGAACTAAATCCAAAATCTCTCTTTAATTATAAATCTCTTTGAGTGTCCTTTTAAATCAGGGAGACAACATGAAATAAATTACTTGGTTCCTTTCTGCAGTATGGGCTTAGTGTGTTCTTACACAGGCCTTTGCCACCCACTAAGCCCATTTCTAGAGCAGCCATTAAAAAAGGCCTTTTAAAATTTATTTTATTTCTGGCCAAAAGTACAAAGACTAAGGGACACTCGAGGAAGTTACATGGAAATACTTTTAAAACAAATAGGAGGAAATATTTTCTTACTCAATGAGTAGTTAATCTCTGGAACATTTTGCCAGAGGATGTGGTAACAGCGGTTAGCGTATCTGAGTTAAAAAAAAAGGTTTGGACAAGTTCCTGGAGGAAAAGTCCATAGTCTGCTATTGAGACAGACATGGGAAGCAACTGCTTGCCCTCGGAGTTGTAGTATGGAGTGTTGCCACGATTTGGGTTTCTGCTGGGTACTTGTGACCTGGCTTCGCCACTGTTTGGAAAACAGGATACTGGGCTAGATGAACCATTGGTCTGACCCAGTATGGCTACTCTTATGTTCTTATGTAATATTAGCTCAAGGTGGGTTCTATTCAGATACAGTAGATATTTCCCCTGTTCACTGAGGGTTGTTACATAAGAACATAACAATAGCCATACTGGGTCAGACCAATGTTCCATCTAGCCCAGTATCCTGCTTCCAGCTGCAGCCAATTCAGGTCACAAGTACCTGACAGACTATACCTGAAGCAATGGGGAGTTAAGGGACTAAGCCCAAGATCACAAGAAGTGTCATTGGAATTTGAACCCTAGAATCTCTGATTCTCATTAGGCTACGCCTTCAACTCACTAGGAAGTAAACTGGGTGGGCTAGATGTGCCTTATGGTCCTTATCTGCAATCGTATTCTATGTTTCACTGTTATACCTGTGCAGCGCTTAAAAATAAATGTTCCCCTAGGATTGTAGACTTAAAGAATTTCCTGATCATGAATGTATTTTGATGTTATCTTTCTTTCTTTCTTTCTTTCTTTCTTTCTTTCTTTCTTTCTTTCTTTCTTTCTTTCTTCTTTATCTCTGCAGGAAATCCTTTGCCTAGAATAAAGATTATTCATGATTGTTCATTACTTCTACTTTTGTTGAATTTGATACTACTTGTACTTTTAATAAATCAGTAAATATTAATGAAAGCTACCTGTAGATAACAAGGATATTATTCTATATCATCTACCATTGTCTCAGTCTGTACAAATACTTTTAAAATTCTCACTAGAATTCTCACTACAAGAAAAAATTGCACTTCTTAATTTTCTGTGTGATTGCAATTAGTTGACTCTGCATTAGCTGCATAAATAAGCAAGGTTGTAAAGTCTGGAGCTGTGAATCATTCATCCATTAAAAATGCCATTTCCTTATACTGCAAGTTTGATTCATTTAAAAGGAGGAAGACTGTGGCATGGAGCAGAATTATGCAATGTCATGAACACATTAACATTTGGATCAAAATTTCACATCTTGTCAGCCAGTAAACAGTATAAATGGGTCAGATTTGCAATAAATAATTGTCTATTAATACTTCGGCACGGTGCAGCAAATTGAAGTCTCACTTCAGTAAGCACAGCTGTAGGCTGGAGCCAGGGTTTACAGGAAACAAGTAGCAGAAAGAAAGAACATCACACAGCTTATTGGGTAACTTTCTGTCCTGCAATCAGAACAATGTGTACAGTATATATTAAAATATCCATGTTTAAGAACACATTGCAAGCAGGTGGGGCATGAAAGACACAGAAGGTTTAAGATTTAAAGTTAATCTGTCTAGATCAGAATGAAATGCTGAGCGGAAGCCACTCTTTACGGAATATTGTGCTGTTAAATCGTAGTTGATGCAAACATACAATGCATAGATAAGGAGTTGTACTTTTTCTCTAGTGATGTACTACTTACATAGATTCTTCATTCTTATCACAATTCTGGAAAATCAATTGATTCCATAATGTGTTCTAGTTTGTATGAGCACAAATAGGGTCCATTCGACCAAACGGCTGTAAAATGGGTTCTGTGGTGGTGGGGGTTTGCAGTGCACTGAAGCCCCCTTTTACTCCTGCCGTTAAAAGGCTTTTAAAAAAGAAAGGAAATGGTCGTGTGGTAAGTTAAATACTTGCTGCACTGCCATTTCCTGGGGGAGCCCGTACCACTTCCTATTTAAGAGGCAGTAGGGGCTCCGTTGGTAGCCTGGCGGTAACCGGGTAGCAGGTGACACTGCCCAATTACCGCTGGGTACGCCCTCTGTACTAGAAAATACAAAAGTATCTTCTACCACCCTAATCGACACACGCCAGAAGCTGGAACTATCACCGGGCTCCTGAGTGAAGGCCCTTTTTACCACAGTGGGTAAAAAGCCCCTAAAAAGACATGGCCATGCAGTAAGATTATTCTTATCATGTGGCTATGCAGAGGAAGCATTTACCTCCACCCACTGAAGTGGGGTAATGGTTCCTGTGGTAGCCCGGCAGTAACTGGGCAGTGCGCGGTGCTGCCTGATTTCCGCCGGGTTAGGGCTGTGGTAATAATTACGGAAAACATTTCTATAGCACCGGAAATGGCATGCGCTCGAGGCGGAACTGCCGCTGGTGGCCACATTGGGCCAATGGTAGTCCAGGTTGCCATGCGGCTACCCTTTAGTCAAAGGGTCCTTGAGTGACCTAGGATTAACCGGATTAGTATTAGATTGGTTTAAGGGGCTCTTGGAGCAAAGATCTTATGTAGTTAAAAAGGAAGGTGTTTGTTCTCAGTCATGGAAATCTGTGTGTGGGGTCCCTCAGGGTTTCCCCCTGTTGCCCACTTTGTTCAACATTTTTATGCTCTCATGAGACCACATTAATGTGAATAAAGGAGAACTGATTTTTTCCTATGCTGATGATATTTTCATCTTGCTGACTGCCTCCTCTAAGGTAGAGGAATCTTTTGCTAGTTTTGTTTATTGTGAGGCCCTTTTTTTAAGCTGCAGTTAAAGGGGTCCTGCACTAGCTGCGGCGGCTGTTTTTGCCATGTGCTGAGGCCCTTTTTACCACAGTGGGTAAAAAAAAGGAATGGCCATACGTAAGATTGCACTTACCACATGGCCATGTCGAGGAGCACTGAGGTGGTGGTAAGGGCTCCTACGCTAACCCAGCAGTAACCAGCCAGTGCACAGTGCTGCCCAATTACCACTGGGTAACTCCCTGCAGAAATATTTTTCAAATATTTCCACTAGCACCAGAAATGCTGCATGCTGGGGGTGGAATTATTGCCAGCGTCCACATTGGGCCAGCAATAGTTCTAGATTGCCACGTGGGAAGCCCACAGTGGGCTTACTGCTGCTTTGAAAAAAGCCCCTGTATTAGTAAGGTTGAAAATTGGGTTTATTCTAATTTGTTAAAATTGAATATGACTAAAACTAAAATTTTTTGGTTGGGTTATTGTTCAGAATCCATTCCTAAAACAATGTCTTTGAATTCTAGCACCTCTCTTACTATCGAAAACTCAACCACAGTGCTAGGTGTCCTTTAAGTTTCTTCCTTCACATTTGATCTTCAGATTAATAATTTCAATAAAAAAATATTTTTCTAAACTTAAGCAATTGAGAGCTCTTAGCTCTTACTTTTTTGAAAATCAGTTTTCTATATTGGTGCAAGCATTGATTTTGTCTCAGTTGAGCTAATGCAATGCCATTTATGTTGATGTTTCTATTACACTTGCAAAATAGCTCGAACTGTTGCAAAACACTGTGGCCAAATTGCTTTATAGACAAAAAAAAGTATGATCACGTGACACCTCTTTGGTGTCTCTGCTTTGGCTGCCTGTAAGAGCTCGAATATAATTTAAGATAATTTGCCTATCTTTTAAAATTTTGGATGGTTCCGCAGCTGAGGATTTTTTTTTCTATTAGTAATCTGGTCTTCTCTCAACATACAAGACATTCATCAAGATTAAAAGATGCTGTAATTTTACACTTTCCATCATTTAAACCTATGTGCTTTACAAGAATTCTTAAACAATTTTTCTCTTTTCAAGCAGCCCGGATATGGAATGCATTATCCTCTTCGACAGAAAAAACGTCTTGCTACCTTACCTTCTGTAAATCCTGGAGCGCAAATTGGGCATACATCCCTGCTATTCTGTAACACTGTGCGTATTTTTTGTGAATGACCCTGACTTGCACATTCCCCTCACATGGCCACACCCCCTTTTGAGTTGGGCGCAATCCAGTATAGCTGCCCATTGTTACAAAATAGGGTGTAGCCAGATCAGCACCCAAATCATAATTAGTGTCAATCCTGTGCTTGTTAGCTCTGATAATTGAATCATTGGAGCCCATTAACTAATTATTTTGGCTGGTGATCTGGGATCCCTGCACAATTCTGGGCACACAAATTTGGGCAATCTTTATAGAATCCAGGGAATAATGTGTTGAGTAACTCACAGTGACTCCGACTCATATAATTAACAATGATAATAAGTCACATTTTATCTCTGCATAATTTAGTTTATTATATAGTAGAAATTATACACTGGAACCTATTTACTAAGCTCTCTCTAACTAGACTTGTAATGCTTGCTAACAGTTTATATAGCCCTTTGCCATTTTTGATCATGCTCCACTGGTTGTCAATTAAAAATAATTTTTTAACTTTTAATTTTTATGTTTAAAGTTTTATATGATATTGGATTGCCACCTTCATCTATTTGTGTACAATATGTCTGCATTAAGGCATTTAGGGGTCCTTTTACCAAATGGTGGTAAAAAATGGTCTGCGGTGGCATCAGCATGCAGGATTGGAGTAGAGGAGCAGCCTAATGGTTAGTGCAGTGGGCTTTGAGTCTGGCAACCTGGGTTTGATTTCCACTGCAAATCCTTGTAACCTTGGGCAAGTCACTTAACCCTCTATTGCTCCAGGTACAAAAAACATTGATTGTGAGCTCTCTAGGGACAGAGAAAGTACCTGTGTATGAAGTATACAGCACTGCATACATCAAGTAGCACTATGGAAATGATTAGTAGTAGTAGTAGGGATTGTCACCATGGGTGAAAGGTAATTTTCTTTAAAGGGCCAGTAAATGACCATGCTCTAATGGAACACACTGGCTTGCAGCCATTTGCTGGGGAAGCCCTTACCACCTCTTATTTAGGAGGTGTTGATGTGTGTTAGGTGCAAAACCTTGGCATATGTTAGTAAATACACATCACCCTCAACTTCTATGGGGGAGGGAGAGCAGCCAAGATTCTAAACAGATCAGAGAAAAAAAAAACCTGTCTTTCTCTGACAAGCTGATTGGTTGAGTGATGTCAGATGTTCCTCTTGGGGAGGAGGTGAGTTGCCAGGGAGATGGCTGAGTGAACTGAAGATGAGGGCTGTGAACATGGAGAGTGAGACAGAATAAAACGCTGGCTGGGTGTGTGAAATGTAAGCGTAAAAGTATGGATTTTGGGGTTCTTTTTATAGTGAAATAAGTGATTGGAAGAGTAATTTAGAGACAGGCTTATGTGTACAAGTTTGAAAGTGAGTACTTAAATAAACAGACTGCCTGTCTCATGGTTATTTTTGTTACATTTGTATCCTGTGCTTTCCCACTCATAGAAGGCTCAATGCTGCAGGCAATGGAGGGTTAAGTGACTTGCCCACAGTCACAAGGAGCTGCCTGTGCCAGGAATCGAACTCAGTTCCTCAGGACCAAAGTCCACCACCCTAACCACTAGGCCACTCCTCCACTCCACTGAATACATGTGGGGAAAACTGGTGTGATTCAGGTGAGTGAGAGCTGTACTAATAGAAAGCTGTGAGAAATTTTAAACCAAATTTAGTTTGGTTTGGAGTGAAACAGAGGTATGTCCCTGCATGCAGTGAATGGAATGGTTAAGTTCTAAGGGAACTTAAGGTCATGGAAGGTGGAATGAGAGTCTGTATGCAAAGGTACTGAGAGGACACATGGCTGCCTATTCTGGTAAGAGTGGGAGGGACTGTGCTTAGTGTCTCTGTGGAAGGTGTGTTTTGTGCTCATGTTCTGAGTTCAGAACAAGGTTGTCAGGTGGCAGATTAAGCCCTGCTTTTGTATGAGTGCTGTATTCTCCAGATTGATCTGATAGCTGTGCAGGGAAATGTTATGTTTATATGTGAAGTCTGTGAGATGGAATGTTGAATCACCATTTGAATATGGAATTTGTTACTGTGTGAGATCCCTGAATGGAGTGTAAAAGCTTCTGGCCGCCTTATAGAATAGGGAATTAACAGTAAGAAATAGGTTTTGAAGTGAGTACTCCTGTAACTTATTTTATTTCAATTAGAGAGTGTGGCCACAGTGTTGAGAAATGATTAATTGTCACCAGAATGGAGTCAGTTCCTGGACAAGCAGGGAGTTTGCTTCCCTGATTATTTTCTTTATAAGCGAGGTGTAGGAAGAAGAGATCGGTGAATTATCCTCTGAAGGATTTCCAGCTGAGCTCCAATGCAAGAAAGACCTCACCTAAATAAATTCAACCACAGCTAAGTGACATTGGCAAAGGGTGTTGAAGGACATATAGTTTTTTTTTGTTTACAACATTTTAAGGGAAAACTAAAGAACAGAACAACATCAAATATAAAAAAATCCATGTTTTTCTGACTTGCCTAAGTGTTCTGGGTTCAAGTGAGATCCCTGCAGAAACATCCATAATACCCATAAAGACTCAAATTCTGACATCAATAGCAAGGAAAGAGTATAGAAACAAATATCTGATTTTGATAAAAAGACAATTTAAATATTTATCTGAAAAGGTTCTTTTCTGCCTTTTTAGGTGATTTTGTTGAAAGAAACTGAAACAGTTAAGGGTATACATGTAAAACTACATTTGAATGTTGAATATGTTATTGCAGTTCTATTAAGCCACACACTAATTGTGAATTTGAGTTTATTTGAATGAAAATTTGTTTGCATTTGTATTCAATAAAGAAAAGATAATTTGCAAATCTGAAGGTGCTGTTCTTCCAGTTCTTCCAGTTCAGGAACAAATCCTAAATTTAGCTTCGTTTCCTCCTTTATTCTTTGAGAGTAAAGGACGAGGTTAGTTTATTTGTTCCACTCCCTCGGCTGTGAGTGTGTGTTCCCTGGATATTCGCCATGACTACAACAACAGGTATCTGGGAGCACATCACTACAGTCCAGCCGAGAGGGGTGGTAACACTACTTTCCTTTACAGAATAGGATCCCAAATACAGGCACAATGTTATAGAATTACCCCCTTCCCCCATATCCATTTGTATCATTGCAACTTGCTTCCAAAAGCAAGTGGGTAAAAAAAGCAATTCCCTGTTCTAAGGTTGGAGATTCTTTTTTTCTCTACAAACTACTTGACATACAGACGGAGCTGCCAAACCTCTTTCCAAAGCAGGTGCATGAAATTAATGAGATCACAGCAGGGCTTCAGCAGCAAGTATCCCCTTAGGCTCTATTTTTAGCTGCTTAAATCTTAGTATCAGTCTCATAGTCAAGAAATGAAATAGGCACTGCATATGCTATACTTACTGTATGCCTGTAAATAAACTTCTTCAAATGCCAAAATTATCTATTTATTGACTCAAAGCTTGAGAATCAGAATGACTCAACATAGCTGTACTTGCTTCCATTCTGCACAAAGAGAACTATAATGGCAGCTTCTAAGAAATATATACTGAAATAATGTGACATTTAGAGTGATTTTTAAAGTAATCCATATTTGTATGAATGTGTGTGTATGTTTAGATAGATAGATAGATAGATATATAGATAGATATACTAATATTAACACAGAATCCTGTATTAGATAAAATTAGTTCCACTGAAATAAAGTTAACATCTGGAGATTTACAGGAGCATATGCATCACCCTCTGGTTGGCCCCTTAGCTGGGTTTCTGAATGGATTCAATGCTACATAGACTCACAGCTGTGAAGTACATTTCTGGCTCAAACTCTGTCTTTCAACCAGGCTGGGCTGATGGCTTGGTCATTCTACCTTGACAGCCCTAAATCTTTGCTCTTCAGCTGAGTTTTGATTTTGAAGAATATTAATACATTGACCTACAAAGGAGCATCTGGCAGGTTTCTGCACATTGTACACATCAGGGAAAAGATTCCATTGGTATCATTGTCTCCCTCCACTTTGGAGGAAAGCATGCATGCTTCAGTTCATTGCTGGGTTTATTTTAGAATAAGGCCAATGCACAGCGGGAATTCCTGGAAGGTTTGTCCTGGTTTATGGTTACATCCTCAGTTCTGCTATCTACTAAAGTACTTTAAAAAAATTAAATTGCATTTTTGCTGAAGGGTGGCAGCTAAACATTGAGCCTCTTTTGCAAAGCATTCAAAGTAACTCTAACACTAAAAATATATGGAAACCTATATAAAGCCACTGGAATGTCTAGGGAAATGAATGGCAGGCCTAAATTTAAGAGTACAACTTTTAAACTCTTAAGTTATGAAGAATTTTCAGCTAAAAAGCTACACAGAAAATGGGGCACAAATTTATAACTTAGGAATATAAATATAAAAGCTCAGCATTTTCTGAATATTGGGCCCCATATGGCTACCCAGTCTGCCCAGCAAGTCAAAAGATTAGGGTGAAAAGGTAGGCGCTTCCAAAAGCCACAGAAAAGATAAAAAGGATCTTGTATATAAAATGTATTTAAGATACACCAAAAAGACTCAAAAGACTTGACATAGCAGCTGTGTTTTGACTCGGCAGCGCCTGCTTCAGATGTCTTGAGCTAGGGTGTAATTCAATATGCAGGAGCTCTGCACAGCTTGAGTCTGATGTAAAAGGGTTAAAACAGTGTTTCAGAACATGGTGTTCAAACCAGCTGTAAAGGAGATTCACAAGCCAAACAAAGTCTTGCCGGAAGCTTTCTCATGACAAGACTTTTTTTGACTTGTGAATCTCCTTTACAACTGGTTTGAACACCATGTTCCTGAAACACTGTTTTAAATCTTTTGCATCTGACTGGAGCTGTGCAGAACTCCTGCATATTCAATTACACAGTAGTTCAAGAGTCCTGAAGCAGGCACTGCCACACTGAAACACAGCTGCTGTGTCGAGTCTTTTTGGTGTATCTTAAATAAATTTTATATACAAGATCCTTTTTGTTTTTCCTGTGGCATTTGGAAGCGCTTACCACTTCACCCTACTCTTTTGACTTGCTTACAATAGTCATAGGCATTTCTGTTCCTCCACTTCCTGTGGTTCTTCCTGTCTTTACCCAGTCTGCCCATCTGTACCATCTAGTAAGTCATCCTTTCCTTTAGAGATCCATGCGCTTATCCCATGCATTTTTGAAGTCAGATGCAGTCTTCATCTCCACCTCTTCCACTGGGAGATCGTTCCATCATCTTTTCACAAAGAAATATTTTCTTAGATTACTCCTGAGTCTATTCCCTTTCACCTTCATCCTATGCCATTTCATTTCAGAGCTTCCTTTCAATTGAGACTTGCCTCTAAAGCATTTATTCCATGTCTCTATCCTATCTCCTCTCTCCTGTCTTTCTTCCAGAACATACATATTGAAATCTTTAAATCTGTCTCCATATGCTTTATGATGAAGACCACTGACCATTTTAGTAGATGCCCTCTGAACAGTCTCTATCCTGTGTATTGTAGGTGGTTATATAGATTTTGTAAGAGGCCAATTCCTACATACGTACTCGCTTATGTCTAGGGGGTGTGGCCTCCGCCCGACATTCGCTACATGGAAAATAACGGACAGACCAATGGAATATATTAGTTTATTTATACAGTGTTATATACAAAAATATAGAAAAATCCTTATCAGCTTATAGCATCAGCAATTCCTGATTGCATGCACAATGATACCAAAAATATGATACCAAAAATATAGAGAATAACTATGATTATCCTATTGGCTAATCTGTAATGACAGATAAACACAATACCGAGATCCTAATGATTACCACACAAATCTTGTACTAGGCTAACAGCGAGTAGAGATCATAAATCCTGACGTCACGCATCTGATGGGTCCGAGCACAGACCAATTATCTAACCCAGCCTGAAGGAAGTAAGCTATGATCTCACCGTTCCGGTCACCAGATCAGGTTCCTTCCGATGCCTCAGCTGAATGTCTCAGCAAGGTCCCACGAGCTTAGGTGATGCACTTGTCTTGCTCAGCAACAGATGATACAGACTCAGTATAGATCCTGTAGACAGCTGTAACCTGGGGAAAAGCTTTGCCAGGTATTATCAGTAAGTCTCTCAGGTAAATCAGGTGCTTGCCGAAATGCAAGTCCTCTCCTCTTCTTTTCTTCTGTTCTTTCTCCGTTCTTCCCGCCAACTCCAGCTTTCTTCTCCTTCTGTTCCCGCTTCTCCGACCCATCAGTTTTCTGGGAGCCAATCAGAAATAATCCCACCATGTACTCCCAGCATCTGTATGAAGCTTCCATTGTCCGTCTTATCTCGTAAGCTCTCTCTCTCTCAGGGACATGCATTCTCCCCCGATACAGAGTGACCTTGGAGGTGGTGCAGGCTTCAGTAAATCTATTACAAGCTGAAATGCTGACTTCTGCACAGTTGGTAGTCAGACATATAGGTGAAAGGTTGCAGCGTCCATGTTGGCTGTAAAGGTGCTCTCATGTGCACACCGGGTGGGTGAGATCACAGCAAATACTCCTACAGTATACATTTATAAAGCTGTGGTCTCCAGAACTGAACACAGTACTCTGAATGAGGTCTCACCAGAGACTTATACAGAGGCATTATCACCTCCTTTTTCTTGCTTGCCATTCCTCTACCCATGCACCCAAGCATCCTTCTGGCTTTTGTTGACACTTTCTGTACCTATTTAGCCACCTTAAGATCATCACCAAGTCCTGCTCCTTTTCTGTGCACAGAAGCACTTCACCCCCTATACTACACCACCCACTTGTGTTTTTGCAGCCTAAATGCATGACCCTGAATTTTTAGCATTAAATCTTTGCTACCAAATTCTAGACCATTCTTCAAGCTTTGTTAAATCTCTTCTCAAGTTAATGTTCCCCCAGTTAATAAGATATTCTATCTTCCAAAAAAATACCAAGAAGAGACCCATGAAGTCTTAGAACATGAGAAACTTGACGACTTGAAAGATATTTCTTTAATATTGGAGGACTCTTTGGCTGAAGTAGCTAACAGGGCCACACTTTTGGTGTCATTTGTTTTTGAGCAGGATTTTAATGCAATAATGAAACTTTACTTCAAGAATATGCACCAAAATGTTTGCGGCCAGAAACTGTGGATATTTCCGGATGTCACTAAAGTCACACAAGATAGAAGAAAGAAATTCCTGGAATTAAGAGAGGAGACACGGTCATTGGGTGCAACATTCCTGTTAGCATATTCGTGTAAATGTATAGTTAAATATGTGGGACTTAAATATATTTTCTTTATGCCAGAACAGCTGAAAGCCTTCATAGACCTGAAAAGAGTAACCAAGATATAACATCAGAAGGTATTAAGAATATATAGGTGAAGGGAAAGCCTTCTCTGTTTGTTATTTTGCTTTTACTATAGATTTCCCTGATCTTTCCTTCTTTTTCCACCCCCCTTTAGGTGATTATTGTGGTCTAAGGAAGGGACAAAAGAATCTTTTTTTATGTTTCCTCTTGATTATATACTTTGAATATAATATATTTGATTTCTTTTGTATCCTGATTTACATGTAACAAGATTTATGCTTGTGTAAACTATATAAATGAATAAATAAATAAAAAAAATCTCTTCTCAAGTTACCCACATCATCAGGGGTGTCTGCTCTATTGCAGGTTTTGATATCATCTGCAAAGAGCAAACCTGAGAGCTCTTCCACAAAATTGCTTACAAAAAATGTTAAAAACTGGATGAAAAACTGATCCTTGTGGTACACCACTGGCAATGCCCTATAAGGTGTTTGCCAAGGAATTGGCATGTTTTTCCATGCAATTATACGAGGGATATATGCAAGAACATGGCGTGCTGGGCTTACTAGCAGAAACTAAAATTGAAGTAGAGGAAAGAATCCCGGTTAGTATCCAATTACTAACCAATATCCCTTATAAATACCAATTGCAAAATCTATTCCAAGCTATTGGTTAATCGATTGTGGAATTTATTAGATAGAACAAAATGGTTTTATGAGAAGTAGGGCGTTGCAGGACAACTCTAGGCTATTTTGTACCATGTTTGCAGTAGCACAATCCATATTTCCCTTTTATTAGATGGTGAGAAAGCTTTTGATAATGTGCTTTGGGTAGGTCTGGAGAAGGAATTCTTGACTGGGGAGGCCTTAAGGGAGCAAATTGATTCAGAGGAATTGGACTACAGAGTACTGATCTTGGGGGGGGGGGGGGGGGGGGGGGCTGACCGAGGGGAAGAGCTTGCATTGGGCGAGGAGGTTGCCTTTTAATTTATTGGGCTGTGGTTGCACTATTAGATTGCCAGTAGCATGGCTACACTTAATGCCACCTCATTGCTATCAGCAGTCCTGAAATCTAGAGTGTGATACCTTCCAGATCACTAGCTGTCACCGCTAGCCACACCCCATTTCTACCCATAACTTTGTGGATCATCCACTACCAGCACCATCCACTCTATGATTCTAGCATAGGGTTTTTACCTTACTGTCTGATTTTAGTGCTCAATAGCAATTAGCATAGGTCATTGTTAATGGCTATTACATGCTAATATTCAAAGTAAGGGGATAATTCTATAAGGGGCTATATATTTCCAGCAGTAAAGTATGAGCCAACTTTAGGGTATTTTAATCATGTACGTGTGGATGTGGTAATATACAAATGTAAATGACTCCTTACAGAGTCTGACCAGTTGCAAAGTATATGACAAGACATGATCATTTACGCAGTACATGATAAATATTTGTGTAGACATTTACACTTTCCCTAGGGCTGGTGTAAGTGTCCATACCTACCACTTATATTGGTATTTTCTAAATAAAAATAGATTTTTTGTTTCAAAATAGCACGTGTTGAAGTAAAAATGAGTTTGGTAATTCATTAATTAAAGCAGTAATGAATACAATACAAAGCAAATAAATTGAAAGTACCAGAATGAGAGAAACTTTTAATTAGTTAACTAATTAATTAGTATGTGGTGCCACAAACAAGAACACAGTCTGATAAATCAAATTTACTTCTACATTTAGTATAGGTTCATTCTAAATTATATACCTTTCACAGAGACATCTGATCACCTTTCATCATGCCCGTCAGTGTGTTAGTTATATAGATCATATGTTTTTAGGATCAGTTGGTCCTGCCCTCGGTACATCTTGGTAGTTTCCTCCATCTGGGGACCCCTGGGACAAAAGTTAATCATATATGGAAGTAAAACTTTGGACTTCCCTTATCTCATGTTTATTTATTTATTTATGTGGTTCACTTGTATCCCACATTTTCCCATTTTATGCGGGCTCAATGTGGCTAACAAAGTTACTAGAAAATTTTATAGTACAACAGGATAAAATTGTAAGCTTGGGCTTTTGAGAGTAGAGGGGCCCTGTTTACCATTTTCAACTATAGTAAGCTCTAGCAGACCTTTCCTGATTAACTCTGCAGTTTTCCTGACCTCACCCCAACCTACTTTAAAACATAAGAATAGCCATCTAGCCAAGTATCCTGCTTCCAACAGTGGCCAATCCAGGTCAGAAGTACTTGCCGTACTAGCTTTTACTATTAACTAAGAAATTTAAGCTTCAGCTAAAATGCATATTTATGTAAGCCTAAAAATGTAATTATGTATCCTTGTTTGCGTTACTTATAATGATTTTTTTATAATACTGCTTGTTAGTTAATTAACTTTATCCTACTGTTAGTTCCTTACTATGATATTCTATATTCTTTTGTTGGTTTCTTTATATCTTTGCTGTTTTTAATTCTGTTCTGTTTCATGACACCTAAGCAGGGACCTTCTTACCCTCTTATTCTAGTATGAGGGGAACGGACTAAGGTGAAGACAGCCACATGGGATTAGTTTCCTGGTTCAAACACAGTTTATACTTCATTAGCCTAACAATACACACTAGCCTAACAATACAAACTGTGATGCAATGGGAAAGTTCTCTTCACTGACCCTTTTGTAGGAATCCATGAGTAGGCCTAGAACATGAAGTATAATCCATTGGCAGGAGTACTGACAAGGAATCTACAAATACAGACAGACCCGGAACAGGGAGCACAAGCACAAGTACAGGAAACCATAGGATTACCATATTTGCATTGGCATAAAAGAGGACACAAAAAAATAAAAGCGGTTGCTATCTTTCCTAAAGAAATATTTAATCGTAGCAAATGTTTAAATGGTGTTCAGTTAATGAACACACATCAAACAGTGACTGACTTACAGTGAGGCAGTAGACAATAATCTGGTTTTCAAAAATGTCTGGATTTGAGTTTGGCTGAGTTTGATCCCAGGCATAATTATTGGAAGAGCAGATATCCTTCAACAACATTGGTTACCGGTAACTCAATGAATTCAGTTTAAGGTTTTGACAGTTGTACATCAGACTCTCTATTCCAATGTTCCTTTCTATTTTAAAGAAGTTCTAAAAGTGAACCATCCAAGAAGGACATTGAGGTCTGATAATGCCATGCGGCTTTCCTTGGATTTAGTGGCAAAATCATGCTATGCTGAGACCAGGTCAACCACCTTTACAGAGGCAGGAATGCCATTATGAAATGCTCTTACAGGACAATTATGTCTCTGTGGTAATATCTTTCAATTCTTGTGGCAGCAATTTTCTAAGCCTTGCTTGACTTGACTGTTTTGTGTCTTGTGAGCTGCTAAATTTTGATAACAGAATTTAGAAATGAAGAATTGTATTACAGTGATTTGTGTATGATTATTTTTGTCCTGTTCTGTTTCAGTTTTAATATGTATGTTTGTATGGAAACCACCTAGGTTTTAGGTGGTATAATCATTTTTTAAATAAATTAATAAACTTTGGCTGGCTTCTGAGATATGTGTGAAAATCTTTTCATGACATAAGTGTCGCGTGCTCGAGGACCTTGGCATACTGTCAGGCTTCTTCCCCGGGAGCACTGGGTTCGTGAGCCCATGGGCCACTACCGTGGAGCGGCAATGGCAGGCAAGATCACCTCCAAGGTAGAGATGAGACAAAACTTGGACCGGAACCCCAGACTGGAGTTCTACACCGGAATACACGGAACTGGAACGCACCGGACGGGTGCGCACTGGAGTGGAGCCCGCTGGACTGGAACACACTGGAGGGCCCCACAGGACTGGAACATACAGGAGTGAAACCCGCTGGACTGGAACACACTGGACCTAGGCTTCACCTACGCTTGACCACCTTTCCCCGAGGGTTGAGCCCTCAGGTTCTGGCAGCCGGTAGGACTTACAGGAAAACCCGGAACTGGAACTTGCAAGCAGGAACAGCAGGAATGAAGATCCAGGAGTGCCCCCTGGCACCTAGGCGCAGGCAAGGCCGACAGGCAGGGACTGTCCGGGTTCTGGCAGTCGGCAGGTTTAAACACAATGACTAGTAAACTGTACCTAGGCTAATAGAAACGCTATACCCAGGCAAACCAGTCATACACAAGAAACATACACAGAGCACACTCAGGAGACTTGAAAGCTATACACCAGCTAACAACAAAGCTGTGCCCAAGCTAACAAGTCATGCACTGGAAACAAACACAGAGCACTAGTAAAGCTATACACAGGCTAACAAGCCACACGGTGCCTAAGCTGGCTAGTCTAAACAAACACAGAGCACTAGCAAAGCTATACACAGGCTAACAAGCCACACGGTGCCTAAGCTGGCTAG
The DNA here is from genome assembly GCF_901765095.1 of Microcaecilia unicolor. Taxonomy (NCBI): domain Eukaryota; kingdom Metazoa; phylum Chordata; class Amphibia; order Gymnophiona; family Siphonopidae; genus Microcaecilia; species Microcaecilia unicolor. Next base: position 220,967,221 of record NC_044037.1, read on the forward strand.
TCTAAACAAACACAGAGCACTAGCAAAGCTATACACAGGCTAACAAGCCACACGGTGCCTAAGCTGGCTAGTCTAAACAAACACAGAGCACTAGCAAAGCTATACACAGGCTAACAAGCCACACGGTGCCTAAGCTATCTAGTCAAACATAGAAACTCACACAGAGCAAACACTGAAACAGTGTACAGAGCACTCTATACACCAGGGCCCTAGATGAAATGCAAAGGCCCGGGCTGTAGTCTCTAAGTGATTAATAAAGCCCTTCCATACCAGAGGCACAGCTGCAGCAATCACCTTGCATCCAAACAGAGGCTTGACACACAGAGAAGTCAGCCCAGCGGGAGCCATCTTGGATACTGGCATAGAGGAGTCGGCGGCAGCCATCTTGGAAAAGGCATAGCCCACACAGGTGAGGTTCAGTAGGGCAATCAGCACACAGAGCCAGAGAGAAACTAAGACAGAGACAGACACAGAGACAAGCAGAAGCCAGCACAGCCACTGACTCCCAGAAACAGGGTAAGTCTGAGGGTGGTCACGGCCACAGACGTAACAATAAGTTTAAAGTTGTGCCACACGAACAAAATTTCTTCGATAGATTCAACCAGCTGGGAAACAGAGAGGAGACCAGCAATGCCTTTCTTTCTCTTTAGCACCCCCATGTGTCCAGACTGACTAATGGACCAGAGATGGTATCTCTCATTATGGGTCCCTTTTACCGAGCTGCGACAAAAGGGGACCTGCGCTGGCATCCGCGCATGTTTTTGACATGTGCCAAGGCCCCCTTTTACTGCAGCTGGTAAAAGGGTAGTCTTCCTTTTCTGCAGAAAATGGCCATGCGGCAAGTAAAGCACTTGCCACACTGCCATTTCAAGGTGGAGCCCTTACTGCCACCCATTGAAGTGGTGGTAAGGGCTCCTGCTCTAACCCGGCGGTAACTGGGCAGCGTGTAGCGCTAGATATGATGGCGCTTGGGGGTGGGAAATACCGTCGGGCTGCTGCGGTAGCTCGGCGGTACTTCCTGTTTAGCGAGCGGTAAGTCCGCATTGGGCTTACTGCCTCTTTGTAAAAGGGGCCCTATGTGAGTAGGTGTGTTGGTCTGGGCACTTTATTTTTCCAAGCATGTTGGTCCCAGTTTCTCTTTTCTGATTTCCTATCTGTCTTCTGCTCTCTTTCTAGTGGGTACTGTCCATTTGTTCTTTTTCCACTTTCCCCTTTCTTCTTCCAGTCCCTTACTTCATCCACCTCTGACATATTTTCTCTCTCTATTCTGTCTGCCCACTCAAATTTCACTCTTCAGTCCTCCTCATATTTCACTTACTTATTAACTTTCTATCTCCTTTTCTCACTGTCTAGCTCTCCTGCCTTGCTCCTTCCCTGTCCTCCTATTCCCTTCGCTTTCATCCATCCCTCATTACTATTCTTTTACCCTCTGTACTTGCCATTCACCTCTCACTCATCTCCTTGAGAGTCATCATGGTCTAACCCACATGGTTCTGCCATGCCAAACATCTCCCCTCCCTCCCCCTTCTCACACTCTTGTAGCCAGAATCTCCATACCCCTCTCTCCTCCACCCCCATGGTCCTGCAACTCCTTGTCCCCTCACCATTCCCCTCCAACTCTGTCCCCTCACCCTTCCCCTCCACCTCTACTGTCCAGCAATTCTTTGTCCCCTGTCTCTTTCCCTCAACCTCTATGTTCCAGCAACTCCCTGTCCTCTCTCTCTGCCTCTTCCCCCTTATAGTGCATCAATTCCCTGTTCCTTCTCTCCCCCCCTCCCTCAAAAAAAGTACAGCTTCAATGTTCAGCAGGGCAGCATCTTGGACGGGAAAGTGGCCACAGGAATCTCAGCCCGGTGACAGGAGACACAGCTACACAAATCCCTATGTTGTGCTTTTTCCTGGGTTGTCTAAGTGCAACTACTGTATGCACCAAAAGTGAAAGCCTACTGTGGTTTACCACCTACAAATCCCAGGAAGGAGCATGGCATCAGGGTGTGTGTAGCCACATCTCCTGTGGGTCCAGCATCTCTTTTCCTCTCTTCCCTCCATCCCCCAAGTCCAAGATCTCTCTCTCTCTCTCTCTCTCTCTTACTCACTCTCTATGTCTCTCTACCTCCGTCCAAAGTCTGGCATCTCCTTCCCTCCCCAGTCCCCCCATAGTCTGACAACTCTTTTCTCTCCAGACCCATTTCCTCCCCCCCCCCCCCCCCCCATAGGTCCAGCATTTCTCCTATCCCCCTCTCCCTGCACGTCCAGCATTCTCTCTTCCCCTCTCTCTCTGCCACAGGTACAGCACTTCTCCCTCTTTTTCCCTTACCTACTCCCTGCCACGGGTGCAATACATCTCCTTCTTCTTCCCTCAGCCCCCCTGTGAGTCTAGCACAATCAGTGGTACTAAGCCATGTAGACTACTGCAACGGAATTTATGCGGGATGCAAAGAACAAATTATAAAAAGAAACTTCAGACCGCTCAAAACACGGCAGCCAGGCTTATATTTGGAAAAACGCGATTCAAAGAGCCAAACCCCTCCGAGAAAAACTGCACTGGCTCCCAAAGAACGTATTGCTTTCAAAATCTGCACCCAGGTTCATAAAATTATCTACAGCGAAGCCCCGGGATACAAGACAGACCTCATAGACCTACCAACCAGAAACACAACAGGATCAACACGAACATACCTAAATCTCCACTATCCAAGCTGCAAAGGACTCAAATACAAATCAACCTATGCATCCAGCTTTTCCTACATAAGCACACAACCATGGAACGCATTACCAAAAGCCGTGAAAACAACTTATGATCACCTAAACTTCTGGAAATCATTAAAAACTAACCTGTTCAAAAAGGCATACCTTTCCAAACCAACTTAAATGCCTGTACCCTGCAACACAATGAAACCAAAGCTTGTAATGGACATATAGTAACATAGTAGATGACGGCAGAAAAAGACCTACATGGTCCATCCAGTCTGCCCAAGATAAACTCATATGTGTACTCATATGTGATTTGTACCTGTCTTTTTCAGGGCACAGACCGTATAAGTCTGCCCAGCAGTATTCCCCGCCTCCCAACCACCAGTCCCATCTCCCATCACCGGCTCTGGCACAGACCGTATAAGTCTGCCCTCCACTATCCACACCTCCCAACCACCAACCCCTCTTCCCCCCCCACCTGCTCCGCCACCCAATTTTAGCTAAGGTTCTGAGGATCCATTCCTTCTGCACAGGATTCCTTTATGCATATCCCACGATTCTCTTCCTCTCTATGATTCTCTTCCTCTCTATGATTCCATAATTTGTCTGTACACATGAATCTTATTCTACCACAACATTAATGTATTTGTTCATACCGGAATTGGCGAACGCCTTTATGGTACTATATAAGCCACATTGAGCCTGCAAATAGTGGGAAAATGTGGGATACAAATGTAACAAATAAATAAATAAATAAATAATTTTGTCTTCATATTTCTATTTCTAATTTGTAGTTCCTTGTTGTATATTTGGTAAAGGTCTGTCTGTGTTTTGCGTGTAACCGAGGTGTGATATTCTGTTTGCATGTAGTTTCTATATAGAACTATGTAGTGGTCCCATTTGTTCTGTTTTACTGGTAGTAGGTTTATTGCTGTTCTAGGGCCCTGTGTAATATTTATAGTGCTGCATGTTCTTTTTTTGAATCATAGGAATTAGTGCTACTGTTGGGACAGTTAAGGGCCCTTTTACTAACCCGCGTAAGCGTCTATGCACGCCCAACAAGCGCCAAAATGGAGTTACTGCCTGACTACCACATGGCTCTTGCAGTAATTTCGTTTTTGGCGCGTGTCCGATATGCACATCTGAAAATGTATATTTTTTTGGCCGTGCGTAATGGATGCATGCCAAGTGGCATTTGACACATGTAGGTCATTACCGCCCGGATTCTTTACCGTTAGGTCAATGGCTGGTGGAAAGGTCTCAGACCCAAAATGGACATGCGGCAATTTTGATTTTGCTACACGTCCATTTTCAGTAAAAAAAAGGCCTTTTTTACAAGCGTGCTAAAAAGTGGATCAGCGCCTACACTACCGCAAGCCATTTTTCAGTGCACTTTTGTAAAAGGACCCCTAGGTTTGCTGCATATCTTTTGAGTTAGGATTTCTTCAGGTTTTGTATTTCACAATGTATGGAAGTGGAGAAGTGTATGTTGCTATTATTCAAATGAAATGAGAATAAAAACATTTTTTTTCTATGATAACTTCTATGGAGAAAATGTGCTAGTTGTGATCTGCACCAGTTATTGGAGGAAGGTAGGGTTTTGTGGATTCAGGGTATATTTACATTTAATTTGTAAAAACTGCCATACTGTATCACAGTGTTTCCCACGTTTGGTCCTGGAGTACCTCTTGCCAGTCAGGTTTTCAGGATATTCACAATGAATATGCATAAAAGAGATCTGCATATAATGGAGACAGTATACGCAAATAAAGTTCATGCATATTCATTGTGGATATCCTGAAAACCTGACTGGCAAGGGGTACTCCAGGACCAAATGCTGTATCAGACCAAAGGTTCATGAGAGTCATGTATGCAAGGTCTGGCAGGTGTGTCCTGACTGACTAAGATTGAGAACCACTGAATTAGAGGGATTTCTCCGTGTTGAAAAGGTTCCAGTTACAGATCTTTGTTAAAAGAGGGCTCAGATCCTGAAGGAGATGCTAGAGGGATTTTTCAGTGCAGGAATGTTTGAAGTTGTAGGTGTTGGCCAGAAAAGGACTGAAGTTCTAAAGGAAAAAATATATAGAGATTCCTCTGAACTAAAAAAAACCTGTCAGTCTAAATCACAGATGGCAGAGGACTGAAATACTAAGATAAACTTACAATGATATTAGATTTAATATTTCTGCTGAGTAGAGAAGGAATCTCAACCATTACTACCTTTCTACCTCTTGTGGAGGCACTAGGCACCACACATACTTAAGCCCAAAGGGCACTCTGACCAGATTGGGCCACAAACCCAGGGACACTCACAAATGGGGCGTTACAGATACTATCAGTATAATTTTTGAAAATATGCAAATAAGCAAATTTTGTGTTCACTGGCCCTCCTGAAACACACAGTTTGATTTGAATATTGGCCTAATCATCTTTTAGTAAATCAGATTTACCAACAGGTTAACAATGATCCTCGGGCTCTTTTACTAAGCCATTATCAATGGGTTAGTGCTTGAAAACAGGCTCAAGCCTCTTTTGACATGGGCTAATTTAATCAAACTGGTACATGTGTTTGTTACCAGCAGAATAGGTTATTGTAATTCCTTGTATCGTGGACTTAATTTGAATAGTCTGAAGAGGCTTCAGCTTGTCCAGAATACTGCAGCACATTTGGTGGTCAATGGAAGGATAACGGATCATATACCTATTTTTGAATGACCTACACTGGGTGCCTGTTTCTGCCAGAATTGCCTATAAAATATTGAAGGAGATTCTATATATGTCACCTAAAAAAATTAGCACAGAAATCAATGACTACTAAGTGTATTCTATAAGGGGTGCCTAGATTTAGGTGCAGTATATAGAATGCGCTTAGTTGATATCTCAGTGCCTAAAACTATGCGCCTCCATTTACACCAATGAAAACATGGTGTAAATCCCGATGCGTAGATTTACGAACACTGGGCCATATTCTATCACTACATGCATACATTTTTGACCGCCCATGAAATGCCCATTTCCCCACCTATAACCACGCCCCTTCTTGCCTGCATGCATTAGAACTTAGGCGCACTGCATTACAGAATGCACTTAGCGATTCGTGCACATAAATTCTTATTGCCAATTAGTGCTCATTATTGCTTGTTAAGAGCTGCTATCAATGCTGATTAGCTTGTTAAGCCAATTAAGTTATGTACATTGTTATAGAATACGCTTCGATTTCGGTATATATCTTTAGGCACGCTATATAGAATCTGGGGGATTATGGTTTTAAAGCTCTGTTTCTGAATTCACCGGAATATCTTTCTGATGTGCTGGTTATACAAGACAATCAGCGTTGTTTTTTTGCATTCTCAACACTGTCTATTGCAACTTCCTTTGCTTCAATGTATTAAGGGGGCCCTTTTACTAAGCTGCGTAGGCACCTAAGTGCACCCAACGTGTGTCAATTTGAAGTTACCGCGTAGCCCTTGCGGTAATTTTATTTTTCATGTGCATCTGCTACGCACACCAGAAAATATATTTTACTTTCTGGCACACGACGAAAATCAGGTGGTAACTCTGACTTGATACGCTTAGGTGATTACTGCACGGTTAACGTGAGAGACCTTATCGCTAAGTCAATAGCGTTAAGGTCTCAGATCCAAAATGGATGGCCGCCAATTTTTATTTTGTTGCACGTCCATTTTTGGCAAAATGTTTTAAAAGGCATTTTTTATAGGCGCACTGAAAAATGGACCTGCGTGCGCACAAAACACACGCCTACACTAGCACAGACCATTTTTCAGTGCACCTTAGTAAAAGGACCCCTTTGGTAGCCACCACAAGGAAAAGCACTTTTAGTATATAGGACCTGTATTATGAAATACATTAGTATGATTAGTTATTTAGGTTTTCATAAAGTATTGAAAATTTGTTTTTTTTGACACATGCTTTCGTTACAAGTCTGGACATACATCCAGTTTCTCATACACCTGCACGCAACTATGGAATGAATTACCGATTGCCATAAAAACAACACACGACCTGACAACCTTCCAAAAGTTATTAAAGACCTACTTATTCATAAAGGCGTACAATAAAGATTCCCCATAACGATCTGACTTCCTAATTATTCCAATCACAACTATTAAGGAACCCTCCTATCTCTCCATCCTAATTACATCCTCACGACTGAATATTATATCTTGTCCTGGTATCATTATGTTATGTAATGTTGATCTTTCAATCCACTTCCAATCCAATATGATTTCCTTATGCACTCTTATTTGTAATAACTGTAAAATTATTATTCCGTTATTATGATTGCTTTGATATTCTATGTACCCATATGTATGTGGACATTTGCATGTTATCCAGCTAGGGCATTATAAATAATACATGCTAACTGGATAATACAGTCTTAGGAGGCCTTTTACAAAAGCTCAGTAGCGTTTTTAGCATGTGCTAATTAGCACATGCTAAACGCTAGAGACCCCCATAGGAGTTTATGGGCGTCTTTAGCATTTAGCACACACTTATTTTTAGCATGTGCTAAGAACACTAGCGCACCTTTGTAAAAGAACCCTAATGCGGAAGCACCTAGTATCTCCTAAATAGGAGGCAGTAAGTGCTCCCACTTTAACTTTATGCAGGTGGCGCAAACAACATTAGCATATGACCTGCGTTAAAATGGGGTCCTTTTACTAAGCTGCATAAGCGTCTATGAGTGCCCAATGTGCATCAAAATGGAGTTACCGCCTGACTACTGCGTGGCTCTTGTGGTAATTTCATTTTTGGCGCATGTCTGATACACACGTCTGAAATTTTTTTATTTTGAGGCACGTGTAATGGATGTGCGCCAAGCGCCATTTCGTGCGCATAGGTCATTACCGCATGAGTCTTTACTGCTAGGTCAATGGCTGGCGGTAAGGTCTCAGACCCAAAATGGAGGTGCAAAAATTTTCATTTTGCCACACGTCCATTTTTGGCAAAAATTTTAAAAAAGCCTTTTTTTACAGGCGCACTAAAAAGATATAAGTACATAAGTACATAAGTAGTGCCATACTGGGAAAGACCAAAGGTCCATCTAGCCCAGCATCCTGTCACCGACAGTGGCCAATCCAGGTCAAGGGCACCTGGCACGCTCCCCAAACGTAAAAACATTCCAGACAAGTTGTACCTAAAAATGAGGAATTTTTCCAGTCCATTTAATAGCGGTCTATGGACTTGTCCTTTAGGAATCTATCTAACCCCTTTTTAAACTCCGTCAAGCTAACCGCCCGTACCACGTTCTCCGGCAATGAATTCCAGAGTCTAATTACACGTTGGGTGAAGAAAAATTTTCTCCGATTCGTTTTAAATTTACCACACTGTAGCTTCAACTCATGCCCTCTAGTCCTAGTATTTTTGGATAGCGTGAACAGTCGCTTCACCTCCACCCGATCCATTCCACTCATTATTTTATACACTTCTATCATATCTCCCCTCAGCCGTCTCTTCTCCAAGCTGAAAAGCCCTAGCCTTCTCAGCCTCTCTTCATAGGAAAGTCGTCCCATCCCCACTATCATTTTCGTCGCCCTTCGCTGTACCTTTTCCAATTCTACTATATCTTTTTTGAGATACGGAGACCAGTACTGAGCACAATACTCCAGGTGCGGTCGCACCATGGAGCGATACAACGGCATTATAACATCCGCACACCTGGACTCCATACCCTTCTTAATAACACCCAACATTCTATTCGCTTTCCTAGCCGCAGCAGCACACTGAGCAGAAGGTTTCAGCGTATCATCGACGACGACACCCAGATCCCTTTCTTGATCCGTAACTCCTAACGCGGAACCTTGCAAGACGTAGCTATAATTCGGGTTCCTCTTACCCACATGCATCACTTTGCACTTGTCAACATTGAACTTCATCTGCCACTTGCACGCCCATTCTCCCAGTCTCGCAAGGTCCTCCTGTAATCGTTCACATTCCTCCTGCGACTTGACGACCCTGAATAATTTTGTGTCATCGGCGAATTTAATTACCTCACTAGTTATTCCCATCTCTAGGTCATTTATAAATACATTAAAAAGCAACGGACCCAGCACAGACCCCTGCGGGACCCCACTAACTACCCTCCTCCACTGAGAATACTGGCCACGCAATCCTACTCTCTGCTTCCTATCTTTCAACCAGTTCTTAATCCATAATAATACCCTACCTCCGATTCCATGACTCTGCAATTTCTTCAGGAGTCTTTCGTGCGGCACTTTGTCAAACGCCTTCTGAAAATCCAGATATACAATATCAACCGGCTCCCCATTGTCCACATGTTTGCTTACCCCCTCAAAAAAATGCATTAGATTGGTGAGGCAAGACTTCCCTTCACTAAATCCGTGCTGACTTTGTCTCATCAGTCCATGTTTTTGTATATGCTCTGCAATTTTATTCTTAATAATAGCCTCCACCATCTTGCCCGGCACCGACGTCAGACTCACCGGTCTATAATTTCCCGGATCTCCTCTGGAACCCTTCTTAAAAATCGGAGTAACATTGGCTACCCTCCAGTCTTCCGGTACTACACTCGATTTTAGGGACAGATTGCATATTTCTAACAGTAGCTCCGCAAGTTCATTTTTTAGTTCTATTAATACTCTGGGATGAATACCATCAGGTCCCGGTGATTTACTACTCTTCAGCTTGCTGAACTGACCCATTACATCCTCCAAGGTTACAGAGAATTTGTTTAGTTTCTCCGATTCCCCCGCTTCAAATATTCTTTCCGGCACCGGTGTCCCCCCCAAATCCTCCTCGGTGAAGACCGAAGCAAAGAATTCGTTTAATTTCTCCGCTACGGCTTTGTCCTCCTTGATCGCCCCTTTAACACCATTTTCGTCCAGCGGCCCAACCGACTCTTTGGCCGGTTTCCTGCTTTTAATGTATCTAAAAAAGTTTTTACTATGTATTTTTGCTTCCAACGCTAATTTCTTCTCAAAGTCCTTTTTTGCCCTCCTTATCTCCGCTTTGCATTTGGCTTGGCATTCCTTATGATCTATCCTGTTACTTTCAGTTGGTTCTCTTCTCCACTTTCTGAAGGATTGTTTTTTGGCTCTAATGATTTCCTTTATCTTACTGTTTAGCCACGCCGGCTGACGTTTAGTCTTTTTTCCCTTTTTTCTAATACGTGGAATATATTTGTCCTGAACCTCCAGGATGGCGTTTTTAAACAGCATCCACGCCTGATGCAAGTTTTTTACTCTGCGAGCTGCTCCTTTCAGTCTTTTTTTCACCATTTTTCTCATTTTGTCGTAATCACCTTTTCTATAGTTAAACGCTAGCGTACTTGATTTCCTAGTTTCACTTCCTTCAATGCCAATATCAAAACCGATCATATTATGATCACTGTTATCAAGCGGCCCTCGTATCGTTACCCCCTGCACTAGATCATGAGCACCACTAAGGACTAAGTCTAGTATTTTTCCTTCTCTTGTCGGCTCCTGAACTAGCTGTTCCATGAAGCTGTCCTTGATTTCATCAAGAAATCTTATGTCCCTTGCGTGTACAGATGTTACATTACCCAGTCTATATGCGGGTAATTGAAATCCCCCATTATTATTGTGTTGCCCAGTTTGTTTGCGTCCCTGATTTCCTTTAACATTTCCGCATCCGTCTGTTCGTCCTGGCCAGGCGGACGGTAGTACACTCCTATCACTATCCTTTTCCCCTTTGCACATGGAATTTCAATCCACAGTGATTCCAAGGAGTGTTTTGCTTCCTGCAGAATTTTCAATCTATTTGATTCAAGGCTCTCGTTAATATACAATGCTACCCCTCCACCAATCCGATTCACCCTATCACTACGATATAATTTGTACCCCGGTATGACAGTGTCCCACTGGTTATCCTCCTTCCACCAGGTCTCAGAGATGCCTATTATATCTAATTTTTCATTTAGTGCAATATATTCTAACTCCCCCATCTTATTTCTTAGGCTCCTGGCATTCGCATATAGACATTTCAAACTATGTTTGTTGTTCCTAAGTACATCATGCTTAGTACTTGACAGTATTAATTGGCAATCTTTGTCTGATTTTTATTGTTATTTAAAGATACCCGATCTACTACAATCTCTTTTGCAACCTCACTATCAGGATACTCTATCTTCCCTGTTATGGTGATATCTTTGAAAGATACCTTATCCCGAACCATGCTCTTTTGAGCGACTGTCGGCCTTCCCCCCATTTCTAGTTTAAAAGCTGCTCTATCTCCTTCTTAAACGCCGATGCCAGCAGCCTGGTCCCACTCTGGTTAAGATGGAGCCCATCCTTTCGGAATAGGCTCCCCCTTCCCCAGAATGTTGCCCAGTTCCTAACAAATCTAAAGCCCTCCTCCCTGCACCATCGTCTCATCCACGCATTGAGACTCTGGAGCTCTGCCTGTCTCTTGGGCCCTGCGCGTGGCACAGGTAGCATTTCAGAAAATGCTACCCTGGAGGATCTGGATTTCAGCTTTCTACCTAAGAGCCTAAATTTTGCTTCCAGAACCTCTCTTCCACATTTTCCTATGTCATTGGTACCCACATGTACCAAGACAGCGGACTCCTCCCCAGCACTATCTAGAATCCTATCTAGGTGACACGTGAGGTCCGCCACCTTCGCACCAGGCAGGCAAGTCACCAGGCGATCCTCACGTCCACCAGCCACCCAGCTATCTATATGCCTAATGATCGAATCACCAAGTACAACAGCTGTCCTAACCTTTCCCTCCCGGGCAACATTTGGAGATATATCCTCGGTGCGAAAGGATAATACATCCCCTGGTGGGCAGGTCCTGGCTACAGGAGTACTTCCTACTTCACCAGGGTGATGCTCTCCTTCTAGGAGACCTCCCTCCTCCAAGGTAGCACAGGGGCTACCTGACTGGAGGTGGGACTTCTCTACAACATCCCTGTAGGTCTCCTCTATGTACCTCTCTGTCTCCCTCAGCTCCATCAAGTCTGCTACTCTAGCCTCAAGGGAACGGACACGTTCTCTGAGAGCTAGGAGCTCTTTGCATCGGGCACACACATATGACACCTCACCAATTGGGAGATAATCATACATGTGACACTCAATGCAAAAGACTGGATAGCACCCCTCTCGCTGCTGGACTGCTGACTCCATCTTAGTGTTTTTTGAGTTTTTCCGTAATTTAAAACTTGCTAAAGTATTAAGGATATCAGCCTATCACTAACTTACAGTTCCTCCTTTAAACCCCAATCTTCAAATTCCGAAAGCACAAGCAAAATTTGTTCACTTACCAGAGAAATATCCTCTTCTCCCAGAACTTATTAGAAGGAAAGCTTTCGCGCGCCGTTAGGCGCGCGGCACCTTGAGCAGAGGCCCCGAGTGGATCGGAACGGACCTGGGAGTCACTCTGGCGAAGGCTCCGAGGATATGCAGATGAGCTGCAAGTCCTCCACGGCACCTGAGAAGGCAACCGGTGGGAGAGCTGGGCACCTCTCAACCAAGAAAAGGCTTACCAGGGGTTAGGACCCCTATAGGACCCCTATATATTTAAAATTCCCATAACTGCTTCATTATTTCTGGGCTTAGCGCACAGGAAAGTCCCACTCCAGAATCCATTAACCTCAGATTTTACCACACTTTTATAAAAGGGCCCCTCTGTTAATTCATTTTCCCAGTCCTATATAATTTCTGTGCATTGTGGGGTCCTTTTGCAAAGGTGCACTGAAAAATAGCCTGTAGTGTAGACGCAAGTTTTGGGCGTGCGCAGAATAATGTTTCTAGCGCATCTACAAAAAAATGCCTTTGCAAATTTTTGCCGAAAATAGATGTGCGGCAAAATGAAAATTGCCTCGCGTCCATTTTGGGTCTGAGACCTTACCGCAAGCCATTGACCTAGCGGTAAGGTCTCACGCTGTAACTGGGTGGTAATGGTCTACGCACATCAAATTCCACTTCACGTGTGTAGCTGCCATGAGTCAGAAAATAAAAAATATTTTTCAGATGTGCATAGCGGATGTGCACCAAAATTGAAATTACCGTAAGAGCCACACAGTAACCAGGTGGTAACTCCAATTTGGTGTGTGTTGGGTGCGTGTAGGTGCCCACGCGGCTTAGTAAAAGGGCCCCTCTATTTGCTTGATTTTGGGCTGAGGTGTACAAAGATCTTTTTAAGTATATAAGCATATTCATTTTATTTTTCTTTTAAATATATTCACTAGCAGAGGTTCATAAAATGCAAGTTTAGTCACAATCTGGACTGCAGTCTGCCAAGCTCCACATAAATAAATCATCAAGTCATTTTGGCATCCTGTAAGCCAGAAGGAATATGTTATTGGGTGTATTTAGAATGCGCCTAGTTGATGCCATCCTATATAACATGTTTATAATCAGATAGCAAACATAAATTGTTCTGCTTACTAGAATGGGAATATCTAGACATGTGGCAAAAAGTCATTGGTAATTAAATTAATTAATTAATTTGTTCTTATATCCCACCTTATCTGAAAATTAATTTCAGTTCAATGTGGCTAACATTTAATGGAACTCAATTACATTAACAATATGCTGAATAAAGTTACAGTTAACAAGAATCAGTGATAAATAATTCTCCAGTTTTACAATTCAATCATAATTAAGGAATTTCTTAAAAAGATGTTTTCAGGTTTTGGTAATTTAAGATTAATAGGATTTAAAAACTACAGAGATATCTTGTGCAAAGTTTGGTTCTTTGTAAAGAAATCTCTCTCTATGGGGTCCTTTTTACTATGCTGCAGTAAAAAGTGGCCTGCGGTAGTGTTTTGGGCGTGCACAGGGCCAGTTTTTACCGTATCTGCAAAAAGGGATTTTTTTTAATGGGAGGGGAAAAGGGCATGCAGTAAAACTGAAACCAACGTGCACCTTAAACCGGCCTGAGCCCTTATGCCACCCATTGATCTAGTGATAAGGGTTCGCGTGCCACATATGTGGTGATCAGTCAGTGTGAGGCCACGGGGGCCTGGGCCCCCATAGATTTGGCCCTGGACCTCCTTGCCAATGACCCTGTTGACCCACCTCCCACCACCAACCCGCCATCGTCATCTGCTACCTTTGCTGGCAGGGGACCCCAACCCCCGCCAGCTGAGGTCCTCGTCTTCCTTCATTCTGTTTCTGAGTCTGTAGGATGTCAGACTCACAGAAACAGAGCGAAGCCTTGCAGATCGCAAGGCTTCATTCTGTTTCTGTGAGTCTGACGTCCTGCATGTACAATGTGCAGGACGTCAGACTCAGAAACAGAACGAAGGAAGAAGTGGACCTCGGCTGGTGGGGGTTGGGGTCCCCCGCCAGCAAAGGTAGCAGACAGTGACGGCAGGGGAGGGTTGGCGCGGGAGGGGGATTGAGAGGGTCATCAGCAGGGGGGATCAAAGGTTGTTGTTGTTGGTGGTGGTGGTGGCGGCGGCGGCGGGGGGTGGCGGTAATGGTTGGGGGGGGCTAAAATGTGCCCCCTCACCTCAGGCTCTGGACCCCCTCCTGCCGAAATCTGGCTACGCCCCTGGTGTGCAACAAGTGCCGATTACCGCCAGAAATGCCACGTGTGAGAGGAAATAAATAAATAATTCATCAAGGTGGTATGGGCACGCGCCAAATCTGAAATTACTACCAGGAGGGGCGCCGGAGCCTGGCAGTAGTCTCCTTTTGACATGTGCTGCACATGCGTAGTGCCTAACATGCCTTAGTAAAAGGGTTCCTATATTTTTTAATTCAAGGGGGCCCTTTTACTAAGCTGTGGTAAGCACTAACTCGTGCTTACTGCAGGTTAAAAACCACTACCACAGGGTACATTCAGGTGTTCCGCAGAAGTTTGGGGACTGGCATGTGCTTCCCACGTGCTAAAAATTAGATTTTGTTTTTTAGCGCTTGGGGTATGTCTGGGGGTGGAGAGTAGGCATGTACTGCTCCAGTTGGTTAGCACAACTACACTGCTGCGTGCTAACTGATTAGCATGTGGTTAGCATGTGAGCCCTTACCACCTGGAAAATAGGTGCCGGTAAGTGCTCACACACTAATGGCTACGCGCTAATGGGAAAATTTGTGACTGGTCATTCATGAGAATTATGGAAACTCAGCTATTTTACTGCCATGCTAAAAGTGGCCTCTACGCATGGGAAAGACCCGTGCTAGGGATAGTACTGGCCACTTTATAGCAGGTTTTCTTTCTTTCTCAGTTGTTTACTTGTTTACCATATAGGAGACAATTATAGTGTTTTTTTTCTTAATAAAATAAATTGATGCAGGAATGAATTGGCGTGGAGCACTATTTTATAAATAGTACTCCGCATTGAGCGCCATTTATAGAATAGAACTTAGAGCTCACTTCTGCACCAAAAGTTGGGTGTCAGTAACAGGGGTGGCCCAACATTAGGCCACCTGAGGTGGAGGCCTCAGGCAGCACTCTTCCGGAAGCGGCATCTCCCCTTTCACTCTTCCACCCAGTTCCCCAACTTTACCTTCTTTTTACATGCTTTTTAAAAGTCATCAGCAGCAGCGATTCCCATTTGCTACCCTGCTACTGGCGCCCACCTCTTCTCTTTACTGCAGCCTGCCTCTTTGATGTAACTTCCTATTTCCTCAGAGGTGGCTGCAGTAGAAAAGAGGCCGGTGCCAGCGGCAGGGCAGCATATGGGAATCGCTGCCACTGCTGGCTTTTAAAAAAATGGAGAAAGAAGGTAAACATGGTGGAGGAAGGAAGAGGGGAGATGGCAGAACTTGGCCCCAGGGTGGGGGGGGGGTGGGGGGGTGTCTGAGTCCTGCCTCAGGCGACATCTTGCCTTGGACCACCTCTGGTCAGTATTTATGCCAGTTGAAATCCAGTGTAAATGCCCAACTCAGGGTATTTGGGCATGGAAATAGGGCTATTCTATAACTTTTGTGGAAAACTTATACGAATGCCCCTACCATTCCCTTGGCCATGCCATCTTTTGAGTTGCATGCCAGGGGATTTAGGCATGCAAATTTCAATTATTGCCAATCAACTGTAATAATTGATTGTTGACATCAACTCATAAGCTATGTAATTTGTGCATGGATCTTTGATCCACATGCAAATCTCGGTGCTGAAATCTTGGCACCATATATAGAATCAGGGGACACTGCTTATGTAGTTGCTTTGTTTCTAAGTGTGAACACGTAATTGGCATACAAATACATTTTGGGGACAGGTATATTATATAAAAGCTAGAATCTAAACTATTTTCCCAAAAATGAAACAAATAAAAAACAATGGATCAAATTCATAATTGAAAAAAAAGACCTTTTCATATTAAACGTATGGATCTAGCCCCAAATTGAATATCGTGAAAAAATAAATTAAAAAAACTAAGCATCATCAACATTTGCATTCAGCAATCGACTTCCTGCTAATAAATTAGGTGCCCTTTTACTAAAATGCAGCAAGTCCACCACAGGCTTGCCACACAGCATTACCATTGGGCTACTGCAGGAGTCCGGCAGTAGTGCTTGCCCCCCACTGCGCACCATTTCCGCTGCTTCAAAATATATATATATATATATATATATATATATATATATATATATATATATATATATATATATATATATATATATATATATTTAGTACAATTGGACTTGTAAAGTCTTTTTTCAGAAACTTATTTTTCTAATTTTTGACATTAAAGAGCTGCTTTGTGTGATTCCGAATCACAGTAGACATAATTGACTGGATCACCATAGAGAAATTAGACATTCTATTCATCACAGAAACATGGTTCCACGGCCCAACTGACCCCGCCATCATAGAGACATGCCCACCAGAATACAAAATTTCCCACTGGACAAGAAATGGAAAAAGAGGAGGCGGAATACCATAATTTACAAATCCGAGTTCACCATCACAACCACTGGCGAATCCACCTCACCACAACTCGAAATCGCCTCAACAAGAATCACTCATCCGAACCTACAAGGATACCTCGACGCAATCTTATTCTACAGACTACCAGGAAAATGGAAAGACTCACAAACGCAACTCATGGACTTCATCTCGAATACATGTGTCGCTGCCTCAAACATCCTCATAATAGGAGATATCAACCTTCACCTCGAAGACGATACCTCAACAGGCACACAAGAATGCAAAGAATTCCTAAATCTCTGGGATTTACACGCACCTAATACACAACCAACACACGAAAAGGGACACACACTAGACATCATTACATACAAATTCGACTCAGACTCAACACTCCTATTTACAGACACAAGATGGACACCCACACCATGGACAGACCACCATAAAGCACATATCTCCCTCCTCTGGTGAAAAATACACAAAAACACAGTCAACAAACATGAACGAACAATATACACCACGAGAGGAAAAATTGAACCCACAACTTTCTGGCAACAGGTCTACCAAAATGAATGGCCAACAAATACAGACACCATACAATTCCTCCAAGAATGGGACAACATATGTAAGACAACATTAGACACAATCGCCCCATTCCAAACCAGAACATCACGCAGGAAAAAAATCAAACCCATGGTTCACCGAAGAGCTGAAAGAACTCAAAACACAAGTCAGAAAACTAGAACGCACATGGAACAAAAAGAAAGATGAACATACAATGAATGCCTGGAAATCACTTCGGAGGAAATACAAATACACTATAAAACTGACTAAAAGACTATACTATAAAACACTGATTGGACCAAACTACAAAGACACACACAAACTCTTCTACCTTGTAAATAAACTGCTAGACACCACACCAGTTACAAACAATAGCAAAGATACACCAGGGGTCGACGACCTCGCGAAATACTTCAAGGAGAAAATTATACAACTACGACTTAAAATACCCACCAGCCCTATTGAATATGCCACACTCCTAAATTGCCTAGACCCAGAAGATGGAATATACCCAGCAGACAGGATTTGGACTGAATTCGAATCACTGTCAGAAGACCTCATCTTTAAAACTCTCAAAAGATTCGCCAAATCCCAATGCAAACTAGACATTTGCCCAAGCAACCTCATGAAATCAGCTCCTCAACAATTCATAGCAGACCTAATGAACCACTTAAATTTCATGCTACAAAACAGACTTTTCCCAAAGGAAAAAGGAAAAATTTTACTCACCCCAATACCCAAAGACACAAAGAAAAACGCAAGCGAAATAACCAACTACAGACCAGTTGCTTCTATACCACTAATAACCAAAATAACAGAAGGAATGGTAACCAAACAACTCACAAATTATCTTGACAAGTTCTCAATACTACACAATGCCCAATCAGGATTCCGGTCAAATCATAGCACAGAAACAGTACTAACCACCCTACTGACCAAATTCAAGCAAATGATCGCAACCAGCACCAATATACTCCTCCTACAGTTTGATATGTCAAGTGCCTTTGATATGGTTGACCACGGAATCTTACTACATATACTTGAATATTTTGGCATCGGAGGCAACGTCCTAAATTGGTTCAAGGGGTTCTTAACTTCACGCTCATACCAAGTCACATCAAACTCAATCACGTCTGCCGCATGGACACCTGAGTGCGGAGTACCGCAAGGTTCCCCCCTCTCACCAACAATTTTCAACCTACTGATGACTCCACTGGCAAAACTTCTATCAAATCATAACCTTAACCCTTACATATATGCTGATGATGTAACGATATATATTCCTTTTAAACAAGACATTAGTGAAATCTCCAATGAAATCAACCAAAGTCTACACATCATGAATACCTGGGCAGATGCATTCCGACTGAAACTGAACGCAGAAAAAACTCAATGCCTCATACTAACCTCCCAATACAACACGACCAAATTTACCGCTATCAACACACCTAAACTAAACCTACCAATATCAGAAAATCTAAAAATCCTTGGAGTCAGAATTGATCGCCACCTAACACTTGAGACTCACGCGAACAACACAACAAAAAAGATGTTCTACTCCATGTGGAAACTGAAAAGAATAAAACAATTCTTTCCAAGATCTGTCTTTCGCAACCTAGTGCAATCACTTGTACTCAGTCACCTGGATAACTGCAACTCAATATACGCAGGCTGCAAAGAACAAATACTGAGAAAACTTCAAACAGCCCAGAATACAGCAGCCAGACTTATCTTCGGAAAACCAAAATACGAAAGTGCAACACCCCTATGTGAGAAACTACACTGGCTCCCGCTCAAGGAACGTATCACCTTTAAAGTCTGCACGCTAGTTCACAAAATCATTCACGGTGAAGCCCCTGCTTACATGTCTGACCTAAAAGACCTGCCACCTAGAAATGCCAAAAGATCATCCCAAACCTTTCT
Source organism: Microcaecilia unicolor (assembly GCF_901765095.1). Classification (NCBI taxonomy): domain Eukaryota; kingdom Metazoa; phylum Chordata; class Amphibia; order Gymnophiona; family Siphonopidae; genus Microcaecilia; species Microcaecilia unicolor. The sequence goes on from NC_044037.1 coordinate 220,986,220, forward strand.
CAACCTCCACTTTCCTAAGTGCAAAGGCATAAAGTACAAAGTACTACATGCATCAACCTTCTCCTACATGAGCACGCAACTCTGGAACACACTACCACGTAACCTGAGAACGATTTACGAATTAATCGACTTCCGCAAACGACTGAAGACCTATCTCTTTGAAAAAACTTACTGAAAGGATCAAAACACATGATTTCTATGCACACTAATAGAAACGCATCAATACACTCCCTTCTGAATTCTCTTCCCCCATACTCTCCTCACATTCACAATCAACCCACAGATAAATTGTTATACCCTAACGCTCTCCTGCTATTATCTGTTCACCCTACCATTCCCCAATGTCACATCCCACATTTTCTATGCCCCAAAGATGATTTTACTGAATTTGTCTCCTATAACTCTTCATAATGTAACCCATAATCATAATGTAACAAACTGTACCTCCATCATTTACAACGTATTGTAAGTCACATTGAACCTGCAAATAGGTGGGAAAATGTGGGATACAAATGCAATAAATAAATAATAGTAAATCTAAACAAACTTTCATGTGAAGCAGGCCTCATGCAAAAGTTGAATACTGTGAACTGTACTTTTACAAAGTGATTTGACAGTGTACTTCGTGAGAAAAATAGCACAAAAATGCCTCATGTGTTTCCAAGTGTTTTGTGGTATTCAGAAAAAGTGCATTTTGGTGAGGTCTTTTCACATTTTAGTACATGAGGCCTGAAGGCAGCTTGCTCAAGTACTTGTGGAAAAGACATTCCTGCGATTCTCGGTCATTTCTTTTCACCACTGCTATGTGCCCTCTAGTTTTCCATGTTTTCTATAGTCCTCTTTACTATGAGCCCAGTTCAGAGATAAATACTGCCTGTTTTTGGCAACCTCACCTTATGGGTATTTCAAAAATCATTCAGTCTAGTAATCTCACATGAAACTCCACATAAGGATCCTTTATGAGACCTTATCTTCCTGTCAGCATCGGATCTTACCTTTATGCCTTACCTTTGAGGTTTTGCCTAATCTATGGTCCCAAGTTATTATTTCTCTTGGTTTCTAGAATCATCTGCTCATGCATTCACATAGAATTCTCTTGTGTACTTACTATGAGATCTACAATCTCTGATAGAATAGTCGTAACATATTCTATTTCACAAAGAGGTTGCAAAGTAAAATAGTAACCAAAGATTGCATTCCAGACTCTTACAGGATAAGGATCATTAGCATAAATTAGTACATTTTGCAAATGAATTCATCTAGGAGAAAGTAAGACACGGGACACTGCATTTTAATAATTGACATTCCACATGAAATTCAATGTTCTTGAGGAGGAAATTGAGCTTCATGTTGCTATTAGAAGCAGCAGAGCAGCAAGAGGTACAGAAAATTACTTTCTCACATTATGTGATTTTCCTGCATAACAACTCACTCTCTTTCTGATGGTCTCCATTTAATGAAAGTACTAGTGGGCATTCACAGACAGAACTTGGAGGAGCCCAGTCATCAACTGTGTTAGGCAGGAAATGAAAAAGAGAGTTCCGTGTGATGTGACTTTATCATTTGGCCAGTAATTCATTACCCTCTGCTTACAAAATGATTTTTCATGTTCTCTTTTCTTTGGCACTAGCTTTCCCTCCTCCCCCTCTTTTCCACTTTTTAAAGTTTATTAAACAGTTATATCAGTTCTCTGTGCCATATGTGGGCAAAAATTATAAATCTCATTTCTTTGCTCCCTGTCATGCCATATGCTAAATTGCTCAATAAAGATAAGTGATACACTTATCTGCCCCCCTGATGTCCTGATCTGTTTAAAACGTATTATATTGCAAATATTGGGCTTGCTACAAAAGTAATGACTTTTATAATATATAACTCAATCAAAGTCACAATACTTGCATTCTCTAGCCAGAAGTAGGGTGTGTTTGAAATAGATTTAAACAAATTGCTACATGTTGCTTACAGCTATAAATTAGTGAGTTACAGTAAGTGAATTAATCCATGCATTCAATTACAAATCTTAGTTACATAGAGCTCACATTGTACCAATCATGCTGTGGAGGACTAGAGAAGCCAATAAAAATTACAACAATCATAGCTCTAATAAACTTGGATTAATGAAAAGTTAACTTCATAAATACAAAGGTGACTCTGTGATCATGAGTGGGGGGTTTTAACAGCAAGGCTCAGCTTTGAAATAATAAAGTAGCTGGCTTTCATATTATTGTTGAGTTTTATAGTTCCATAAAAGAGAGTTTTACTTTTTTAATTTATATTTATGAAATCATAAAATATTATAAAGATAGCACTTGAATAGAAATAGCAGGAAAAAAAGCGCGCAAAGGCAAAGAAAAATTTATTGAACATGAAAGCTAAAGGTAAATCTGAATATTTATAGGAAGACAATCCTCTAGATCTGTGATTTCAAACTGGTTCCTGAACTAACTGTCTCCCTGCAAACCAGCTGGGTGTTCAAGGAATACCTAATGATTATTCTTTAGGGGGGGTCTTTTACAAAGGTGTGGTAGTGTTTTTAGCATGCGCTAAATGCTGGAGATGCCCATAGGAATGTATGGGGGTCTCTAGCATTTAGTGCATGCTTATTTTTAGCGTGCACTAAAAATGCTAGTGCACCTTTGTAAAAGTGGCCCTTGATGTTTTTGCATGCATTGGAGGCATGAATGCAAATACATCTCATGAATATTCATTGTTCTACTCTAGGTACACTCTCAATAATTAGTTGTACTATGTAAATTTTACAAATTCTATAACAACTGTTATGACATCTATAATCACTTTTTTTTATTAAATGCAGTATTGTTATCTCAAGTTTTGTTCAACACATTGCTTCTCCTATTGTTAAAACATTTAACACATACCAACATCACTACACATTCTTACAATCACTCAACCCTACAAACAACATAACCAGTACCATTTACTAAATATTCATACATTACTAGTGCAAATTTCAGTCCATATTCCTCATAGTCACTGCAACATGGTATAGTCTATAATTACTTTGTTGCAAAGTAATAGTTGTTTATAACGCGTATTTCACGCTGGACTTCCACTTAATCTTCCCATATGTCAATATTCAATACAACTGTATTTCTTCACCAAAAAGATGGATACTTGCAAACATTGCAGCCATTTCCATATTCCATACAAGACCAGAGGACCCTGCGACTGTCTCTTCATCACTTTATATAAGAACTGCTGACTCTATGTTGGTCGCCTGTTGTTCACACGCAGAGACCCTACACGATGTGTTTCGCTATTAAAGCATCATCAGGGGGTCAAATACTCTAAATAAAACAGCAATGTGTTTAAACTCTATTCTTTTACATTCACTTGTCTAATAAATATACAGAGACTTCAAGTATCCTACTACTTACCAGCTACCGCAAGGATTGAGCTCTCGATCAAAACCAAATACCTATGGGTGTGCTGAAAGGGACGCTCACACATGCGCAAGGCTTCCCACAGGAGTCCCAGTGTTTAAATACCATCACCCTTTAAATAATCAGCCAGTCAATTTCAATGTTAAGGCCAAATGGAATAACCGTATTCCATCGAAAGATTAAGCGCTGTTCCTTCCTCAATAACATCAACGGGACATTACCACCTCTCCCGTGACCAATATGATTCAATATCACAAAATGCAACTTCTGTACTGTATGTTTTTGCATTTCCCAATGGGATACTAAAGGGGCCTCTGCACGACTAGTATGTAGATTGCTCAGATGCTGGGCTATCCGGATTTTGATTTTCTGTGTGCTCTGGCCAATGTACCATAGGTCACACGGACACTGAATGCCGTAAACACAATTCATGGTATTACAATCCATCCGGCCCAACAATCTGTATGTTTTACCTCCAGCATGAGGAATAACAACTTCCCAAACTTATAATGCATATTGGCAATTTACACAATGGTTACACACATGATGACCATCTTCCCCTAATCTTTCATATTTTATACTGTTCCTACTGTGATTCAAACGTTCTTTCAAATTCATACCATGAGAAAAAGCAAACCTAGGGGTATTCTTAAAAATATCATGTATACCCAAAATCAGCCAGTACTTCCTTATAATTTGTACTATGCTGCTAGACATCTGAGTATACGGTAAAACACATGTTAACAAAGAACGCTCCTCCTTATCATTTCTCTGGTATCGCCATTCACGCTGATAATTATACGCTCTTTTTAATGCTTTTTTCAGTATTTTATGGGGATACCCCCTGTGGTCAAATCTGGTCATCATCTGCTTCGCTTGTACTTGAAACTCCTCCCGGGAACTACATAACCTATGGATACGGAGTAATTGGCTAGCTGGAATACTATTTTTTAACATTCTAGGATGGTGACTCCGATAATGGAGAGTATTATTGCGATCAGTATCTTTACGAAATGCTTTAGTCACAAACTGTCCCTCCATCCATTTGATCTTAACATCCAAAAAGCTCACCTCATGGTAACCTATATGGTTCTTTTTGGTGAAGAAATACAATTGTATTGAATACTGACATATGGGAAGATTAAGTGAAAGTCCAGCATGAAATACGCGTTATAAACAACTATTTCTTTGCAACGGAGTAATTATAGACTATACCATGTTGCAGTGACTATGAGGAATATGGACTGAAATTTGCACTAGTAATGTATGAATATTTTAAATGGTACTGGTTATGTTGTTTGTAGGGATGAGTGATTGTAAGAATGTGTAGCGATGTTGATATGTGTTAAAAGTTTTAATGATAGGAGAAGCAATGTGTTGAATAAAACTTCAGATAACAATACTGCATTTAATAAAAACAGTGATTATAGATGTCATAACAGTTGTTATAGAATTTGTAAGATGGATATTCATTGGGATGTCCTGAAAACTCCACTGGCTGGGAGAGGGTTTGAGGATGAGTCTGACCCTTATTATACTTGTATTATCAGCGCTACTAATGCAATCTCCTCTAATGCAATCTGCAAATAAGAGAGATCCTAATTTCAGTAGTAAAAACAGGCAGAAACAAGGAAAGTGATAATAGAGATAGAAGAGGTCTTTTTAATGCAAATCTTTCATTAGATTTTGAATTGCAATTCTTCTCATTGTCAACACAACAATGGTCTTCATATCTCAAAAAAGATATAGCGGAATTAGAAAAGCTTCAAAAGAGGGCAACCAAAATGATTAAGGTTATGGAATCCCTCTTATATGAGGAAAGGATAAAGAGGGTAGGGCTCTTCAGTTTGGAGAAGAGATGGCTGAGGGGGTGACATGACAGAGGTCTACAAAAGTGGGGTGGAGGAGTGGCCAGTTGATTTCTACCACGAGCTAAAAACACTACCACAACTCAGAAAAAGACCCCCTTAACTCTCCATTGCCCCAGGTATGAATAACCTTAGATAGTGAAAAAGTACCTGCAAAAATAGTATATGTAAACTACTTTGACTGTATTTACCGAAAGGCAGTATATCCAGTGTGGAATAAAATACAAAATCCTGACTGGAGTAAAATAGGTAAATGAAAATCAGTTGTTTACTCTTTCAAAAGTAAAAGACTAAGGAACACTCCATGAACTTACATAATATACTTCTATAACAAATTGGAGAACTCTGGAATTCATTGCCAGAGGATATGATAACAGCAGTTAGGTTATCTGGTTTAAAAAAGGTTTGGACAAGTTCCTGGAAGAAACATTCATAATCTGCTATTAAGGTAGATAAGGGGTAAGCCACTACCTATCCCTGGTATAGAATCTTGCTACTCTTTGGGATTCTGCCAGGTACTTGTGACCTGGATTATTGACTGTTGGAAGCAGGATACTGGACTAGACAGATCATCGGTCTGACCCAGTATGGCTATTCTTATGTTCTTAGGGCATTTCCTTCTAAAAAATAGTAATGCACAGTAGGATTAAAAACCAGAGTAAAGGGAATTGATATACTACCGTTCTGTGTTTACAAACAAAGCAGTATACATATTATATACAAGTACATATTTTGTACCTGGGGCATTAAAGTGTTAAGTGACTTGCCCAGAGTCACAAGAAGTTGCAGAGGGAATTGAACTCTGTTCCCCTGGTTTGCAGGCTTTTACACTAACCATTAGGCTACATCTCCCCATGACTTCAGCTCTTGAGAAAGGTTCCTACCAGCTTAAACCATGCTGAGCTGGCCAGCTGATGATATTCAATGGCACTTAACTGGACAGTGTCACTTAATATTAGCTTTTACCACTGAGATACTGTCTTGGCAGTACCAGGGTGTCTGAGGGCAGAGTCAGGATGGTCCTGGAAATTATGTGGGCACCAGTGATAGTCAGGGCTGCTGCTCACATAGCTAACCAGACAAACAGAACAGCACAAATAGAAAACTTACGTTTGCCTGGTTAGCTGTGTAGGTATGGCATTGAATATGAGCCATATCTGCATCACTTCTGAGTTTAGCAACTTACCCAGATATTTATGACTGGATTCCTATAAATGGTGCACAAAATTTGTGCTGAAAAGAATCAGCACTGAACAGTACTACTGTATAATGGACATTCTTTGATGGTCACCCTTTATAGAATAGCATGTATCGCTGGGATTCACACTTAACTTTGGACATGAGGAGTTACCTCAACTGAAACAAGATGCAAATCCTGGTGTGCAAGTTAAGCATGGATCTGCACTATTCCATAACACTGCATGCATTTGAAGGAAACATCCCTGATCCACTCATGTCCCTCCTATTATTATGCCCCCTTTGCAGGTCCTCATGGAAACAGGCACTATTCTAAAAATGGACACATGTTTTCATGTGGATCTGCCCTTTCTGCCCCATTTTGGCACCTTGCATCCATTAGAATGCTTTTCCATGTTGAAAATACAGCCTGGAAGTAGTGCCTAATAAGCACCATATATGGAATTTCCCGGTTAATGCCAGTGCCCAGACATGGCCCAGCATTGAATATCTGGGTCTAATTTGGCCATTGTCAGCGAGTAGTTAGAAAAATGCTCACCATCACTAGCTGAATATTGACTGGTTCATATTTAGGCATGCAAATTTGTTTACCTTAAGTAAAATGGATTTGCTTAAAGGTTTATGCAGTATTGTGTACATAGCAGAATGTGTTCAAAACTGAGCTGCTGTAAGTCATCCCAAATTAAAAGTTAAGGAGGCAATAATCTGGTACCTTAATTGGTGCAAACCTGGTAACTAATTTTTATCCATGTGTTAATCAGAGCTAAATTACATCAAAACTCTTAATTAAAAATGTCCAAAAGACAGATTAAGAATGTTTAATTATTTTCATAGGATAAATTCTTTTCAGATCACTAAAGCAAAACTTTCTTGAAACAAAAAGACCATTGAAAAGGCACTGAAAAAAAACACAAACAACTAAACAGGTAGTTTGCTTGGATTATTACACCTTCAACAATTATTAGCAGAGATTTTCACTTACACAGATTTTTTTTTTCCTACAGCACCATGCATAGTTTTGAATAATCAAAACTGCACATGTTGTGGAGAACTTTAAGATGCCATTGGGATAAGACCACTGGCAAGAGTTCTGAGCATTTTTATCTTTCCACTACTGTCTTTTTGCTGTTCTACCTATATGGAAGGGTTGAGCAAGGTGACAATGGATTCTTTTATCCTGCATTTATGGGTAGTGCCACGAAGCTAGATCAGTTGCAGAGGTCTGACTTTGGAACAGATGTATCACTGAGACCCATTAGGCCCTACAAGGCCCCCATTGAGCAATGCATGATTCGGAGAAGTGATGCTGGGCTCTTGTGCAGATATTCAGGGAGGATTAGCAGGAGGAAGATGATGGAGGCTTCTTCCCCACGCTACGCAAACAAGATACTCTCTTTCCCCCAGGAGGGATGATGTTGCTGGTCAGCCACTGGGGAGTGAGTTTCAGGAGAATCAAAGTGGGAAAGAAAAACTGGGTGACACAAGAGGCTTTAGAGGTGGTGAACAGGGCTTGGTTATAGTTCTGGCTGACACCCTCCTCCCCCATTGTGAAACCAGCAGAGGTGACTGGGATTCCATTTGATTCTTACTGTTTATTTAAAATTTGCTATACTGCCAGGCTTATTGACCTTCTTGCATAAGTTTTGTATGTATTTTGTTTCAATGTCTTCTCAGAAAGTGAAACATATACATGTATTGCATTGGAATCTGATATCACCCAGGTGAAGGCTGTACAGGCAATGCTGGTATAGGACAAGCTCTTGATGTATAAGAAGCTTGTAAACTTTGAGAATGCTATGAGACAGTTCAACCTGAGGTTTTTGAATTTCCCAGAGTAGAATCTCTTCACTGAGGTATTTATTTCAGAAATTCTTGGAGGAGAATTTGAAATTTCCTGATTCTGCTTTGCCACCTGTGAATCCAATCTACTGTCTCCCCTCTGTTGGACAAAGAGATGTACAACAATGTGACCCTCAAGATGGAGTGCCTCAGAATCTAGAAGTGTCCCAGGAAAGCCTAGACTGTTCTGGCATCTTGCAGAGATCTACTGATGAAAGTTTTGCCACATCTACTTTGTTAGTTTCCTTTGTGTTTGTCCCAGATAAAGATGATGTGTTGGAGGCATATTTTAGGTATAGGAAATCTGACTTTAAGGGGGGAAGTTATCAACATGGGCTGTTGTTAAGATGTGTTAATTAGTAATTAGGTCTCACTGCATAAAATGTGACCTATAATAAAATAGTATGAGCTAGTATAAAATAGCATGATAATAATGGTTGCCCACACTGATAGCTGTACCTCAAAGTTGGTTAATACAGAAACGGTTTTGGCTTTACATCAGGAAACTGAGTCTTTCAGTGATACTTTCCTTCTTGGATTTCCACAAATGAGTAATTTGTTATTAGACTAAGGTGCATGTTTTTTTTTTTTTTAAATCTTCCCAGCTATATTTGGATAAAAGGGGAAAGAGGGGTGTGAGGAAGTGTAATGTCCTTAAGTGAATCCTGTTTAGCTTCTTTGAATTGGATCTGGTGATAACCTGGAATTTTGTTATATTGTATTAGTTCTATTAATGTTTCTATGCTTCTCCGTAAGAAGGTGAATTGGGCTACTTTATTTATGGACCATCCTATGGGGCCCTGTTTACTAAGGTGCGCTAGCATTTTTAGCACATGTACAAAATTAGCGGGCGCTAACTGTGTAGGCGCCCATAGGAATATTGGGGTCCTTTTACAAAGGCGCGCAGAAAAATGACATGAGGTAGTGTAGGCGCAGGTTTTGGGTGCGCACCAATCCATTTTTCAGTGCACCTGTGAAAAAGGACTTTTTTTTGCCAAAAATGGATGTGTGGCAAAATCAAAATTGCCGCGGGTCCATTTTGGATCCGAGACCTTACCACCAGCCATTGACCTAGCGGTAAAGAATCCTGGAGGTAATGACCTACGTACGTCAAATGCCACTTGGCATGCATCCATTATGCGTGTCCGAAAATAAAAAATATTTTTCAGACGCATGTATCGGACGCATGCCAAAAGTGAAATTAACTCAAGAGCCATGTGGTAGTCGGGCGGTAACTCCATTTTGACACATGTTGGGTGCACTTAGACGTTTATATGGCTTAGTAAAAGGACCCCATTTTGGTTGCCTACACAGTTAGTGCATGCTAATGGTTAGTGTGCGCTAAAAGCACTAATGTGCCTCTAGCACGGCTTAATAAACGGGGCCCTATATGTTTTAAAAATATTTTTAATGATATTCTTTGTCTTATTTTTGAGAGTTTCTCTGACAAGTATTTCTTTGTCTAGTGTACTTGATGTTATAAATTATTATAGACAACTTTATAAAAACTACAAGTAAATGCCCCTCCTTCTCCCTCAATCCAAGGAAATCTTATATAGAAGGGTCAGGAAAGATATGCACTTATTTTCCACACATGGAAGGTAGACAATTAGTAAAAAGCATATCTCTATGCATATCTTTCTATGACTGATTGCTTATCTCTTCTATGTCATCCTTGAGCTCACTGTATTACCAAATGTATCTTCTACCCTGAAATGGCGATGCTATTACAGGTCTCTGTAAGCCACATTGAGCCTGCAAATAGGTGGGAAAATGTGGGATACAAGTGCAAGAAATAAATAAAATAGATGTTACTACACTAACATGAAAGTAGAAATAAAAGACCATCCTCTAGGTAAGTGGTGCTCTAATCTGTCCTCGAACAACCCCTTCCCTCTTGTCAAGCTGGTTGGGTGTTAGGGTGTTTAGAGAAATAAGCTGATAAACAGGAAAGCTAGGGTTTAAATCCTACTTCTGCCGTTGATGTTTCTTGTGACCTTGGGCAAGTCATTTTAACTCTCCTTACCTCAGGTACTCACTTAAGTGAGCTCTTTGGAGAAGGTGCATACTCTACAGTGCTGTCTGCATTCAGCTGTGATATAAAAAAGATAAGTATTATTATACATATAAATACATCTCAGGAATATTAAATAGGAATCTCCTGAAAATCCAAGAGTTTGTAGAAGGCTTTTAGACTGAGTATCTAGTACAATCCAGTGTAACAATTTCACATTTAACTGTTTTTCTTCAGAAGCTTATCTCCTGTTGGTTCAATCTTTAGTTCTTACCAATCTAGATTATTGTAACATTGTATATGTTGGAAGTAAGAAATCATTGTTGTATAAACTTCAGATGGTGCAAAATATGGTTGACCATTTGATATGTAGATTATCAAACTTTGAGAGATCATCACCGGAGTTATTAAGGCTGCAATAGCTACCTGTAGAGGCATGATCATAGTTTATTTATTTATTTGTTACATTTGTATCCCACATTTCCCCACCTATTTGCAGGCTGAATGTGGCTTATGTAGTACCAAAAAGGCAATCGCCAGGTCCGGTACAGGAACAAATACAATTAGATGTTAGGGTCGAATAAGGTAAGTTACAGGCACGTTATGGGTCAAAGATAGGGAGGGGTAAATAGTGTCCAGTATGATCTTTGGTTTTGCTGTGTTGCTGAGTTGAGGCATTTATGTTGGGTTGGTGGGGTATGCCTTTCCGAACAGGTAGGTCTTTAATGATTTCCTGAAGTTTAGATGGCCATAGATTGTTTTCACAGTTTTAGGCAGTGCGTTCCATAGTCGTGTGCTTATATAGGAGAAGGTGATATAGGAGTTTAAGCTCTGTACACTTACTTTTCAAATAATATATGGAATTGCACCCAGCTATATGCAGGGGCTTATCAACTTGCCTAACAGGAATGCTAATTTTTGTTCTAGGAATTTTTAAAATTTTCTCTCTTCCTAGTTGCAGGAATATTGTTTTTAAAATTTTCATTCATCCATCTTCTCTTATTTGGCTTCTCATTGGTGGAAGCCAAATAAGCAGTCAGGTCTTTGTTTATAAATGGCCTGTTTAGAAGGACTTTAAAATCATTTCTAGTTCAAAAATTCCTGAGCTTGTATTGTTCCTGAATGTGATGTATGTGTATTGCTACACCTCGTTATGTAATTACTGTACATCTCATGTTATTTAATTTTCTGATCAATTGGTAAGGCACATTGAACCTCATAGCTAATGCAGGATAGAAATGGCTAATGTAATGTAATATAATAAGCACGTGCCCTAATATCTGGAGAACAAATACTGTGGGTACCTAAAGTCAGCAGTTCTATTTGTGTTAAAACATTAGTAAATAGATATTGGTGCATATGCTTTTTAGTTAGTTTAGGTTAGGTTTGAATCGTATCCTTCTATGGGTAAACTCAACACCTGTTATTTCTTTATTTCCAAATTTAGGGGCCCTTTTACTAAGCCGCGTGGTGCCTACCCTCTCCGAACGTGGGCCAAATTGGACTTACCACCCAGTTACCGTGTGGCCCTTAAAGTGATTTCAACTTTGGTGCGCATCCACTATGCGCGTCTGAAAAATATTTTTTAATTTCTAGAGTGCGTAATGGACGCGGGCCAAGTGGCATTCTTTACCACTAGGTCAATGGCTGGCGGTAAGGTCTCAGACCCAAAATGGACGTGCAGCAATTTTGATTTTGCCACATGTCCATTTTCGGAAAAAAAAGAGGCCTTTTTTACAGGCACTCTAAAAAATGGATCTTCACATGCCCAAAACCCGTGCCTACACTACTGCAAGCCATTTTTTCAGCGTGCCTTTGTAAAAGGACCCCTTAGAATCCTAGACAACAAAACTGTCCAAAGCAGTTTATACTATAAAAATAGCAAAAACATGTAAACAAATTCATCATATAATCAACAATGCAGTAGGGGAAAATGCCCAGTCATTAAATGCAAAAATAAATTTATATATGTTATAAATCATTCAGTGTTGCAGTTTAGTGAGCACTAAAGTGCTGTTCTTATGATGGGCATTATATCATTCGTGCATTCCCACCTACAGGAATGTGCAATCCTTGTCCCACTCAATAAAAGCCTAAAGGATCATGAAGTCACACATACTCTCTCTGTATTGCAGAAGTAACATGTCATACGAAATCTTCTCTGGAAAAAGCTCTCCTTCAGGTGCAGGTGGAACAAAGTGGAGTTTTAGATCATCCAGCACCATTTTGAATAAAGATTTGGCAATTTGCAAGAGAGTAGTGCTTACCAAATTCACTTTGGGGGGTGCCCAGTACGGGGCCATTTTGGGAGAGAAGTTTGATACATGTATGTTGCTTCTGTGACTAGAAGGTAGAGACACCACAGAGGGATTGCTTCTGTATCACAAGAGGGATGTGCTTGGAAATTATTGCAATTTAGCCTTTACTAGGGTTTGGGGGCTGAGAACATTGGTAAGCTCATTTGTCTGCAATTGTTCTTTGCTCTAGTTAATAAACTGACTGAGATGTCAGTTATCTAAAGTGACATAACCAGATGATAAACACTGTGATCTGCTTCAAGGTGTTTGTATATTAATAAGCTGCTTTGCATGCATTTACATGTGACAGGAGCGAGGGGGCTTTGCTGCTACTCCCAAAGCCCTCACTGGATCGCCAGGGAGGAAAGATAGGCCTGAGGAGCCCACCTGGACTGGGAAGGGTTAGGCAGTCATTCCCAGGCAATGGATGGGAGAGGTTACTGACTCGTGGACTGGGAACCTTTTCAGGGGACTGGGGGGGGGGGGGGGGGGGGCAAAAAACCTCAAATATAAGTTATGTGGGCCCTGGCTGAAATTAGCCCTCAGTATTCAATGCCAGTGCCCGGACATGGTATGGCACTGAATACTAGGGGCTAATAAGCATTTAAATATCGGGGGGGGGGGGGGGGTTACAGTTTACTATGTAGTGCCAATAGTCAAAGATTGAATTCCTTGAACTTTGCATTTTAAAATAACATGACCAATTGGAAGTAGATTGTATAGAAAAGGAATGGATCAAAATAATTATTCATATTTTCAGTCATCATCTATGAGTGCCTATTCTCATAGGATCTGGTAGTACATGGATAATTTTTATGTGCAGGCAAGGGATCTAAAAGGTCATTTTGTAGACAATGAGTATCTGATGACAGCAAAATATGCTAACCATGGTCTTTTATTACACTACAGGCAACACACCCAAGTGGAGGTTTTAACCTGTATCCTACAAAAATCTAATATAGCTAAGAAGTTGGTCAGCTTAATATTTAGCCATTGGCATATTTTACAGGTATATACTGGCTTCAGAGAACCTCCTGTTATAGTGTATAAAGATTTTGATGACTTGTTATCTCTCCTTCAATTATATTTGCAACATGGAGAGGTAGACCTGGGGCATTTCCACCCAGATTCTATATATGGCTTCCAGATTTGGGCATCCAAATTTCAGTGCGCTACCAAGATGTGTGCACAACTTAATCAGTTAACAAGTTGTTAACCATCAATTACTGCATGCTAACAATCAATTATTGATTGTTAATTGGCACCAATTAGGATTTGTGCAGCATCTGGCCGCATGCTATTCTATAATGCTGGGAGCCTAAATCCCAAAAGGGGGTGTGACCATGGGCAGGTTATGGGCATTCCAAAATGTTGCATGCAGTGCTATAGAATAATGGTTCTCCACACCCAACTCAGGCGCCAACATTTATACCAGGTATCAGCAGGCATAAGTCTGGCACCCAGAGTTGGACATGGAAACAGGTGCTAAGTACGACAAAGAAGTCTGAATTTTCAAGATATCTACATTGAATATTCAGTAACATCTATTTGCATGCATTTTGGTTTGAGAACCAGATTAACTGGCATTGCTTGACTAGGGGCCAACATTGTACATCTTCAGGTTTAGACATTTGTAGTGATCCCTATAAGGGGAATAAATAACAATCAAACCTACAGAGCTTCAAGACAGAATTCTCTAATTCTTCAATTAGTAGGTAAGACCATAGGTGGATTTCTATTCTTTTTCTTTTTTTTAACTATATCAGTGAGTCAACATAACTTTCTGAGTAAAATATTCTAGATTTCATTCAGTTACTCTTTTAGCCTAATATGTGCTGGCTGAAACAAGTCACCTTAGACAGAAGCTTTAGCCTTAAGGGTGCAATAGTAATATAAAACACTTTCTTTTAGTGAAGTGTCAGATTAAATCTGAGCTCCTTTTCATGTATGCATGCTGCGAACGCTTACATTTCTCCATTCTAATAAGAGTGAGCGGCATAAATTATCTCTAATCCTTGATTCTGTGATGAAGCAGCCATCTGGTCTAATACCACTGTGACAGTGATATAGGACTGAACACTCTGCGCTTGGTCTGCTGCATGGAAAAGGACATATTTTAAAATGTCAAGATCCATCAGAACCGTACTCAGGAATGGTTGCATTTATGAAAATTGATAGTATTAGAGATATATCATGATGCAAATCTAATCACAGTTGCTGGTGTGGTGAATTAAATTAAAAACTGATTTGAATTTTTCTAATTAAAGATGTGTTATTTTTTTGCCATTGTGTTTTCTGTTTCTGTGAAAAAAAAAGCTTACAAAACATAAATTTAGGAGAGAAATATGGTACAAGGCATTTACACAAACATCTCATACCTTTAAAAGACTGGCATTTGGCATGCACCTGAAATGAAATGTTTTCTGTTTTTATTACCGATGCATTTATATATTGCCCTCAGTGGATTCAATCAACATAAACATTACACAAAGATTTTTGAATGAGAGGAAGGATGGGTGTCTTAAATTAGAACTGAGGAACAGTATGTGGCTGGACAGCAGCTACCAGTTCTTACATAATTTAGGGGGCCTTTTACAAAAGGGCAGTAGTGGCAGACCTGGCATGGTACGCGGTGGAGCCCAGAAGTCCCAACTCCTACCACACACCAATTCCGGTGCTAGAAAATATTTTTTAATTTTCTAGTGCCGGCGCTTCCCAGTTACTGCAGGGCTATCACGGAGCCCCTATCGCCTCCTAAATAGGAGGCAGTAAGGGATCTCCCAGGAAATGGCTGCACAAGCAATTGTTTAACATATTGCATGAGTTCCAGTGGAAATCCGCCTAAGCAGAAGATCGCAAAATCCCAAAGAGGATGAAGCCCAATGTAGAAAAAGTGGGAAGTAGACCATGATCTCAAGAGGCCAGGAGAGTAGTCTTGAATCCAAAACAGATTTATTGTGTCTATTTCAACCTCCAAAATGAAGAAAAATAAAAATTTCAGCCTCACTACTTAATTGGTTGCACATACCTGTTTAGTAGGTTTGTAAAATGGGATCAGTACATGTGGAGGCTTTGCCATTTTCACATGTAAGTTTGAAAATCATTGTTTCTGTGTGAAAGTGTCATCACTGCCACATGGAAGCTGATGAGTTTAAGCTGCTTATTTTTTTTTCAAATGTAAATTGGCTGCTCCTGCTGTGCGTGCTGGCAAGTACACATGTACTACCACATAGCCTTATATATATATTTTTTTTACAAAAAACTCCATGTTCAGCAGAGCCTCTTGTAATATACAATCAAAACTGAGCATGTCCCAACTTGGATGTATGAATTCTGATCTTAACATGCTGTTCTCTTGCACTTTTGTAGCTATAAGTACTGTACTTATATCTGTATTTGCTGCTGTGTACACACAGAATTTTATTGTTTCCAGGGACATGAATTTTATTTTGAGGCAGAAAGATGTGAGACAGAATCAAAGAAGGCAAAACAGTCTATTCATGTCAAGATGCATGCTAGCGTTTGAATCCTCACTTCTCCTTTGCTTCTCTTATCTAGAAGAACAGCCCTCTTAACATGTTTATTTCAAGTTTTAAATAGCTTGCGCCAGGACACAAGGGTCATTTTTTGTTTAGGACCTCAAAAATTTCAATTATGGTCTGACCCAAATGTTTAAATTCAGCAGTGTAGCCCACCTCAAGACACATACTTATTTACTTCTTATTTATTGCTGACATTGTTAACCACTTATCCAAAAAAGGTTGAAGGCAGAGTACTGGGCAAACGTAAATATACAATATGAAATCATGCATACAGTGAACATAAAACAAATATGAAATTTAGCTTAAAACATCCTACAATAAAACATTTATTTATTTATTTATTTATTTATTTATTTATTTGGATTTGGCTCATACCTTTTTCAATTGTAGCTCAAAATGAGAGAGACATTCAGGTTTGGTGGGTATTTCCCTGTCCCTGAAGGGTTCACAATATAAATTTGTACCTGAGGCAATGTGGGGTTAAGTGACTTGCCCAAGGTCACAAAGAATTGTAGGAGCAAAAAAGGCCCTACAAGAAGGCACTATTTTATACTGTGAACTTGACTTCCAAGTTAAAGACAGGCCAAGGCTTGTTGGCTCAGTAGGCCTCAGTTCTATTGAACAGTGAAAGGAATATTGCTGACATAGCCAAGGCTACAGAAAAGCAAAAATAACTTCAACAGCAACCTTGTTTACAGAACCCGGGTCATCATGTCCAGGTCCAACCTGCTCTTGATGCCGATGTCTCTATCATTTGGTCCTTCAAGCAACTACAGTGGAAAGTCCCAGAAAAAGGTATAAGAAACACTTCCTTAAGCAAAATGTCACCTGGGTATTATCTTGAGCAGTTCACATGGGAGCTGCCATCCATGGGACAGAAGAGAGCCCTGGTCTGAGCCAGCCACATGATGAAAAACATCTGAGGCTTGTAAAACGTGACTACTGCCTGCCTGTTCCTGCTAACCTGTCTACTGTGGTTGCCTGCCTGAGTAAGAAAGCCCACCTGCTGACTGATTATCCCAGAAAGAGGGAGAGAGAGACCACCTGCCAGCTGAGGTTCCTGTTCCCCCAAGAAATCCTACAGCCTGACTGCCTCCATCTACAACATCCTAAGTGAGAGGGCTGCCTACCATCAAGTCAGGTTGTATCTGTTTCTTCTCTTAGTACTTTGGGGAGTTAGAAGTCCTAATCAGTTCAGGAATAGGGCATGTGTATGTTCTCTACCCTGCCTTGACAGGTACAAAAATACTCAGTACTTTACCATCATTTTGGGTACATTAGCATAACTGCACTGTCACTGATTTACACTGTTTTACTGATACCAAATAATAAATTGGCTTTTATTTTTATAACATCTGAGCCTTGTGTCTTTCTTAGTACTTTAGGCTATAAAAATTTGGATCTGACTTTATTGGGACATCTTATTCTAACCAGACTACTACCTTTCATATTTTTCCTATCTTCCATATGTCCCCTGATTGCCTGATCTCTACCTGAGGCTAGGTAATTGTAGGAATAGCCCTACAATGTGGAGGTTCCACCAAGATAATGGTTTTAAATATTGATTGTTAGCTGTAACAACTTGTCTGAAAGTTAACTAAAGCTGTTAGCCTAAAACTGTTTCACATGCTATCTGTTGTTTATCTGTCTCTGCACTTTGGGTGCTGAGTTCACTGCTTTAGCAGTAATTGCCTTCATTGGTTTACAAATTCCCTGATAAGACCAAAGCTCGAAGGCATTGCTTAATTGCGTGTATCATCTGGCAGCAGTGTGTTGGGCAATAAAAGTTAATAGCTTCCCGGTCCACCATTAGACAGCTTTGCTAATTGCCTCAGCACTAAGACATGTCAGAAGAGATCTTGAATTCAAATAATTTCGCACACATATTGAGAAGCTTAGCTGTGGCACAATTTAAGAAAGGTCATATTGAATCTCGGTTAGCCAGGGAAGTCTTGTTACTTGTCCTAAATGTCAAGGTAAAATCACAACAGGGAATTCAGGCTATAACTAACAGGAGTCAGAGATTAATTAGTATGTCTCTCATATTCGGCTGCTTGGACAGATGTCCATTTAAAGTTTTGTGAACAATAAGCATTCTGTTCCTTTCTAAAGAGTAAATTCATGTCTAATTTGGTTTCCTTGCCATGTAAATATGTCTTCCAAAATGAATCCCACTTCTAAAAGCAGGAATGAGACAGGGCAGGCAGGCTAGAGTAGACAATTTCTCATTTGAAGAATCAGCTATTGAGTGGGAACATGAGGTTAATGCATTTCAATCAGGTGCCAGAGTAAAACAATAAACATATCAACTGGCAATTCCTTCTAGACAGGGTACCTTGCAACAAGGAAGAAGAAAGGGAATTCTAGTTGTCAGCAAAAACAGACAACATCAAGAAAGGATTCACCCCTGCAGACATGACTGAGTAAGCAAACCATCGAGCTGTTTACACCTTTCCTACCTGGCTTCCAAAAATTCAATTCATTAATTATATGAGGCAAGCTTTTTTTTTCACTTTTTTTGTTTCCCAAAGAAAAGTTCTGTTCTTTAAGGTATCTAGAAGTGCCTTTTCAATTTTCCTAGTCTGGGAAGAGAGTTTCCTTATACCAACTAGAAAGAAAACAAATTCACGTGCGCTTACCTAATGTCCATCAGAGGGCATCAGCACTTTGCATTTAGAAGGCACTCAGTGTAACCTACTAGAAATCTGTGGAAACTTTTGGCCTTCAGTACAGGGTAGTTATCATCTTGACTACTACAGTTTTAGTTTAGTTGAAATGTTTTTTGTTAAAAGTTGGTGGTTGGAAGTCTCAGGTCAAATGAGAATTCTAGTAACATCCAGAGTTCTATCCATTATGCATCTGAGTTCTGTTTTATTAAATGAATAAGTAATAGACTCAGCGATCCTTAACCAGTATAGGAAGCAGTTTCTTAGCACATCTTATAAAGGGAATTAAATTTGAATTCATCCTTGCCTTCATAACTTTCTCAGTCTATAAAAACTGTAAGACTTGTGTTCCCTATTCTGGATTGTAGTTAAGATCAGTTGAGTTGGACAAACAAACTCTTGATTATTTTTAGTCTAAGTGATGCAGAGTGGGTGGACAGTTCCTCTTAACTTAGTGGTTAGTGTTGCTTGGTATTAGAAGGTATTTTCTCTAAACCATTCAAGAGTGTGCTATAGATGTAGTTACAAAGGCATTTAATTGTCATCCTTTTAGTATTTGTGTAAGAACTACAGGTTTCGGTCATGATTGGTTATTCCTGCTAACACCTCTTGCTCTGAAGAAATACATCTGCATTAATGGCTATCAATGTGTATTTTGTCACCATAAATTTGCATGTTGTTATTTACATCCATAAATCAGTGTTGACCTGTAACATGCTTCTGAAGATCTAGATATAAACCAGCTTAGGCTGTAGAATATTTGTACCTAATAAGATCTACATAAATCAAAGAATGTTTCTTACAAGTCATTTCTAAAGCTCACTCTTATGAGATCAGGTGTATAAATAAAGGCATTTAAAAGAGGCAATGCACACTCTTGTACAGCATCATGAATTGATTTTAAACATCTATAATTTTAACATCTGGGTCAGATATTTTTTATGCTAAGCACATACCTTTGTTAAGAATTTATCCCATCTTATAGCTTCAAAGGATACATGGAAGGGGGAGGGGGTGATCTGTATAGCATTCGTATTAAAGCCTTATGAATCCAGCAGGATTCTTTTCTCTAAACTGTGACTGGGGTTGAATCTCCATGTCATTCAAAAGGAATTTCGAGAATCATAAAGTGATTAGGAACAGCCTTGCTTTTCCTGGGGTAAATCGCTTTCAAATTAGAAAGACTTCATCATAACCGCTTTATGGCGGGTATGCTTGTGTTCCAGACAGATGGCTGGTTTGACCCCCATCTGATACATTGCTCTCCTATCTGTCTGCTAAAGAACTTTCTATTCCTAATGGATTTTCTCTGAGCAAATATACTGCATCAGGTTACCAGAATTTAAACAGCCTGGTTGTCCTGGTTTGGCTTTGCACAGAACCTAATTAGTTCTATGTTTTAACCTAACTTGGCTCATAAAATTCCTAGTGTGTGCAGTTTTAAAGAACACTGAAATTGCCATGCCTAATATAAAAGCCAATAGGTACAAAGGCTCTATCTTACATGGTAGATGTTTCGCAATCTCAAATTAAATGTCAAAACCAGATATGACTAATATACTTACATATAACCCCTGATTGAAGAGTATATTTTAAACAGTTTTTAAAAATTTATTTATGTAGGACCTCAGTGGAGAATTCGGGTGGAATTGACTGTTTCTGTTTACCATCTGTAGGTGTCTCCAGTATCGTCACTGGTCCTGGTTTTAACTTTACTTTTTCATGAAGGCACTCCCAAACTCTTCATAAGTTGTAGTGCTTTCAAAGTGAATGAACTTACAAGTGTATAAAATAATAATCACTTAACTTAAAGTGTCAGCTTCCGGGGTTCATGTAGTCCGACATGAGTCATGTTGCACCTCCAGGCTGTATCAAGGATCAACCCCCCAATATAAAATCATCAACCAGTGAATTCTTAGACAAGTCATCTCTTTTCTGTGTAGTTTGTCACACTGGAGATTAAGCTTTAGAAGAAAAGTTCCTGAACCTTAATTAGTCAACACCTAAATAGCACCTCTAAAAACCAGGAATGGAATAAACTAGAGATCTCTATACTCAGATAAGTGAATAAAAATGTTAACAATTTTAAAAATGTACCTTTTTTTCTCTCCAAGCAGAATCTTCATTTCTCTTCCTAAGGAAACTGATTTTGAAGTGTACCACCTCAAAATGGAGTTGGTAGCAGTGGCTAAGGAGGGGTGAGAAGTTAACTTCCGCATAGTAACTTGTTCTGGGAAACATTTCTGTTTTATCTAGCTTTTATATTTCAGGCACATATGTAGAGTGAATGTGATATCTATGTGTTCACTTTTGTGACTTTTCTGTTTAACTAATCCTCACTAATTATTGTCAAAACAACAACAACAACAAAAGCAGAAACATATCACCTCTGCGTTCTCTATATACAGTATTAATGAAAGGAACTATGTCAGCTACATTATTGTTCTTTAGCTGGTGTTTCAAGGCCTTTAGCTCCTTTTTAGAACTGAATCCCTTTAAAAAAGGGGAACTGTAGGAGCAAAATAAGCCCCACAAGAAGGCACTATTCTATACTGTAAACTTGACTTCCAAGTTAAAGACTCAGGCCAAGTCAGCTTTTGCTAAGGCTTATTGGCTCAGTGGAGTCCAGTCCTATTGAGCAGTGAAAGGAAGATTGCTGACATAGCCAAGGCCACAGAGAAGCAAAAACAACCTTTAACAGCAACCTTGTTCACAGAACCTGGGTCATCATGTTACTACTACTACTACTATTTAGCATTTCTGTAGCGCTACAAGGCATACGCAGCGCTGCACAAACATAGAAGAAAGACAGTCCCTGCTCGAAGAGCTTACAATCTAATAGACAAAAAATAAATTAAGCAAATCAAATCAATTAATGTGTACAGGAAGGAGGAGAGGAGGGTAGGTGGAGGCGAGTGGTTGCGAGTGGTTACGAGTCAAAAGCAATGCTAAAGAGGTGGGCTTTCAGTCTAGATGTAAAGGTGGCCAAGGATGGGGCAAGACGTATGAGCTCAGGAAGTTTATTCCAGATGTAGGGTGCAGCGAGACAGAAGGCTCGAAATCTGGAGTTGGCAGTAGTGAAGAAGGGAACAGATAAGAAGGATTTATCCATGGAGCGGAGTGCACGGGAAGGGGTGTAGGGAAGGACGAGTGTGGAGAGATACTGGGGAGCAGCAGAGTGAGTACATTTATAGGTTAGTAGAAGAAGTTTGAACAGGATGCAAAAATGGATAGGGAGCCAGTGAAGCGACTTGAGGAGAGGGGTAGTATGAGTAAAGCGACCCTGGCGGAAGACGAGACAGGCAGCAGATTTTTGAACCGGAGGCATCAGAAAAAGGAAAAAGGAACCGGAGGCATCAGATACAAACCAATGGCCAGGCTATTAGGTCTCCAACAGCACTCAGCCATTTCAACCCCCTGAGCCCACTGTGTAACATATGCCTGGAATAGACTTCCTGAGCCGGTACGTCACGCTCCATCTCTGGCCGTCTTCAAATCTAAGCTAAAAGCCCACCTTTTTCATTCTGCTTTTAACACCTAACCCTTCTTCACTTGTTCAGAACCCTTATTTTATCATCCTCACTTTAATATTCCCTTACCTCTTGTTTGTCCTGTTTGTCTGTCCTAATTAGATTGTAAGCTCTGTCGAGCGGGGACTGTCTCTTCATGTTCAAGTGTAAAGCGCTGCGTACGTCTAGTAGCGCTACAGAAATGATAAGTAGTAGTAGCAGTCTTCGGGATTCCGGAATCTTGCTACTATTTGGGATTCCAGAATGTTGCTGCTCTTTGGGATTCTGAACGGAATGTTCAGGACCAATCTGCGTTTTGTGACGACATCCCTGTTGTTTGGTCCTTCAAGCAACTACTATTACAGTGGAAAGTCCCAGATTTGTTATTCTGGACAGCATGGCTCTCTAAATCCAAGAAGAGTGAGAGAGAGAGACCCAGTGCACTGATATCCCATGTCTCCCTCCTACTTCACTGGATCACCAAACAGGGGCCAAGCCAGCACTGTTCCATGAAAACAGATCACTCAGTAGTATACCTAAGCCTATTTATGATATATATCATTTAGGGGCCCTTTTACTAAGCCTTGTGGTAATTTCATTTTTGTTGCACATCTGCTGTGAGTGCTGGAAAATATTTTTATTTTCTGGCGTGCAGGTGGTAATCGGGCCATAATCGGCATTTTACGTGTGTAGACCATTACTGCCTAGTTACCATGTGGGACCTTACCACTAGGTCAATGACTGGTGGTAAGGTCTCAGACCCAAAATGGACGGGCAGCAATTTTCATTTTGCCGCATGTCCATTTTTGGCAAAAAGTTTTTAAAAGGCATTTGTCTGGCAGAAGTGCATTCAAATCACAAAGGGCATATTAAAGGTGGAATCTGGGCGTTCCAAACACTTGGACATTCTTCTGTCATAATGGAACAAAACAAAAACATCCAGGGTTAAAAGTTGGATGTTTTGGTCCACACCTGTTTTATTAACGAATAAGCCACAAAAAAGTTCCCTAAATGACCAGATGACCACTGGAGGGAATCAGGGATGACCTCTCCTTACTCCCCAAAAACATTATTTACCAGCCTCAGATGTAATACTCAGGTATATTAGAGCAGTATGCAAGTCCCTGGAGTAGTCTAGTGATGGGAATGGTGCATTACAGACAGATGGACCCAGGCCCATACCTCCTCCTACTTGTCACACTTGTGGTGGAAACTGTGAGCCCTCCCAAACTCACCAGAAACCCACTGTACCCAAATATAGGTGCCTCCTTCACCCATAAGGGCTATAGTAGTGGTGTACAGTTGGGGGTAATGGGTTGGGGGGGGGGTTAGCAGACAAATCCACTGCAGTGGCCCTTGGGTGTCCCATTGCTCTCCTGGGATGTTTGTGGGCCAGTCTACTAAAAATGTTGGCTCCTCCTACTTTCCAATGGCTTGATTTTGTGTGCTTTTCATTTGGACATTTTTTTTCCAAACATGGACCAAAACGATTAATGCACAGACTACAAAAACATTTAGGAAATAGCCATTTTTGGAAAAAAAAAGAAGACATTTTGCTGGTTTGAAAATGGCTATATTCCCCATTTGAATTTTGGATGTTTTTAGCAAAATGTCCAAAGCTGGACTTAGGTGTCATATGGACAATGCCCCTCCACGTACAATAGAGGATACTTACCTGCCTCCCCCCCTCCCGAGAGAAACACATCTCGGTTTGAGAGCAGTGTCTACTGACTAGGTGAAGGATACACTTGTGCCACATGTGAGGAATCATAGCCCATTGTTTATAACTAGAGCAGAATGTCATATTAAGGGAGGTTTCTGTAGAAGCAGAGCTAACAGGCTCCAAGAGGAGTATCTTCCCTTCACATAATTACTGTGCCATTGATTAATAAAGAAGTACAACCTGTGGTCTGGTGTGTGACAGTCCAACACTGCTGTGCATCACTTTTAAAAAAGGTGCGTGCACACGCAGCCATGCAGCTTAGAGGGAACAGTGATCTTAATAGTAGCCCATGTTTATTACTCCCCCCCTCCCCCATTCTTGAAAAAGTGTTTAGTATTAGTTCTTGCCTCTATATCAAGCTTCTTTCCAAAGTCTCTCTTGGCCTGCCTTATTACTTTTTTTTGTATCTAACTTGCTAGTGGATGTCCTTATTCCTATTTTCTCCATTACGGTCATCTTCCATTTTCTGAAAGATGTTTTTTTTTTGGCTTCTACCACCTCTTATTCTTCATCATTAAACCACTGGCTGTCATTTTGTCCTATTACCACCTTTTTAAATGTGTGGACTACATTTTGGTGGTTATTTTAGAAGGTTTATTTACAATTTTTATGTTCAGATACTGGCATTGTAACCCTATGGGTTAAATTTTAAAAGATTACCTGGCTTCTTCTGGATCTGGTGTGGAGACAGTGAGCAGTGCAGAGGCTTGTGCTGGGCTTGTGCTGTGTATGACATAGACAGAGTTACAAATGTTACTGTTAGGCAGTTGGAGGTGAGTGAGACACTGAGCAGTCCTGTATTAATGATCTGGACTCAGCTGTCATAGGAAATCTGTGTTAAAATGGATCTGGGAGTATTTTGAGGGATATGAGTGAGTGTGAACTGAATGAACAAGGTTTATTACTTAAATTTAAAAAAAGCCTGACGCGTTTTAGAGGCTTTAGAGAGGACTGGGCTGTTTGAGAAGCTGTGAGGACAGAAAGGCAATGACCCAATCAATTTTACCAGACTATTACTATTTTGATGAGCTGGTGAAACGGGTTATTCTAATAAAGTGTCATATTTGATGTTTCCAGCATAAGTGCTGATTGTAGTGCTCTCCAAAGTTCCATCAAATCTAAAAGATTTGGGAAGGAGATTTAAAAGTGGAAAGATGCATGGGGACTTTGAATGAGCAATTATTTGTAAGAGAACATTTATTACACTGTCTTCAGGCGGCAGTGCATAGGTAATACTACTACTACTACTTAACATTTCTAGAGCGCTACTAGGGTTACGCTGCGCTGTACAATTTAACAAAGAGAGACAGTCCCTGCTCAAAGAGCTTACAATCTAATAGACAAGTGAACGGTCGGTCCGATAGGGGCAGTCAAATTGCGGCAGTCTGGATTCACTGAACGGTAAGGGTTAGCATTGAAGAGGTGGGCTTTAAGCAAAGACTTGAAGATGGGCAGGGAGGGGGCTTGGTGTAAGGGCTCAGGAAGGTTGTTCCAAGCATAGGGTGAGACGAGGCAGAATGAGCGGAGCCTGGAGTTGGCGGTGGTGGAGAAGGGTACTGAGAGGAGGGATTTATCCTGTGAACGGAGGTTACGTGCAGGAACGTAAGGGGAGATGAGGGTAGAAAGATAGTGAGGGGCAGCAGACTGAGTGCATTTGTAGGTAAGAAGGAGAAGCTTGAATTGAATGCGGTATCTGATCGGAAGCCAGTGAAGTGACTTGAGGAGAGGGGTGATATGAGTATATCGGTTCTGGCAGAATATGAGACGTGCAGCAGAGTTCTGAACAGATTGAAGGGGGGATAGATGGCTAAGTGGGAGGCCGGTGAGGAGTAAGTTGCAGTAGTCCAGGCAATACTGCTGGTAATAGATAATACTGCTGGGAGTTATTTCAACTCCAGGTAATTTTATGTTCTTAGCTGGTTTAAGGAAAATTTCTCTCAATACTCCTTGTATTTATTAACTGTGGGAGGGAAAGAGTAGGGACACATAATTATCATTTTTTTTGTGTTCTGGGTAGCTAGCCAGAGGAAAAAACCAATTACCCCTGCAAGCTGAAAATGGTGTTATCCATCAGGGCCAATAGGTAGGGTGTAAGGTTTTGCATTTTTTAGTTAATTAAAGCCTAGGATAGTAGGTACCCGGAGATTCCTGGTCCCAGACAGTTCCATCATCATAATCATCACATGACGACATGGTACCCACCGAACCAAGAAAGGAGAAGAAAAGAAGATAAAGCAAGAAAGCATGAAAAAAGTATCCTTTCCACCATTGACTAAAGATTCTGCAGAGACTTGATTAAGAAAGTAGAGTAAACACATGAACTTTTACTTACCTTACAGTTGTCCTGAAGAGGTATCTAGGGAAAGAAAAAACCCCACAAAGAATCAATTCTTGAAGGTTGACACATTTTAGACTAGTTTTTGTTGATTACATGCATGTTAATAGTATAAATCAGAGAAAATTTAGCTAGTACTTATCTGATGTCAGTTACATTCATTAACTGGTAGAGCCTGTGAAGAAACAATGAAACGAATGTTAAAAGTTACTGTGTTTGTTATTTTTGAAAAGGTTTCTGGAAACTAGAAACAACGTTTGTAAGGGGAAAAGGGAATATAGAAGCTTAAGTGTCTAAGTTATAATGTTTATGTCTAAAGAATAACTGGTGAGTGTGGAGTGTATAAATTATTAAATTGTGGGTTGAAAACAAGTGCGTTTAATAAAGTGGATGTTTCAAAGAGTAGAGTGGAGAGGAGGAGTGGCCTAGTGGTTAGGGTGGTGGACTTTGGTCCTGAGGAACTGAGTTCAATTCCCACTTCAGGCACAGGCAGCTCCTTGTGACTCTGGGCAAGTCACTTAATCCTCCATTGCCCCCTGTAAGCCACATTAAGCCTGCCATGAGTGGGAAAGCACAGGGTACAAATATAACAAAAAATAAATAAAAGAACTTTTATATCAATTCCATCTTGATAGTTTTTTTTGTACCTCTTCTCCGCTTCTGGGTGGTGTGTTCAGACCACTCGGTCAAGACTACATTGGAAAACCAAACCCGAACACATCTTAAATTTCATTTGAACCCAGGAATGGGGGAGGGGGTTTACAGCATTAAAACATGTATCCTCATAACATTATCTAATTTCTAACTAATCCAAATTCTTCCTCCCTGCACCATCATCTCATGCACAAATGGAGCTCTGTCTATTAGGTCCACCACATAGAATTGTAGGGGCAAAAGCCCTGCCTATATAACTATATGAGAGCTTGGTAACAATCACAATATTGGCTATTACAAGCCATAAATAGCATGAATTCTGCCCCGATTCTTACCAAGGTCCTGCATCAACAAAAACAGACTCAGCTGCTTCAAAGCCTGGGCCTAAAGATTGAAGCTAAGCCACATCACTGGATTGTGTGGAGCCAGAGACCCTTGGGTTGCAATTTGCTGATGCAACATGACTTTGCATTAATTTCACAGAACATAGGGAGGAGCTTGCCAGTTTCAAGGACTCCTGCCGCCACCATAACTTTATAAAGACGTACTGGAAACTAAAAAAAAAAAGCTGTTTTTTTCTATCCAATCTAACATACCATCACTCAGGTTTCTGCCAGCCATCTACTCTGCCTGCACTGCTGTGACCTTTCAGGGATCTTCTACATCCAGCTGTTCATCTGATACCCTAATCTACATTCAGGTTGTATACCAGCTCTGTTATTACTAAAAGGTAATGATAGGTGGTCTGTTTCTTGGCCTGACCCAGGGTTTAATGTGCATTCACTCTGACCTATTCTCTGATAACTCAGGAAAATGAAAGACAAGTTTTCTTATCTTGCATTTGTTTATAATTGTATATAATTTGCAGTCACTTGTGTTTTCACTTTTGTTCTCCCATTTGCATGTTAATAAACACCCTTTATTTTTATAAAAATTGGCTTGTTTCCTTGCTTGTCAGTTCCCAGAGCAAAAAAACTCTGATTTATATAATGTGTGGGGAGAGATCTTATTCATACAAATAAATCTACCATTATACACTGTTACCCCCCCCCCCCCCCCTCTTATAGTGCACATAAGGCAGTATACTGTAGCTAGCTCCATCTACAGAATGAGGAGCATTTCTGAGAATGCTACCCTGGAGGTTCAGGATTTCAGTTTCCTACTTAAAAGAGTAACTTGTGGCTTCCAAAATCTCCTTTCTGCACCTTCCTATCTCATTGGTACCCATATATACCAAGACAGCTGTTTCCCCCACAGCAATGTCTAAAATCCTATCTTGTTGATATGTGAGGTCCATCTTCACACCAGGCATTCACGGTGCGAAGCAATTCTCGTGCCTGCCAAGTATCCTTCAATCCCGATTTTGTCTATCTACATTCCTTATTTGGATTATTATGGAACCTGAGTGGCAAATTAGTAATTTTGAATCCATATATTGTTAATTTCACAATTATTAGATAGAATGAATTTTCTTCTTCTTAGGACTTTTGATGATATAATATTATGAATCATGAAGATTTTGTAGACCTGTTGTTAAGTCTATAGTTTTATTACCCCCATCCTTCCATTCCATGGGCAACATATCTACCACATTCCTATATGAGTATCCCCCAGGCCTTTTGACTACAAGTCAAAACTCTGGCTTATGACTACCACTTTACAAACTACTGCCATGACATCTTTATCAGGTTGGACATATTTATCAGGTTGTGACTATATCTAATCACACTTATGACTTCCCAAGGTCTCCCAGCTGGCCATTGGCAGCTAGGCAAGGCAGATCCATACTGCTCTGAAAAAGTACAAAAATACTTGCTCTGACATTTCTCTACATACAGAAAGCTTGGTTTTATGACTCTTGATCAATAAATAACTAATATTCATTGCTAGCCTTCTTGGAGGGTATTGCTAAATAAATCAAGGCTGATGTCCAGCATGCATCCCATACCCAATCATGACAGATATGTTGACCCTCTGAGAATGTAGCCAAGAACCAATTTGATGGTTCAGTTTCTTAAAGCTGGAGTTCACAAGGGATGTGCTATTCATTTCAGCCTAATCAATTTTAAAGCCGCATTAGTGATGGCAATTTTCTTAATCGTTAACACAGCCTTTGCCGAACTTGTTCTTGGGATCCCCAGAGTCAGTCAGGTTTTCAGAAGATCTACAAAGAATATGCAGGAGATATAATTCTATATATTGAAAATCCAATAATATACCTATGGCACATATTATTGATGACTGTCATCTGACATGTTCAGTGCCAGATGACAAAAGTTTAAGTTTAATAACCTGATAGACCATTGAATAATATAAAAGTATCAAAGTGGTTTAAATAACATATGCATTAAAGCAATTGCAAAGTGTAAATAAAAACATAAAATAACAAAGGAAACTCTTTAAAAAAACAAGAATAAAACAAAAACAACAAAAACAAATGCAACTTGTCATTACAGTGTCTTGACCCTATCCCCAGCCTTTTATAAGTCTAATTTATAAGCCATGACTTTATAACAGATTTAAAATAAATATAGAAACTCTCAGAGCATAAGCAAATAGGAAGAGAATTTCATAAAAATGGAAATAAATAATAATAACTAACCTGCATATGGTCACCAAGGATGCTATTGAATATCTTGGTGATTTCACCCACACTGGATGGATGAATGAGTGAATGAATGCTTTCCTGTGTTTTGGTGCTACCGTGGCATCCTTTCCAGGGCAGTATGATGAGATTTGACAATTCTGAAACAGAGATGGGTACAAATATTGTATTGGTCTGGCAGGATTAATCCTTTGGAGGGGACTAGGCAAACAGACCACTTGCCATAATATATATTTTTGTATCCCCATAAATATGTGGCCATCTACATATTAACCTCGACTTCTAAGTATATCATCTTCATGTGGAGGTTTAAAAATACCCCCAGATCCTAGCAAACACTCAACACTCCTCTCTAGCCATAGTAAACACTCCTCTCCAATCCCCCCACTTTACCCAAGGCCTCAGCAAGTACTCTCCTTAGCCTCGAAAACTCCCAGCACCTGTTTGACTACTCATTGCTTTTTCTGTCTTCAAGTGCTGTGAGTTTGCAGGGGGGCCTGAAGACTTCACTGGGCCAAAGGGAGATATGGAGGGGCATAATTGAACGTTGCGTCGGCCAAATAGATGGCCGGCCATCTTCGGGGCCGGCTCCGCAAGGGGGCGGAGCCAACTGTATTTTCAAAATACGGTTGGGGCCGGCTAAATCGATCGCCGGGTGTAGAGGAGATGGCCAGCTTCTTTTTTCAGCCATAATGGAAACTGGGCCCGGCCATCTCAAACCCGGCGAAATGCAAGGCATTTGGACATGGGAGGAACCAGCATTTGTAGTGCACTGGCCCCCCTCACATGCCAGGACACCAACTGGGCAGCCTAGGGGGCACTTCTAGAAATTAAAAAAAATAAATAAAAGTAGCTCCCAGGTGCATAGTTCCCTTACCTTGGGTACTGAGCCCCTCAAAACCCACTCCCCACAACTCTACACCACTACCATAGCCCTTAGGCATGAAGGAGGGCACCTACATGTGGGTACAGTGGGTTTTGGGGGGGGGGGGGTTGGAGGGCTACCATTTACCACCACAAGTGGAACAGGTGGGGCGGGGATGGGCCTGGGTCCACCTGCCTGAAGTGCACTACACCCACTAAAAACTGCTCCAGGGACCTGCATACTGCTGTCAGGGAGCTGGGTATGACATTTCAGGCTGGCATAGAGGCTGGCAAAAAAGATTTTTTTTTTGGGTGGGAGGGGGTTGGTGACCACTGGGGGAGTAAGAGGAGGTGATCCCCGATTCCCTCCGGTGGTCATTTGGTCAGTTGGGGCTCCTTTTTTAAATTTGGTCTTGAAAAAAAGGGACCAAGTAAAGCCGTCAAAATGCTCGTCAAGCCTGGCTTTTTTTTCCATTATCGGGCGAAGCCGGCCATCTCGTGAGCACGCCCCCATCCTGTCCCCGTCCTGCCTTCACTACCCAGTTCCCGGAGCAAAAGAACTCTGATTTGTATAATGTGTGGGGAGAGATCTTATTCATACAAATAAATCTACCATTATACACTGTTACCCTCCCCCTCTTATAGTGCACATAAAGAGTAGACATATTGAAAGAGATATTTCAAATGGACATGCAACATAATTTTTTTTTTCTAAAACATGTACAAATTTGGGGGTAGATATTCAAAAGAGTTTAAGTGGGCAAGAGAGGCTCCTTCCTACTTAAACCCTGATCAGCAGGCCAGGAGGGGATATTCAGCAGCACTTCATCAGGCAGTGCTGATAAACATCCCTTCTAATTACCACAGCACTGTTCAATTAGTGGCAGGTGGTCAGTAGGCAGAGTCAAGGTGGACCCAGATGTTACGTGGGCTCTAGAGACATTCAGTGCCGGTGCCTGCATAACAACTGGACCGATAGGACAGCACAAAAAGCAGTCCTATCTTTGCCTGGTTAGGTATGCAGGTACTGAATATCAGTCGGCACCCATATAACTTCTGTATCTGCCAAGGATCTGGATATTCAATGCTGGTCCCATGACATGGCCTATCATTGAATATCCAGGTCTAATTCAGCACGTGACTGTCACTGGCTGTAAAACCACTGACCTCCACAGACTGAATATCTCCCAGCTGATAAACATTAGGAGTAAAATGAGATTTAGGGGTAAGACAGCAAGAGGAACTGAATAAGTTAAGGAAAAGGTTAATATTTGAAACGCCTAGCTAGTATTCCTGTTTCAAAAAGCGTCTTGGCATTTTAGCTCTGCAGGACGAGTGCAGAATTTTTAAAATAAAACTGTAACTGTTTTTGCCATGTGGTGGTTGATTGCTGTTCTGCTCTATCACACATTGACAAGTATCATTCATTCTGGCATTGATGGGTAGGATTATAAATTTAATGGGATGTTATACCATCATTCCAGTCTACATAGATGTTGGTGATATCCCATAAGACCTGCTCAGCCTTAGCATGATGCTGGGATAAGTGGGCCGATTATGATCTCAGCCTATAGGCTTGAACAGTAGTTCAGAGAATGTTCTTGAAATGAGTTCACCCATGCTTTAGAAATTACAAAGCTAAACTTGAGCAATGAAAGCCAAAAATGTTTGTTTCTTGTAGAAATAACAAGGAACTGTTTTTGGCTGAGTAAAAGATGGAAGGCAGGTGCTGATAAATGCTAAATTGACTCTGAACCAAGTGTGAAAAACTTTTCTTATTTTTAATTAGCTAGGAGGAAACTGCCTTTCAGGGAACTAAGTCAATTATAAATATTGGTGCTTTAGCCATATTAAATTTGTCAGTACTCTCTCTGAATTGTACATCTCATAAATGCCTAAGAATATTAACTATTTATCCTACTCCGAGCAGAACCTAGGACCAGGTGCTGAGTGTCAGCTTCACTTATGAGCCAAATGGAGGAAAGTAAAGATATTCAGAGGTACCAATGCTGACAGATTTGTGTGGTAACCAGTGCATTTCAACCATGAATTTCTGTAAAGTATGTATTTTATTGCAGCAAAACAATTCAGGAAAAAAACCCTATGACATTGAACCTTTGCTCATTATGGTAAAGGAGATACTATTTAAGGGATAAATTATTAAAAGGTTGCCAACGTTTGATGATGTGCACTTAGTGGAAGTTTTATAAGGGTAGTTGTGTGCACAACTGCTAGAATACTAGAGCAAGTCTGCATTTAAACACCTAGTTTTAAGCATGAGCACTTAGGCCAGTTCAATGGCTGGTGTAGGAGGTTTAATTGACAGGAGACGGTGGGAACGTGCTTGGTCCATTATCTAGCCTAAAGCCAGTAGGTGGAGCTTGCTGCCATAGTGAGTCACCCAAAACAATAGCAAATGCTTATTAGAAATAATGACTGCCTATGTGTGGCTTGGCGTGGACCAATAGTTTGCTTTGGTTTGAGTTATCAAGACGGTGGCTACTGCTTCAGTCTTGTCACATGATGCAGTCTCCTGTCAATGAAACCTCCTTGGTGTAAATGATCATGCTAACTGAAGGAAGGCAGGTGTAAAAATGATAGCAATTTATAACCTGCATGCATAACTGCCTGATACGCCCATGACCTGCTCATGTCCCTCCCAGGTCCACGTCCCCCTTGAAGTTGCTTGCTTTAGAATTTGAGCGTGCAACTTAAAGAATAGCCACTAATGGCAGATATGCGTGCTACTGCTAATTGATGCCACTTAGAGCCAATTCGGGCCAGTTATACCCAATAATAGGTTGTTAACTCAAATGAACAGCCAATTATTGAATTCTATTCTATAACTTGCATGCACAAATTTGCATGCTAGTCAGAAATTTGGACATGCAAGTTTATAGAATTAGAGGGCTAATGGCTATATTATATACTGTGCATATAAGTTGGAGTTTGATTTGATTTAATTACTTAATATACTGCTTAATACAGTTAAGTTTACAATAAAACAGGAACAAGTACAATGAATGTCCTAACAAGTAAAACTAAATAACATAATTGCTTTTTAACCAAAATCAAAGTAAATAATCAGCAACCATCAATCAGAGTTGTGGATAGCTTATAGAATAGTGACTAGCGGAATACCATGATTTGGTGACTAGTACTTTTCCAGTAGACATGCGCCTAGGCAATGTTTGGGTGGAGTACACATGTACAAAGATAAATTATAGAATATTATCATTTACATGGGTTCCTGCTCACAACTAGCCATGGACAGTTATACCCTCTATCCTCCAGATTCTATGTAGTGTGCCTAGAGATGCACACCAAAATTGGTACAGATTCTATTACAATTAGTGCAACTTAATTGGCTTAATAAGCTAATAGGTGCTGATAACAGCACTTACGCAATAATGAGCACTAATTGGCACTGATTAGAATTTAGGTGCACAACTTGCTAAGCGCATTCTGTAACAATGTGTGCACACAGGCAAAAAGGGGCGTGGTTATAGGTGGGGAAATGGGCATTTCATGGGCATTCCAAAATTTACGTGCCTATTTATAGAATATGGCCCAGTGCACCTATATCTATGCTTCAAGATTTATTCCATTTTCATTGGTGTAAATGGATTTGCGTAGATTTTGGTGCCGATTATAGAATACGCTTAATTTTTAGGCGCCATATATAGAATCTCCACCTATAGGGCTAGTATAACTGCTCATGTCTTAAGAGGGGTTTCAGCCACTTGTGTAGGTGCCTACTTTTCTTTATAGAATAGACACCATAATCAGCACCTTTAATAGGTGTCCTGTTACAAAATTATGCTCAGAGAGGGTAATTCTAGAATAAATTACCTAGGTAGGAAATCCAAGTAGACACTTATTTTGGGACTGTTTTACACAGGCAAAACAGGCATCTATCATGTCTTCATAAAATAGCCTCCCAAAACCTCCCAATAACCTCCTGAATATTCAAGTAGCGAATACATGCTCTACCCAAACTATTCTCCAAACATGCCTATAATCAGATCACATAAAAGTATGTGCAAACATTCTCCTACTTTATACTTGTATAATCCCTGGGTAATTTTATAAACGACTTTTTCTGTGAGTAAAACAGAGTTTACCCATGGGGGAAAAGTTTATTAAATTACTTCCATAAATAAAGTTGGCCTTATTATTTCCAGGGTCAGATTTAAGTTTTTGCAGCCCATTGGCAGGACTGGAAAGAACAGAAGTGGAGCAGGTTAGAATGTCATGGACTGTCCCTATAAAATGTATATCCCTACATCAAAGGGGAACAAGCCCTTCTTTAGTCTGGGTATTTTGTGTCCTAGGCAGTTATCTATAGTATGCTGTCTATGCCTAACTCTGGGCCTGGCTATTTCTGTGGTTTTACTTCCACAGAAAAGTTATATAAATTGCGGTTGAATATCACAGCTATACATATGACCTTAGGCAGCACTATTGGAATAATCCTGGCCCCTCCTCCAGGTATGCAACAGATTTTGGTAGTAAATTGTCATGGTGTACTTAACCAACGGTGTAACAGGTTGTGGACCAGCAGCATGTACATGCTGATCAAAATGAGTCTACGAGGCTCCAACTTGACCAGACGAACAATGTCTGCCTGCACAGGTTGGGCACACAGATGTTGTTAACCAGCTGGAGGACTCAGGCAGAAGAAAGTATGCAAGGTTAGGCAGCAGGATTTGGAGCACAAACAAAGCAAATTCTAGGAAGGATAAAGCTAGACTTCAATAGTAAAGCATCTTCTAAAGATAGAATTCCAACATATGAGGTGCAGAAAGAAATCCAGTTCTGGCAAAATGTAACCAGGATATCTGGAAGAATATATACATCTTGAATAAAGGGAGTCGTGGGGTTCAATGAACAGGTGAAACAGGTTGGAAATCGGACATCAGAGTTAGAGATGTGGGTGTCCATGGTAGAAAATTACACAGGAGCATTGTAGGAGGAGCTGAAGTCATTGCACGCTCAAGTCCCTAAACACTGTGACAGCATCGAGGACCTGTAGAACCGCTCCCGTTGTGCCAATTTACGATTTTTAGGTTTTCCAGAGACCATCTTGGAGGCTTGCACATTGCCTATTCTGGAAGACTGGCTGGCAGTTTCCTCTTCAGGAAGGTTTGGTCCCATTAGGTTGGATAGGGCCCATCATATAGGCCACCGCCTTTAGGCTCCGGATCATCATTGCTCGGTTTCAAACTTCCATCACCATATGGAGGTGATGAGGCATTATTGTCAGATCCGCGACAAGTTCACCTATGACTCAATGCCTATTTGGATTTTTCAGGAATTTTCCATCGACCTATTGGAAAAGTAGAGGTGGTTTGACCCTGTTTGCACTACATTAGCGGAGGGAACATCAGGTTTATGTTTTTGTATCCAGCTCTTCTTAAAGTTTACAATGAAAGAATCTGGCACCATATGGATTCCACCACGAAGAAGGCCCAGACTTTCTTAAATGTCCTTAATACCCTGGATAGCGCATCACAACAAACTGGGTGAACTTTTCAGTTTAAAGATACACAGCCTAGGCTCCTAATTTAGCAATGTTGCATGTATTTGGAAATACTTGTCACTAACAATTTTTTTTTTTAATTTCAGGAGAATCAGCTTGGTTGTTTACCAAAATGTTCTTTCATTTGCAGGACAGATGTGGTCAATTAAAATTATTATATATCTCGGAGGGACACGGAAACTTTGCGGTAGTGAACAGGGACCCTTGTTGCGCTGTAACGGGCACTCATGCACAAGCATTAATGCTTGTGCACATTGTGTACTCAGTTGGGGGGGTTCACTGGGGGAAGGGGAGGGAGGGGTGGAGTGGGAGGGTCTTACACACACGGCACTATTCTTGTAAGATCGTTCACTTTTTAGGTTCTTGTTATGGCGGGAATTTATTCTGGGTAGGGACTGGGCAACTGGGGCAAGGGGATCCATGTATTGGCTGGACACATAAGACAGTAATATGAATATATGCCAAATGCTATGTCGAATGCTGTGGTAGCTGAATAGCTACGTGAAACAGAGGTGGATATTACCTCCCCTGTGAAGCAAGCCAAAATTTTAACAGTGCTGCAGCGGCAGGGGGTGGATGTGGCTCGCCTCCAGGAAACTAGGTTTAATGACCTTGAACATCAAAAGCTTCAGAGGCATTGGGTGGGAGATGTATACTTTGCCTCTTCTGGAGGTAGACATGGTGGAGTAGCAGTCCTGTTGAAAAAAAAAAATCACTGGCATATTCTGTTGAGCTTTCTAAAGATGAGCATAGAAGATACTTATTACTAAAGCTTTCGCTGCAGGGTAGAGAACATACCATAATGTATGGGCCCACACCATATGACCCTACTTTTTATCCTGAAATAGTTACATCCATATTCAGAGAAAGACATTAATTTTGCAGGCGATATGAATCTACTTCTGGATCCTGGCATGGACTGCTCAGTGACCTCTTCCCCTCACCTTGCAGCTTGCCACGGGCATAGGGTGTTCAAATCCTTATATCAGGCACTTGAGCTGGTAGATGCCTGACATTTGCTTCACCCTGGAGAAAAGGATTACACCCATAGATCCTGGGCCCACAACACGTTCTCCAGATTGGATTGCATTTTTGTTTCTCATTCAATTTTTCCAGTGGTTACGGAGGTGGTAGTGGGCCCAAAAGATGTGTCCGATCATGGTGATATGGTTGAACCTGGAGGCTCCCTCTAGTTATCACTCGGCCGTGATTTGGCAATTTCCTTTCTACTTGGCCCATAACTGGAAGTTCCAGGATTATTTAGTTTCCCGGTGGAATCAATATCCGACTCATAATGCGCAACATGTAAACCAGCCTGTGCTGTTTTGTACCGCGACAAAGGTGGTGTTGAGTGGGGATATAATCGCCTTTACGGCCGATTATATAAAAAGTGACTAGTATTTACCATTTAAAGGCACAGCTATAAATAACTAAACATACGTATACTCGGGACCCCTGTAGGAAAACCCAAGATCTCTATCTATTCACTCAGGTGGCACTGAATGCTCTTATTCATGAGCAAACATATCACAGCACAACTTATCATGAATATCATTCCCACAAATTTGGAAACAAACTGGGTAAACTTTTAGTGCGAGTGGTCAAGATTTAGGGTAGATCATGGGCCATCACTTCCTTGCCATCTGTTAAATCTCTGATCGGTTCACTTTTTGGTCACATTTACGTACTTGATCAGTCTGCCAAGTGTGTGTGTTGGGGGGGGGGGGGGGGAGATAGGTACAAGGGATTCTTTAGGGTAGTAATGCATTTATATCATTGTTTTTCCTATTTAAATATTTGTCTGTATCTGTTTTGGTCATGTTTTTCTATAAACCAATAAAACAGATTTAAACATATATGTCCTGAACAGAAGATAAGATGACCGCCAGCAGGGAAATATAGCTGGAATGACTAACCAGGTAGTACTGGAGGCCCACAGAGGTCCCTGTGTATGTGAGGCAAGAACTGCCTGTCAGGGTTTTACATATACTGTATCATATTGCTAAAATGTATCTGTTCAGAGTCCTAGAAAATTCAAATAGAAGCACTCATGCGGTTAGCACCCAGTGCTGGCTGCATAACTGTTTTAAAATGTCAAGCGTTCTGCTTTCATCTCATTGTGTGTATTCTTGCTGATGAAATTTTACTAAATAGGATGATACATATATTTTCCTCCAAATTAAGTATACTTACTTGATTCAGGAAAAGCTGAGGTTATGTTTGAACTGCTAAATATTACTGAAAAGACTTCTGATGGATTACGAATTTATAAACATCCATTATTAGCATTGGCCTTATGTGGCTAATAAATTGCAAACCAACATCTTTTTCAACTCCATTTACTCTGTATTTTTAAGCACTATTTGAGGTGATGAAAAATATATTGCAATTAAAACAAAAAGAACATTGGCTTTCCTCCAAGAGCTCTGCAATAAGCCATAAAATTTCCTTAGACCAGTTTATTAGTAGCAATAAAAATAAGCTAATTTTAAACCAGAAATTAACAATTGATTACTTCCTACGCGCACAATGACACAGACTTCTGCCTACTTACAGGCAGGAATCAGACTTTATAATTTATCGGAAGTCAGTATGAGGATGTAGCCATTTCCATAAGCTTATTACTATTCATTTCCCAGCTCTTGAATGATTTTTGAAAATGAAGTTTGTAATAATTTATAACATTTAAAGAGCATGTTGGTCGATTGTTTTCCAAGTTTATAGAAGAAACTGTGAGCGATTGCCATTGTAAAATGCTTAAGCTGCTGTTATAGGCGAGGCTCACATTTTGGGGGGATTTTTAGTTG
Source organism: Microcaecilia unicolor (assembly GCF_901765095.1). Classification (NCBI taxonomy): domain Eukaryota; kingdom Metazoa; phylum Chordata; class Amphibia; order Gymnophiona; family Siphonopidae; genus Microcaecilia; species Microcaecilia unicolor. The sequence goes on from NC_044037.1 coordinate 221,025,086, forward strand.
CCAAGCTTCCGAATGTGATGGGGGATTGGAGTTACTGGATACACTGATTTCCTTCTGCTGCCCGTAGTCATGGCAGCACAGTGTTTCCCATGGCGCAACTGTTCTGTGCTGTCAGAACAAGCAAAGCAAAGGAAAGGAGGACTGCTGGCAGCTCAGAGGCTTTATCCTTTCTTGAACCTTGTCAAATAAAGATCACCCCCCCCCCCCAATAAAAAAATGTGAGCCCTAGCTGTAGGCTACAGTTCAGATCAATAAATTGGTACTGTTTTCCATGCCTAGTTGCAGGCTCGTCACAATTGTCCATGAAATACTCACGTGTGGCGCTACTGAAAGCAGTGGAGCTGCTGCAGCATATTCAGACATGCATGTCACAAGGCACTGCACATGAACAACACTGTGCCATATGTATTGTAGCTCTACTGTAATACTACTGGCCTGTCTGTGACAATTTATTTATTTATTTTTAAACTTAATTAAACAAAAGTGTTGAATCAGAATTCTGCTGGTGTTAACAGATGATGCCAAGTGTCACATCATGGAGAGATTCAATAATTTACTTGAAAAATTGATAACATTTTCTCTGTCTAAACTAACCTGGAGTACTTTAGTAAGTAGTGGCTGGTGGATTTAGTTTGTCATTTTGTACGCAATGCTCTGGATTTTGGCTTACACTTTGGTAAGCAGTGGATGGTGGATTCAGTTTGTAGTATAGTAAGCAGTGCTCTGGGTTATAGCTTACACTTCAATAAGCAGCGGATGGTAGTTTCAACTTGCATGTTTGTAAATGGTGCTTTGTGACTTTGGTTTGCTCTTTGGCAAACAGCATATGGTGGGAAGCCCTCAGCCTACACTAGCAGGTTTCTGGCGTGCGTCATACCAGTGAATCTAACACTGAAGCCAAGAGACTATTCTGAAAAGCAAAATGATGCTGGCCATATGGATAGACACAGTTTGATGGATAGATCCAACATGAATTTAGCAAAGGGAAATATTTCCTTACCAATCTGATAGATTATTTTGAAGGTATTAAATAGACAAGGCATAGAAGTATAAATTGAGAGATGCAGGTCAGCGCATCTCAAATTTCACAAGTATTTTAGAACAGAATCTGTTGACATAGATATCATAGACTTGACACGGTCCGTATTTCGGCAAAAAAATTGCCTGTTTAATTCGCTATCTAAAAGTTCAGAAAGTCAATCGATATTGAGCAAGGCTGGAAACACTTTGATTGTGGCAATCATGGCAAACACTGTGATGAGTCTATGATATCTGGTTTCTCAATAAATAGTTTATACTTCAGTCAACCTCTGGAGGCCTGTTTTGTTTGGTTGGCCTGCATCCCTTCCTTACTTCTTAAGCTGTTTTGCTTCTCCATAGGGAACCTTTCCTTGTCCTACCCAAGACATGCCCAGACCATGCCCTCTTGTCATTTACATATGTGTGTAATCCCTTATGGGATTACTAGAAGATAGAATCCCTGGTTGAGAGTCACTGGGGGGAGTAACTGGGAGGTTCTTGGGTGGGAGGATACCCAGCCCATGGGAGTGTTTAGGAAATAAAATGCAGAGAAATGGTACCCATGTTCTGTGGAGTGAGATTGGGAGGATAAAAGAGGAGGTTTTCAGCAGGAAGATGTCCTTGGTATTGCCTCTGAATAAGGGTATCTAGTGGTCTCTGGTATCCTGTGAGCCCCTGCCAAGTGACCAGGAAGGAGAAAGGTGGATCCTGGAATGCCATTTACAGTGGATAGCAATTACAGAGCAGTTATTGGTTTTCCACAGTAACTGGAGAAGGAGCCAGAGCTTCAGGAGAATTGGAGAGTCCTGCCCATAACCAGTTAGCTGCTAAGTGCTGACTGGGAATATTCAACGGAAAATAACCAACTATCTCCTGCTGAATATTCATGGATAGCCAGTTAAGTAAGCAATATTTAACTGGCCAGGAGTCATTCCTGGTCAGTTGAATATCGGGTAGGTGGGGTAGGTGCCTAAATATAGATGTACTTTTATAGCATTATCCCTCATGGATAGTGAAATACTGATGTAATTTTACTAGCTTTTTATCTTTCTATTGTGTCTTTGCAGGTGAGCCTTGTGTACTTTGGTGGATGTGAATCTTAGAACACTATCTTCATTTACAAGGCAAAGAAAGGAACATAAATAGTAAATGGCTTTAGAACTTGAATGTGGGAATCTCACATGTAAGTGCATTGGATCAACAGAGGTGGCATGTGCTGGGCTCAGTTCATACCTCTCCTATGGAAGCTATTAACTAATGTAGCATGCCCAGAGATTTTTGTCATATATCTGGGCAGAAATGATGCTGGCTATATGCTTTCGTCCATGTGGTGATTAACATCAGACGAGACTTGGCCATGTTAGCCTGGATTCCTAGTACACGGATCTGCTCGTCCATAATCACTGCACTCTCCAAGCATTCTCATCTGAATGTATAGAGGAGGGCAGTGGATAGAATTAATGGACAGACTAGTGATATGGTGGCTTTCTTTGGGTAAAGGAGTGCATATAGGGCATGAATGGACAGAGTTTCTTGCCCAGAATTGTTTGGGTACTGATTGGATCTAAGGTTGGCTTTGCTCCTGAATTATTTTCGTAAGGCTTTAACACAGCCACTCCCAACTTAGTCCTTGGGGGCACACCTAGTCCCATTGGGTTTTCAAGAAATCCATAATCAATATTCATGAGTTAGATTTGATGCAACTGAGGCAGGCCCCAAAACGCTGCTTATTTATTTACTTAGTTAAAAAAAACTTATAGCCTGCATATGTAAAATCTATGTGGGTTACAGCATACATACATAATTAAAACACAAATAGACATTTGCCCTTTCCTATTTCTATACCTCTTCTCTGTGCCCCTTCCCTTCTTCTATTTATTCTTCCTTTATTTTCCTGTGCATATTATACTTCTTTTCAGTAATCATATGTTTATGTAATTTTGTAAACTGCTTTGATGGCACTCGCTCAATAGCAGTATATCAAGTGCAAAATAAACTTGAAACTTAAAAACAGATGTCCCACCCAAAGGAAAGGCCCGCTGACCAGAGAGGCAGGTTTCAGTGCTCTCTCTGCTGTGTGTGGAGGACCTGTGGCATGGGGGAGGTGGAGCGTTACTGGACTTGGGAGGGAGGAGAGATGGTGAGATGCCAGACCTGGAGGGGGAGGGGGAACAGCTGGTGCAATGTTGGAACCGGGCGCAGGGGCGGATGTGCAACCTCAAGTGGCCCCTACCATCGAGCATCCCTGGGCATTTTGCTGAGCTCAATCAATGGTAGCTATGCTCTGTCCTTGTCCCTCTGACCTCAAAGTTCTTAAGAATCGGTAGATTCTTAACAAAGATGTTATACTATTTGATTTAGTGTTCAAATCCCTATAAATCAATAAAGAATTTTGAATTTTACTCTCCAAATTATTGGCAACCAATGTAATAATGGCAATAGGAGTTATATGCTCACAATGACTTACACCAGTAATGACCTGAGCCACAGAACAAAAGGATACTGTCACTGATGATTCTTGGTAATTTACACTTGATGGGTGACTTTGATGGCCTCAGGCAAGAGGCAGAAAAAGAGGTTAGCATCAGTGGGATAAGAGGGAGGCTTGGGTGCTTACTGATGTTATTCATCTAATAAAACCTGCAGTTATTATAACTAATTTGAGTGTGTGGATTGCTGTGTGTCTGTTTGTTTTCAGAAAAATGAGAAGGAAGTGACACCATAGTTTCTCCATTACTTGCAACTACTTTTTCTAAACATATATTTTTGCTGGAAAAGTATATTTGTACTTTTCCTCTCATGACCTAAATGGAGTACTTTGTCTCAGTGTGGCTACAGGTACACATGCTGTAAAACACCACATGAACGTTTAACCAATCTAAGGGAAGGAAATGTTCAAACTATCACCGAACATGGGTAAAATGCTTTTTAGGCAAGTTAATCACTTTGAACGTTGTTCCCCATGTTCAGAGTGAGTTTTCAAGAGTGAGCACAAAAACATTGCTCAACTGGTATATTTATCTCTACATGGCACTATAATACGCTTGATACCTTTCTTAGGAAAAATAAATAAACTTGTTCCAGAAATCTGAGGTTGTCATGTACCAGGATCTGTCAGTTGCCAGCTGGGAGTATATTTCCTGTTCTCTCTGCCCAGCTTCCTGATAGGCCCAGCAGGGATAGTCCAGAGGGGACAGATGGAAATGTTACACCCAGAAGCAGCTTTGGAAATTATGAAGCGAATGACCATTTTAAAAAAATCTTTGTTTCCTTGAAAAAGTGCAGAGTGTAAAAGCACCCATGGAGTTTTTTTCTCGTCTTGCTGAATTTGGGATAGATAAGTTAACATATTTGTTGTGTATTAAATTTATTGAGCCTTATTCAATAAAGGTGTTTTCCAAAGTCACAGAATGGGAAAGTCTTTTTGAAAAAGGACCAATAAAATTAACCTCTAATTCAAATTTTAAAACAAAAAGGACAATTCTACAAGCTGGTGCTTAAAATTAGGCACCAAATATGTGCATAGGATATAAAATACTAGAATGCAGGTCATTGGCACCAATTATTCAGCACATAACCACTATACCTCCATTGAAGAAATCTAGACTACCCCAACTTGACATTTCGTCCTTTAGATTGTAAGCTCCTTTGAGCAGGGACTGTCCTTCTTTGTTAAACTGTACAGCGCTGCGTAACCCTAGTAGCGCTCTAGAAATGTTAAGTAGTAGTAGTAAGACTAGATTCTATATATGATGCCTAATATATCGACGCCAAAATGAAATATGCCTAGGCATATTCTATAAAGCATGTCTAACTTTAGGTGTACTTTATAGAATGAGCCTAAATTTCTGCATGGTTTATAGAATATGCCGAGCGCCTGTCCATGTGACTAAATTTAGTTGCTGACACCTAAATTACATGTGAACTAGGTGTATTCTATAACCACGTGCATAGATTTTAGAAATGCCTGTGACCCGCCCATTCCACGGCCATGGCCATGCCCCCTTTTCAACTATGCAACTTAGAATTTACGTGCAACATGTTATACAATACATGTAAGCCAACACCTATAGAAGGTGATCTCTCCACAGGAGAAACGTAAGTCAACACCAACAAACAGTGGATCCAAAAAGAGTCCTCTCACAAATGGTGTTTTCCTAAACAAGGTCTTTTATTTTGAATCAATAAAATCAACCCAACACGATTGTCGCGTCTTCCGCGCCTACCTGTTCTTCTTCGCCCACGGAGGGCGGGAGTCGGCGGCCGCGGCGCGGCCGTGGAGGTCGGCGGGCCGAGTCGGGGCCGGCGCACGGCGGCGGCCACTGCCGGTCTCGCCGGGGGGGCGCCGTGGAGGATTCGCGCCGCCCAAGATGGCGGCGCTAGAGCACAGCCCGACGTCTTCCCCGCCTCAGAGTGGGAAGGCTCTGAGGCTCCGCCTCTCCACTCCTGATTGGTGAGACTCGCCCTCGGGGGGGCGGGAAGGCGCGGGATTTAAATCCCGAACATGTCTGCCGTCGGGACTTCCGGATCGGATGTCAGAAGCCGACACAGTGGATTCCCAGAGTGCTAGCCGCCCTTGCTAGCGGCACTTCAGAGACTGTGTGACTTCTTCTTTACAGCGCTAGCCGCCCTTGCTAGCGGCCCTTCAGAGACTGTGTGACTTCTCCTTTACAGCGCTAGCCGCCCTTGCTAGCGGCTCTTCAGAGACTGTGTGACTTCTTCTTTACAGCGCTAGCCGCCCTTGCTAGCGGCTCTTCAGAGACTCTGTGACTTCTTCTTTACAGCGCTAGCCGCCCTTGCTAGCGGCTCTTCAGAGACTGTGTGACTTCTTCTTTACAGCGCTAGCCGCCCTTGCTAGCGGCTCTTCAGAGACTGTGTGACTTCTTCTTTACAGCGCTAGCCGCCCTTGCTAGCTGCCCTTCAGAGACTGTGTTACTTCCTTCACAGCGTGCTAGCCGCCCTCGCTAGCTGCCCTTCAGGGACTGTGATACCAGAGACTGTGTTGCTGACTACCAACCAGGTCAGCCGTCACCCCGCGGTTCCAGCAGTCCTGCTGGCCGCCTGCAGCTGGGGGCTCAACCCTTGGTGAACGGCGGCTGCCGCGGGTGAAGATTCGGGGTGCACGGCTGTCCTCTGAGGTCTCTCGGGGCCTCAGGGAACCTAAGGGCTCACCCATAGTAGAAACAGGACAACGATTCATGTTTCGGCCGTAGAGGCCTGCGTCAGGGTTCTATGGGTAAACATAAATATAAGAATCAAAAACACATAAATACATATAAAAATTTAAACTAAATGCAATTAAATTTTCATAAATAAAATTAAAATCAAACAAAATATATTTATATAAAGGAGCATACCTATTGATTTTCAATACAAAAGTAATCTGGCAGAACAAATAACCAATAGTTATTTGTCTGCTTCCTGAGAAATCTATGACAAGAGAATCATAAAAACTTGTTACATACCATATATATAAAAGATCATAAAATAAATTTGACAAAATTATTTTTTTCTAAGCACATCATTTTGATAATAGATTTAAAAACAGAAGGATGTCATACATAAAATTTAAAATCAGATCTCAAATATATGTACATGCATATCATAAGTGAAAGAATATATTTAAATGAGAAGTACCAAAAACAATTTTAAAAAAAACACAATATGCAACTAACACTGTTTGTTGGTGTACAATACGTGTAGACAGCTCTGCATGTAAATTCTAATTAATGCCAATTAGTGAGAATAATTGCTTGTTCAGCGGCAATTATTTCACTGATTGGCTAATTAAATTGCATGTGCAAATTCAGAATATGATGGGATTTGCTCATGCAACTTAAGTCGTGCTATATAGAATCCAGGAGATAATGCTAGGCTCTATTCTGTAAAATATGCAACAAATTCATTTATGCCCCAATTCTATATACAGCACCCAAATTTGGGTGCACTGCTGAGATGTGAGTGCACATTAATTGGTTACCATCAATAATTGGAATTATTAATTGGAACTCATTAATTGCACGCACATCTGACTGCACACTATTCTATAAGGCATGGCACCTAAATCTAGTAGTGTGTGATTCAAAAGAGGGTGTGGTCATGGGCGTGTCAGGGTCATTCTGAAAAGTTGTGCATGCAGTTATAGAATGCTGCCTCAGCACTCCTAACAGGAACCAGAATTTATACCAGCTGTCAGCAGGCATAAGTCTGTTGCCTAAAGTTAGGTGCAGGAATTGGTGCTATTGGCTATTCCATATAAGGTGCATGCCCTTTATAAAATAGCACTTAGGGCCAGCCCCCTTAGGGCTAGATTTTATTTATGGTGCCAAACAAATGTGGTGCTTAGATGGCAACTCTGGCTGTATCAACTAAGGCCAGTGCTGGGCTGGCTTGTACAGTCTGAGTCCCGCATGTAGCAATCTAGTTTAGGATGGGTTGTAGAGAGCATTGATGGAAACCCCGGTAATTTTGAACGTGAGGACAGTGCTAGGCAGACATTTACGGTCTGTGACCCCCTCAAATGACAAGACAGATTCGGATAGACTGGAGTAGGCTTTGACGGCAACTCCGGTAGTTGGAACAAAAGGACAGATCTGGGCGGATGTCTACGGTCTATGTCCCAGAAACAGCAAAGAAAGACCATGATCAAGTATATAATATCATGCTCATGGTTGATTTAATCTTGAATTGAGAATGAATGCAACTTTTGGGCAGACTGGATCAACCATTTAGGTCTTTATCTGCCATCACTTACTATGTTACTATACCACTATGAAAAAGATCTATTCTATAAGCCACACTTAAATTTAGGCGCAGTTTATAGAATAGCGCTTACACTCAGGAATTGCTTCTAACTTTGAGCATGGCCATTTGCACCAACTGAAACGTAGTGCAAATGTACATGCCAACATTAGGCGAGTATCCTCTATATTCTATAACAACATGCATTAATTTTAGGAATGCCCTTATTCCACCCATGACCCTCCTATTTCTGTGCGCCCTTTTTCAAATCACGTGTAAAGTTTAGGCGCAGATCCCTCACCTAAATTTACATGTGTAAAGTTCAATTAAATTAATTAGTGCCAATAATTGCTTGTTAAAAAGCTAATTATTTGCCACAATTAGCTTGTTATTTAATTAAATTTCATACGCAAATTGAGCACGCACCCAAATGTGCATGCTCAATTTTTGGCAACTTTTACAGAATTAAGGGGTTAGCATGTAACTCTGTTCACATGGGTGGGCCATGGGCATGTGACTACATGATGTTTGTAACTGATGGAATATTATCAGTTGCGTACGTTGCATGGTGCACTTGAGGCAGCCATTGACATGCCATAAATGGGTGCACTCCCCATATTATATGTAATCTTACAACCAATTGGTAATTCTTCTATAGACAGAAAAGTATTTTTTTTACGGGAATGTCCACTTTTTTTTTCTTTTCTTTTTGGTTTGTAACATCTGTGACAAAAAAATCTATTACATGCAAAGAAGTCCTAATGTAATTTATACTATACATTAAAGTATTTTGCATGAAAATATAGTAGGATGTGGACAAAGCAAGAATTATATGTTTCATTAGAAGGGTTGCAACTTGGTGTGCTATGATATAATGTAGAGCAGTTTTTCTGTCTCACTGAAAGTTATTTATTTTGGACACTAACTTTAAAACCAAGGGATGCATACGTAAGATCACTGCTTTAGCGATTAGTGTTACCTCATGCTAATTATAGCCTGACAGTCTTTTATCTGCTGTCATAGGGTGATGGGTGAACAGTTATACTGCCACTGTCCCTGAGCAATGCATACTTTCCTTCAGGCTGTAAAATGAACACATTTTTATTATTGAAACATGGAAATTACCTATTTCAAAGCCCATATGAGAATGAACATCAAACATGATATACGCGAGGAATCTGATTAGTACAAAAAACAATTACATGCAAGGTGTATGAATTTATAAGAATTTTTCATGTGTCATTCAGGGCCCCTTTTACCAAGCTGCGGCAAAAGGGGACCTGCGCTGGCATTGGCGCATGTTTTTGATGCATGCAGAGGCCACCTTTTACTGCAAGTGGTAAAAGATAGGTCTTTTGTTTTTTAAGAAAGGGCCGTATGGTAAGTGAAGCACTTGCCGCGCAGCCATTTCAGGGGACCCCTTACCACCACTGCCAGGTTACCACAATGCTAACCATTTTCGAGGTTTTCTCCCCTCCCGGAAGTTGCACACACTTGACCAGGGACAGCCACTGGTGGCCACGTTGGGCCAGTGGTAGTCCCAGAATAATGAGCGGTAAGCCCGCATTGCGTCTACTACTACTCTGTAAATGGACCCCTATTTAAGAATCTAACAAAGGGAAATTTGATTTAGCTTCAAATCTTACACTGGTGACCCTATTCTTTTAACAGATCTATATCTTCTCCTTTGCAATGGCAAAAATCTTATGAAGAAGTTTTACCACTCAAAAAATTCTCCAATTGGAGTGGTAAAAAAAGATGTACTGTTTCTCCTGCTAGGAGATCAAACATTTTCAAGGGAACCTTAAAAAAAAAGAAGTTTCCTCCCATTTGAGAAACTGTTGGAGTCAGCTAAAGAAATGAATTTTCCAAGCTGCTTGGACCTAGCCACATCAGGAAACAGTAACACTTTCTACCCACAAAAAGGAATATCTTAGTTCTTAAAACAAAGGGCCTTTTTACGAAACATCAGTAAGCCCAATGGGGGCTTACTGCTTGCTAAAAGGGAAGTACCGCCGGGCTACCGCAGCAGCCTGGCAGTAGTTCTCTCCACCAGTGCGCACCATTTTTTGCGCTGAAAAAAAATATTTAAATTTCTGTAGCACCGATGTGTACCCGGCAGTAATCGGGCAGTGCTGTCCGGTTACTGCCAGGTTAGAGTGTGAGCCTTTACCGCCACCTCAATGAGTAGTAATATCATCAGTAGATGTATCTAAAAAAATTAGTCAAGTTAAAGTCACTACTCTCTAGGGAGTCAAAAGCTCCCTCTTCAGAGACAGACACACATTTCTTAGTAGGAAGATAGTAACACTGAGAAATATTTAAATCACCAAAGTGTATTATTAATTCTAAAATGATGACAAAAATACTAACATGAACTTATAGTGCCAATAAATCTAGCCCGAAAACGGTGCAAAATACCTTACAAAACTGAAAATAAACATGAGAACAGTAGACGATGTAGAGAAATGTATCCATCATGGGGAACAGCATTGTTTTGAGAGCAGTAATCAATAACACCCAGAACTTACATACAGTAACACTACAGAAAGGGGCACAGAAACATACAAATGGAAATATGGCAATTGCAAACTTACCCCCCTATTTACTAAGACGTGCTAGCAGTTGGTGGTGCGCTAATACTGAAACAGCCCATTCATTTTTCTTGAGTCTGCCCCCCTTCAATCTCATTTCATGTTCTCTAGTTCTACCGCCTTCCCATCTACAAAAAAGGTTTGTTTGCGGATTAATACCTTTCAAATATTTGAACGTCTGTATCATATCACCCCTGTGTATCCTTTCCTCCAGGGTATACGTGTTCAGGTCAACAAGTCTCTCCTCATACATCTTGTAATGCAAATCCCATATCATTTTTGTAGCTTTTATTTGCACCGCTTCAATTCTTTTTACATCCTTAGCAAGATACGGCCTCCAAAACTGAACACAATACTCCAGGTAGGCCCTCACCAACGACTTATACAGGAGCATCAACACCTCCTTTCCTCTGCTGGTCACACCTCTCTCTATACAGCCTAGCAACTTTCTAGCTACGGCCACCGCCTTGTCACACTGTTTCGTCGCCTTCAGATCCTCAGATACTATCACCCAAAGCAGTGGTGTACCGGGGGGGGGGGGGGGGGGGGGGCGGTGGAGGCAGTCCGCCCCGGGTGCACGCCACTGGAGGGTGTCTCGGTGTGTGCCTGGCTCCAAGTTCGCTATCTTTGCTCGTTTGCTGCAGCTCCCTCTGCACCGGAACAGGTTACTTCCTGTTCTGGGGCAGAGGGAGCTGCAGCGAATGAGTGAAGTTAGCGAACTTTTCGGAGCCGACAGGCGCGCGCCGCGGCACCCCCCCTCAGCGGCATGCACCCGGGGGGGTGTCATTTTGCTGGGGGGAGGTGTCATTTCGCAGGGGGGGCGCTGCACCCGAGGGGGGGGGGGCGCATCGGCGATCCGCCCCGGGTGCCACCCTGGCTAGGAACGCCACTGACCCAAAGATCCCTCTCCCTGTCTGTACATATCAGACTCTCACCGCCTAACACATACGTCTCCCATGGATTTCTACTCCATAAGTGCATCACTTTGCATTTCTTCGCATTGAATTTTAATTGCCAAACCTTAGATCATTCTTCTAGCTTCTGCAGATCCTTTTTCATGTTTTCCACTCTGTTACAAATCTTAGTATCATCCGCAAAAAGACAAACTTTACCTTCTAACCCTTCAGCAATGTCACTCACAAATATGCCCCCAATTTTTTGAACCACTTTCCCCCTTCCAGGTAACTCAGACCTTTTCAAGTAGGTAGCAACAAGCGACTTTGCTGCTGTCAGACAGTATCCCAATAATTTATTTTCCCTGTCCGTGCATCCAGATAGAGACATTTATGACAAAATGAAATAAGGGTAAGATGTCTATATAAAATGATAACTCAGCTGCCTCATAAATATAGCTACTCCAACAGGGAGGAAGAAGAGACACCACTAAGCTCACATGCAAAGCGTTGAAGCTGCTGCCATACAATAAGGGGTGCCTCCAATTAGGGGGCCAGAAGTCAGGTGGACGGAGCTTAGGGGTATAACTGGCCATCAACATGCCTAAAATATAGATGTGTGCACTTATGCCAGCCATAGATCTGGCAAATGCCAAACTCTGACAGAAATGTATAATTTACAATATTTATGGGCAGATGATCAAAAGCCCTGTGCTGTTCCAAACAGTGCTCTAAAAATAGTGCTGGAACAGCATGGGGCTTTACTGCCCCAATGATCAGTGGTGGATACTTGGAATGCCCTCCCGCTGGAGGTGGTGGAGATGAAAATGGTAACAGGATTAAAAAAAGGGGGATAAACATAAAGGAATCCTGTTCAGAAGGAATGGATCCTCAGAAGCTTAGTGGAAATTGGGTGGCAGAGCTGGTGGTGGGAGGCGGTGCTAGTGGTTGGGAGGCAGGGCTAGTGCTGGGCAGACTTCTACGGTCTGTGCCCTGAAAATGGCAGATACAAATCAAGGTCAGGTATACACATTTTCCCACCTATTTGCAGGCTCAATGTGGTTTACATAGTACCGTAGAGGCGATCGCCAATCTTGTTAGGCAGACTGGATGGACCATACAGGTCTTTCTCTGCCGTCATCTACTATGTCATTATCCTGCTTATTTTCGAAGGAGAAGGGCGCCCATCTTCCGACACAAATCGGGAGATGAGTGTCCTTCTTCTGAGATCACCCAAATCGGCATAATCGAAAGCTGATTTTCGGCGTCCTCAACTGCTTTCTGTTGCGGGGATGAACAAAGTTCAAGGGGGCGTGTCAGCAGTATACCGAAGGTGGGATGGGAGTGTGGTTAAAAGATGGGCATCCTCGAGCGATAATGGAAAAAAGAAGGGTGTCCCTCACGAGCATTTGGCCAACTTGGTCCATTTTTGTTTCACGACCAAGCATCAAAAAGGTGCCTGAACTGACCAGATGACAACCGGAGGGAATTGGGGATGACCTCCCCTGACTTCCCCAGTGGTCACTAACCACCTCCCACCCCGAAAAAGACAACTTCAAAAACTTTTGTCTTTTTTAGAGTATATCCTTTGCTATGCCTCCGTCCCTGTGACGGCAGTTGAGGACACCCTTCCCTGCAAGGCAGTGTCATCCAAAATGTTTCTGTGAGAAGGACATCCATGCCTTTGCTATGTCTCTGACACCTTCTTTGTTTATTTATTTATTTGAATTTTGGATCACAAGTAGCAGCAGTGGGGTTTGAAGTGGCCACCTCTGGATTACAAGACCAGTGTTCTAACCACTAGGCTACTCAGCCACTCCTACATTCCATTTCACTCCCTTGAAATTTGGCCATCCCTGTGGGGGGGGGGGGGGGCAGTATGCAGGTCCCTGGGGGGGTGGGGGTGGAGGTATGTGTGTGTCAGCGGAGGCATAATGAAGGCATGGACGTCCTTCTTTCAAACATTTTGGACGTCTTCAACTGCCCCCCACAGGGATGGCCAAATTTCAAGGGAGTGAAGTAGCATGGAGGAGTGGTAGAGTGGCTTAGTGGTTAGAGTACTGGTCTTGCAATCTAGAGATGGCCAGTTCACATCCCACTGCTGCTACTTGTAATCCAAAATCCAAATAAATAAATAAAGAAGTTGTTGGAGGCATAGCAAAGACATGGACATCCTTCTCACAGAAACATCCACATTTTGGACATCCTCACCTGCTATTGCTTCCCCTCCTTAGGAAGGAAATCGTGTGCAAATGAGCTAACAGTGAGCAGCTCATTTCCATGCAATTTCCTTCATGCATGCCCGTTCCTTTCCAGAAAGGGAAGGGCTTTTTCCATTCAGTTAGTGGGACCAGTGCACTATGAATGCTGGCTCCTCCCCATGACCAAATGGCTTGGATTTGGTCGTTTCTGAGATGGGCATCCTCGCTTTCCATTATCGCCAAAAACCGGGGACGACCATCTCTAAGGTCAACCTAAATTTCATGATTTGGGCATCCCCAACCGTATTATCGAAACGAAAGATGGACGTCCATCTTGTTTCGATAATACAGGTTGCCCCGCCCCTTTACAGGGTTGTCCTTAGAGATGGGCGCCTTTAGAGATGGGCGCCCCCATTCGATTATCCCCCTCCATGTTACTATCTGTATTAGGGATTAGATAGTGAATATCAGACAAAATAAGGTAGGGAAAGAAGGAAGCACCTGTGGTGGAAGAACAATCAGGAACAGGCTTAGGCCCTGATAGGAGACTGGTGTGCAAGGCTGGAAGTTCTGCAATAAGAGGATATTGACCTATTAGATTGATAGGGGAAGGAAGAAAGGGGTAGGAGTCATGGTGAAGTTGGCGGAATTTTTAAGGGGACAAATGAGTGGGGTAGGTAAAAGGGATAGTTGAGGTTTAAAGACAAGATAATATTAGTATTTCATAAGCCAACATTGGAGAGGGGGGGGGGGGGGACAGAAGGAAGGGAAAGGGAACAGGAAGAGAAAAAAGCTGGGGATGTTTGTTGGATGATGTAATGTTATGCCACAGAAGGAACAACTGTGCCCGAAAGGTTTTGGAGAATGTTAGTTATAAATAAACACACACATATATATATATATGTGTGTGTGTGTGTCTGCTTTGTGCAGCTTGCTTTTCGTTTTTTGTCTCTGACTTTCACTAACCACCCTGAATGTAGCTATGAGGAAAGGGTCTTCGGTAAACAAATGCCTTGTTCACTGCTGACGGAACTGCACAGTATACAAATGTCATGAGCTTTTTGTATACGACCTTGATAATTCAGCATGGTTTATATGATTAAGATGAATGAACCATTTATTTGGAGACAAGATAGCAGAAAAGCACACCATTTTACTTTATGGTCATAACTGTGGTAGCATTATATGCTGTTTGTATTGATGTCTGCAACCATAAATTAATCATGAACGATTATCAATAGGAATTCAGAAAGTGCTTATGTTGCTGTGGTATGAAATTATACAAATCACATGGTTGAAGAGAATAGTTGCCTGGAGGAACAATATATTGAATTTTCTACAGAATAATTATATATGTCTGTGTGTGACCTGATGCATAGACTGACTGCCATGTTAAGGACAACAAGACAAAGGAAATTAATTTCATTTTATATGAAGCACTGTAAATGCCTTACATGCCATGGTGAAGCACAACACTCATTAGGAATGTACAGTTTCTACTGCACATTAATGAACCTTAAAATTTTTTATGTTCACAAAATCAATTAACTTGTGTTAACCTATTAATTAATACAAATACAATTGATTTAGAGCAGTACCGAATAGCATATTTTACTGTTCTACCGAATAAGAATAATGACAAATATTGTTTGGCTGAATACGAATAATGGGCATTGAGCTTTAACATAACAAATAATAAAAGAAGCGATGTGAAACAGATTTCAAGTGTTTATCTTAGACTCCTGAGGCACTTGACCTCACATTTATTGACCAAGTGACTTATGCATGTAAGTTATAGAATAGTGCCTAGTATTTATGTACATAATGTGCATTATCCCCTGAATTCTTTAAAAGTTGCTAAAAGTTGTGTGTGCATATTTGGGTGTGCGCCCAATTTACACGTGAGTTTGATTCCCACTTCAGGCACAGGCAGCTCCTTGTGACTCTGGGCAAGTCACTTAACTCTCCATTGCCCCATGTAAGCCACATTGAGCCTGCCATGAGTGGGAAAGCGCGGGGTACAAATGTAACAAAAAATAAAAATAATTCAGATCTTAATAAGCAATTATTGGTGCTAATTAGATTTCATTAAAATTTACACATACAAAGTTAGGTACATAAATTTTACAAGCAGGTCCAAAAAGGGGGTGTGGCCATGGGAGGGTTATAGGTGTTCCTGTAATTTACACGCATTGTTACAGAATAAAGGGGATCTGTGCCAAATTTAGGCACAAAGATTTACACCGAGGTTTCATTGGTGTAAATGGTCAAGACTAAATGTAGTCGTGGTTCCCGACACTAAGCATTATTCTATAAACAGTGCCTAATTTTAAGTGCCTTTTATAGAAGGGGCGTAGCCAGATCTCACGTTGGGAGGGGGCCAGAGCCCAAGGTTGGGGGCACATTTTGAGTGCCGCCCACTCCCCCCCACCACCACCATGCCTCGTCTCGCCTCCCCCCACCTCCTCGCCTTACCTCACCACCTCGCCCCCTCTCGCCGCCTCCCAAACAAATACCCCACCAGCTGAAGTCTTCTTCCGCGCCAGTCTCTGGTGCAGCCGCATTTGCTGCCCTGCTCGTCTTTCTTCTTGCTCCTCCTTTGCATGCTGACGCTCGCTAAAGAAGGCTTTGGCTTGCAGAAGTTGGGGACCCCCGCCAGCCTAACCAGGGGCCAGGATGAAATTTGCACTGGCCCAGGCCCCCGTGGCCCCCCATTAGCTACGCCCCTGATTTATAGAATAGGGCTAAGCACATGAGCCCTTACTGCCTACTAAATAGGGCTCAGGCAGTAAATGACTGCATGCCAATGTTTTTATTAGCACATGGCCACTCACTTCCTCCATTGAAAACAAGAGTTTTTAAGGCCGCGGTAAAAAGTGGCCGGAGTGCACAGGAAAACCTTGCGCTAAAATCACCACCAGCACAGCTTGGTAAAAGAACCTCTTAGTCCTACACAAGTAAGTGCTAGTATTCTATAACTTATGCGCACAATCAATGCCTAACTTCAGGTGCCAATGAGGGGGCCAATTTATAGTATTCTATAAATTATACAATGCTCCGCCCAGACTGTAACTCTGTGTATGCCTACCTGTGAAATAGATACTATGTAAGATATGCACATATTTAAAGAATAATGCTTAGGCACCATTTCATCATGTATGCACATATGTGCACACATATACGTGTATATGCTATTATTCTAAACATTTACATACATAATCGGCAAGTAAATGTTAGTGCCTATTTTATAGAATTACCCCATATTTTTAGAGTAGGCAATCTAGCTGATGAATTTTTTTAACGTTTTAACGTGATTTTGGTTGCGATGAGTTGGTGTCACGTACGGAATCATTAAGCAAACTGGAAATATTGTCACCTTCAAATCATCACTCTAAATGGCAGAAAAGATGATTTCTACATTTGTCAAAACAAAAAAAGTCATCATGACGGTACTTACTATTTCTGAACTTGCCTGGTGTTAATTTTATATTTATGGACAAGTGCTTTAAATTTACCGTGTTTAAAAAATATTTATTTTCATTTGTTTTCATGAAGTATGCAGTCCATTAAACCACGTTCTACTGTGAAGTTAACAAGCTCCAACCTAATGTCCATCACTAATGATGATAGCACTTGGTTCAGTAGGACAAATATGTCAGGTAGCTTGAGAAATTCACTCCCATCCATAACATCTTGATATGCATTGAGCTGGGCATTAAAAAAAGGATTGCCACTCTTTTATTGCCAGTTCATACCTCTACAGGTTTTGCAATGGTTGTCAGGGAACAAATGACTTCTTTCTCTGGACAGCAGGCTCCTTAGCGCTAATGTAGGGAGAGGAGGCCTACATGTTGTATTTAAGGCATTATTTCACTAAGCTTTTTTTTTTTCTTGCATGGACACAGAACGGAAGAAGAGCTGTGAGTGAATAAGGCCCTAAATGTAATAAAGTCCGACAGATCAAAATTCTCAAAAAAGCCAGCCACAACATTTAAATGTATAAGTGGCTTATCAGCACCAGCCACCATCAGGAAATCCAGGTATAGATGTGCCTTCCTTTCTTCCCTGGATGTCTGCGTTTTCACAGACCTAAGCTGACCAGATAGTTACCCAGGTAACAAAGCTGAATATTGCTAGTACCTAGATAAAATCTGGCTCCACCCAGCCTCCTCCCTGAACCACCCTGCTGCTCTCCAGATACTGCTGGGGTGGTCTGTCCAGAGTTTTAGTGTTTTCATCCAGAAAATGCTGATGAAAACTCGGGTATAGCCCTGGTGAGTAGCACCGTCTACCCTGATAAGTGTTACAGAATATCAGGAGTGAATAATGATAGATTTCTTCTGTGAATATGTAACTTTGTACCTAGAAACCAAACATCTGTTGAAGGGGGAAGAGCAGTGTTTCTGCACATCAATATCCTTGTTTAGGCTGTAATACAGAACCTTCACTTCCACCTTGCTAGTAAGGATGTTACTCAACAATGGACTGAGCGTATCTTTTAATTTGCTATCAAGAGTCAATATAGCACAGACTGAAACAAGCTTTCAATTTACCTCCATGTGTATAATTTGCATATTAATTTAAACTGTAAATTACAGAAGTATGCAAATTGGACAGCATTATCACAGCAGAAACCCCTTAGCTTTGAATTATCTCATTTTAAAATACATAGAAAAATAGTTTCAACTGAATATTTAAGGACATGCCCTAACAAAATCTTTGTAAAGCTGAAGCCTTATTTTGCATAGCAAGTTGCAATTTTAATTTTTTTTTTCATGGTCTTTAAAAAATTATGTATAGCCCTTTTTGAATTATGCATAGAATGAGTCAAATGCTTCTTTGTTCAACCCTAATGTTTTAGAATTTCGGGGCATTCTTTATAATGAAGAACTGTGGTAATATCTGCACCTGATAATGGTGCCCATCTGCGTCCTTTTAATCCACAGATGTGCAGACACTTTACAGGCATAAAATCCCACAGATATGAAATTATGTGCAGAAAATTCTGTGGGCGGAAAGAGTTGTTGGCAGGAGAGCAAACATAGACAAACGCACACACGCACAAAGAACCATGACTAGGGTATCGTTACGCCTGGTGCAATCTATTCAGAATGCACAGGGTAGGATGAAAGGGAGGAGGAATGGTGCTTTACAGTATATAAAAATAATATATTGAAGCAATAGAACTGCAGGACTTATGAAGCATAGAAGAGGCACTGTTAGTTAATCTGTGAGTTAAACAATTACAGCAGTAAAATAGTCAAATAACAGTACACATTTTAGCATAGAATGCTACTTACGATGTCAACAAAATGCACATTAAAATATGTTAATAGACAGCAAAGGGGACAGAGTTTAGATATAGATAGGTAAATAGATATAGATATATCTTTATCTCTCTCTCTCTCTTTATATATATATAGAGAGAGAGATATGTGTGTATGTATAGAGAGAGAGAGAGAGAGAGAGAGAGAGAGAGAGATTTACATATATTTTCAGTCAAAGCTTTTTCTTATTAATAACAGAACATGAATTACAACTTCAGCAATCACATGCATGAAATACAATAGCATCAACCATTGCTATAGGACATATATAGCATAAGAGTCAACAGCTATCTCCAGTGATTCCCAAACTCTGTCACTTTTTTTTTGGCTGCCCCTCTTTACAGGAGCAGCTTTATTCCCATTTACACATTTACCCCTTTGCAGGTGTGTGCGAGAGAAGTTAGGTGCTCAGTTTACAGCAGAGGGGCCTAAATCAGTTACGTGTGCAATTGCTAATTAGTGCCAATTAGTGCTTGTTAACATCAATTATTTCTATTTATCTCCAGTTAAGTGCCAATTTAGTGCCAATTAACTAATTGTGTTGTGCACATACCTGATCCTATTCTATAACTGGGTACACAAGTGTGCGTCCAACTTTAGGCGCCATTTATAGAATCTGGAGGATAGAAGGGCACAGTTTGGCTTAATAGGGGAGCGCTAATTCTGTTAAGGCACCAGGGTATCCTGATGCTGTTATAGAATGCTAGCACAAACCCACATTGGCGCGCCAAAAAGAAGGGGCGCCCACTTATGCCACGTCAATGGCAGATGTAGGAGGGTGTGCCTAGATCTTTCAATCAACATGCATATATGATAGTATTCTAAAAGATGCATGCATTGATGGTGGGACATGCATGCAAAGATGCATGTCCCACCATGCTCCTCTCATGTGTATGTCCCCTTTTCAGTTGCCACCTATTCTGCATTCACGTGCATCATTCGCACCTAAATGCAGGCACATCTTATATAATTCCCTCATAAAATATGCTAATCTATTTACATACTTAGGGCCCTGTTTACTAAGGTGTGCTAGTGTTTTTAGTGCATGCTAAAAATTAGCGTGTGCTAACCATGTAGATACCCATAGGAATATTATGGGCATGTACATGGTTAGCACATGCTACAAAATGCATGCTAATGCACCTCTAGAACAGGGTCCTTAACATTTAAAGGTGCTTATATTTTCATCTATATTGTAGGCATGATATTTTGCTGCTCACACTAGTATTTCATAAAGACATGTGGAAGGGCATTTTCAATATGATGTCTAAGTCCGAATTGGGATGTTTTGCTGAAAAGTCTCAGTCCAGGATTTAGCACAGAGCCACAACTGAACCAGAAAAATGTCTAACTTTCTGGTTTGATCATGGCTTTGAGCTGGACATTTTCTGGCTGAACACATCCATCTGTAAGTACCATTTTTGGAAAAAAAATGTCCCAGGGAAAACCATAGAAAAACAAGCCATAGGGACATCTGCTGGCAGCAGTCAAAGTGAACTGGTCACACAGATATCCCAGCAGTGCTGAGAGACAGCCTATTGGTCCATGAAGTGGACTTCACTACTACTTACTACTACTTAACATTTATAAAGCGCTACCAGGGTTACGCAGCGCTGTACAATTTAACACAGAGGACAGTCCCTGCTCGAAGGAGCTTACAATCTAAAGGACAAAAAAGTGCAGTCAATCAAATTGGGGCAGTCTAGATTTCCTGAATAGATGAATAATGGTTAGGTGCCGAAAGCGACATTGAAGAGGTGGGCTTTGAGCAAGGATTTGAAGATGGGCAGGGAGGGGGCTTGGCATATGGGCTCAGGGAGTTTATTCCAAGCATAGGGTGAGGTGAGGCAGAAAGGGTGGAGCCTGGAGTTGGCGGTGGTGGAAAAGGGTACTGAGTACTTCACCTAAAGGGACCCAGATACAAATCTCACCTAAACTCCATCATATTGTATGGTGAGCTCTCCAGGAACAGAGCAAACCTACTGTACCTAAAGGTTCACCTCTACAGTAGCCCTCAGGCATGCAAGTCACTTATATATTTAGGCAGAGGGGGTATTTCTATATTCCAGGAGGGCTCACATATTTGTAGTGAAATGAAAGAATTGAACCTGGGTCACATTGTTCACTGTCCACTGCTCTGACCACTAGGCTACTCTATTCACTTGCTTACTGCTGTCTTAGAAATGGCCATAATATCTAGAGCTTTCATAAAGCCTCGTATCTACTGTCACTGTCACATCTTTGGGAAGGGGTCAGTGACCACTGGGGGATTAAGAGAGAGTCATGCTTTGCTTCCTACAGTGGTCAGCTAGTCAATTCGGGCACCTTTTTCTGTCTTAGTCGTGACTGAAACAGGTCTAGATAAAAATGTACTTCTTTTTTTCCCTGGATCTTTTTTTCTTTTCCATGTAGCTGAAAAACGTTGAGATTGTAAACCCACCCAAGTCCCGCCCAAAATACGCCTCCAACATGCTCCTTGCTATTTGGACAAACTCAACGAAAAATGTCCCAATTCTACCTTTTTGAAAATCACACCTTAGACTCTTTGGGAAGAAAAATGTGCATCTGTCACTTTGTGCCGTTTTTTGAGATGTTTTTCTCTTTTGAAAATGAGCACCATGGCACCCATTTGTTTTATAAAATAGCACCTTAGAGGTGTTACTTCATATCTTAAACTAGGTTCTCCCTATAAAACTACCCTCCAAATGTCTCGTACTCTGGATTTTAAAGTCATTCTTGCAGTGATCTGGTCACCAAAAAATGCTACTTCACAGAGCTGTTTCTTTACTGTTTTCTGTGATACATGATTTGGTACTTGTGCAACAGACTTTAAGGAAGTATGGGGTAAGCAAAGAGGATCTTTAGTTATGAAGATGTGAAAGGAAAGTCAGAATCAGCTGAGGTCTATGATTTTGGATCCGAAAATAAATTAAGCAGACTAGAGGGACTTTAGAGTTCATACATACTATTGTTTTCAAAGCTTCAGTCTCTAACATTTCCATATTATAAAACAATTATAGTACTACCAATACAGAATACGTTTTTATGAAATGTATTTTCCCTTTATTTTTGTGTCATATCACATAGCTTGTGCCAGGGCCACCGAGAGACAAATCTGGGCCTGGCACAAGCACCCCTCTGGGCCCGGGGGCCCGGAGCAAACACACTTCTGGGCCCACCACCCCGCCACTCTTGGCCCCCACATGCCCCTCCTCCAGGCCTGCTTGCTTTTTTCCTCTCCTGCTTCACTCTGCTGCACTGCACAGGACCTTCTTCCTGCCATGTCCAAAGAGGAAGTGCTTCACACTGGAGGCGGGACACAGCAGGAAGAAAGACCTGTGGCTGGCACAGCAGTGCTAATGCAATTGTGCAAGAAGAGCACAGGAGCAGGAGAGCCTTGCTAGTGTCAAGCGGGTGCTGTGCCCCCCTTGGAGGCCGGGCCTGGGGAATTTTGCCCCCTCTACCCCTCACCTTTCAGCAGCCCTGGCTTGTGGATATACATGCCTAGACAAAATTTTTGAGCATTTCTGTTACTTTTTCATGTATATGCATTGGGTAACCAGTTCTGAAAAAGGGATGGTTATTTTATTTATTTATTTATTTTATTCAGAACATTTATACCCCGCTTTATACCACTGAGAGCAGCCTCAAAGCGGCTTCCAAAGAACTGAAGAAACAATTACAATGTCAGTAGAGAGGAAGGCACAGAGGAAGAAGGGAGGGGAAGAAACAGAAAAAATATAGAATAAGATGAATGGCAACAAAAAGAATTTAAAGATGATCTGCAAATCTGATGATAGAAAGGACTGCAGGCATTATGATGAAGCTCAGGAATCGGCTGAATCTCTGAGTCTGCCTCTGCAAACTCCAACGATGAGAAGGCCATGACTCTTCGAGTGAGGTAGGAGGAGACGAGAGCTGCCGAGTCCAAACAGCAGGCTGCAGAAGGAGAAGACGAAAGCTGCTCGTCAACCGACCACACCAGCTCCCCAGACGTCGGACACAGCAACCAGGAGACTCAGGTCCAAAAGGCCCAATGGCCCAGCTGCAGCGATCAACGGTCGAAGAGCGGATCAACGGATCGCACTCAAAGAAGGTTATACTATATTTACTTATATTTTCGGTAATATGGCTTAAATATTGGTCACTTCATTAAAATAAAATATTTGTGTCCTGCTGAGGAAACCAAAACTAACTTGGATATGAAGCCACATACATCCCACTTAATTTTGTTCTTTAGGACAATACTGCAGTGTATCGATTCTATCACAGCAGACGAGAGGCTGGCTCTGGAACTAATCCTTACTTGTGAGATTAAAGAAGCTTAGATGGCTAACAGTATTAAAGATAATTGCAACTTTATCAGCCTGCTCTCAAGTAAATGCTGTCACTGCTTGAATCTTGTGATAAATTGCATTGATCAAGTAGGTTACAGTGTTCCTATCAGCACCAAGCAAAAGACATTATGTTTGACAGTTGTGTCTCCATCGTCAGCCAGTGGAAGTGCGGTGCTGCACTACATTGAGTGGATGACTGCTTATGAATGAGAATGGAAACGTGTTACTATAAAAAGAAAAAGCTTTAGAATATTACACTCCCCACACCCCGTTCAGAAAGAAGTTTGTCATTTTCTTTCACTGGCTCCTAGACAAGTCAGATTTCTTATGGGTAATTTTCAGTAAGCTGAAATGTTGGAAGATAAGCAGGTATTTCTGTACCCAGGTAATTTTCAAAGAAAGCTTCCTGAAAAACTGTGCATCCCTGTACTTTACAAAAGTGCCAACATGCTTTTCATCTGCTATTTGTGAGGAAGGAGGAATAAGGGAAAAATTAAGAGCTCACTTTAATCCCTATTCCTAAACATACCCTCATAGTAAAATAATAATACACTAACATAGTAAACATTGGCAGATAAAAATCTGCCTGGTACATGTCAATCTGCTCAACAAGGTAGCCAGAGTTGAATCTGGCACTTTACACAGGTTCCACTTCTTCATAATTAAACATTGGTTACTTAATCTCGGTCTCCCCCTGCTCTACTGGCAAAGAAGGCGTACTTTTTCCTGATAATACATGCAGGCACAAATCAGTGTGCATGTGTGAAAACTGTGGACATGCATGCACTATTGAGAAAGAGTGTCTTTGCAAAAAGTGAACAGATTTTCAAAAGAGTGCATATACGTTTGGAAGAATGCACACTTTTTCTGACAGAGTATACTGTTCTTTCCAAAACAGTTTGCACTCTTAATATTGTTCGACCTACCACTAGAAACACATCCGAATCAACATGAACATATCTGAATCTGCACTACCCAAGCTGCAAAGGACTTAAATACAAATCAACTTACGCATCCAGTTTTTCCTACATAAGCACACAACCGTGGAACACACTACCAAAAGCCTTGAAAATGACATACGACCACCTAAACTTCAAGAAAACACTAAAAACTAACCTGTTTAAAAAAGCATACCCTACCGATCCAACTTAAATGCCTGATCTCTGCAACACAATAAAACTAAAGTACGGAATGGACATAGCACAACTCTTCCACTGTATGATTCCCTAATGTGGTTCTGCCACGTGAACTTTATCTTACCACAACATCACTGCATTTATTCACACCGGAGTCAGCAAACGCCTCTCCGGTACTATGTAAGCCACATTGAGCCTACAAATAGGTGGGAAAATATGGGATACAAATGTAACAAACAAACAAACAAATAAATAAATAAATAAATTGTTCCCGTAATGAAAAAGCAGGACAAATCTCTGAACTAAATGGAAATTCCTGTTAACAACATAGGAAATGATATGAACACCCCTAAAACTGAACACCTAGAACCAGCTCTTGTAGGTTATAAATGACAACACTGGTGTGAATATGCATACACATCACAATTCTAGCCTCACTATACCCACATTAAGCCCTCAAGAATGCTTATACGTGGCATGTATATATGTCTTGTTGCTGTACGTACTTATACACTAGTGTACCCACATAAGACTTTTTTTTTTTTTGCATGCAAAACAGTACAGTCTTTACATGTGGAAAAACCTTTATAAAATTATCCCACATAAGTCCAGATATTTCTTCTGTCTGTGCCAGTACCAGATATATTGATCTGCTGTGGTTTCCAGACAGTGGCCTATTTGTTCCAGGTGTGTGTGTTGCATATGTATCCCCGTCAGACCACCCTTGCCCCCCCACCCATGCCTTAAAATCATATCCCTCCAGTCTACACCCCAGCTTCGGCAGTGGCACTCATAGGCTGTCTGCAGCCTGGACAAGGACTTTCTCTATGAACCATCCTGCCCCTTCTGACGGAACTTCCTCTTTTGTGACGATCAGGATATTCACAGAGAAAGCCCCGATGCAGGCCGCAGGTAGTCTATGAGTGCTACTGCTGCTGCCCAGGTGAAGACTGGAGCGGAGCACAGTGATTTAAAGGTACTGGGGGGTGCAGGGGGCACAGGAGGCTGTGAGGGTCCAAGAGGTTGCACCTTGTTAAAACTTTCTGCCTATGCCACTGTTTCCAGACAAATGGATCTCAGGTTACAAGAATGCCTGGATTTAGGCGTACATAATATAGGCAACTGCTTACAGTAGGGTACAAATTTTAAAGATACAGGACACCTGAGATAAACTGAAGTCTGATTCCACTTATTTTAGGACTGTGCTCTGTAATTTCTGAGAAAGAAACCATCTCTCCTCATCACTCTCCAGTCTTGAGTATGGATGACAACATCTTAAATCTAGCACTGATTGCATGTGCAAGGTGTCACGAAAAGGATGGGTTGGTATCAGGTTTTTCAGATGAAACATGTCTGCTTTGAAAATGTGGTAATAAGATTTTTCAGTTACATAGTGAATTTCTGTATGGATACCTCAGGCTATATGTGAGCCATCAATGTCTTTCTTCTGTATACTTTTATGTATCCATAATCACCACAGAACTTCCTTTATCTAATGGATTGATAATGTTTTGGCTATTTTTTAGGCTTTGTATGGCAGTTCTGTTTTTGTGAGGATGAAAGCGGGGCTTGGGCCTCTGGCATCTTTTTGAATCCTAATGTTGGCAGGGCTGGAATGACTGGGGTTCACCCTTCCCCATTATATATTTGAAAACTACTTGGGGTAAGGGTAGAGATCCAGGCCAGTAGAAGGGCAAGATGGTTTTTTTTTTATTTTTGATGGTTAGGTGAAATCTGGGGTTTGGAGTGAGAACGAGGTTATTGGGTGGGTATGGTGGGTATTATGCTTGGGAGGAGGGCTGGGGAAGTTGTGATCGGTTTGTGTCTGTGATGGGGGAGCTTTAACTCCACTGGGGGGAGGGGCAAATTTGGGATAAGCTCCCATTTTATCATTAGCATATAATTTGTAGTCAGATAAATACAGTTCTCGTTTAATTTTCATAGATAGAAACTATCAATGTATTTGCCATCTTTTACTGTCCTGATCTGAAAAAAGAGGGTTTTAGAAAACTTTCAAACTTTTTGAAATTGTTTTCTATCTGAAGGCTGAATTGTCTTTAAACTTTATCAAACCCATTTATAACTGGAAGGGGGGTGGACAAAGGGGGGAGGGAGGTTACAGGGGGGAGGAATATTAGAGGGGTAAGGAAGGGCAGACGGGGGGTTGCGGGGAGGGATATAGAGGTATGGATAAAAGAGAAATAGCTGGGAGTAGGGAGGGAGGAAGCTAAAGAGAAAAGTGATGGCTACCTCTATGTTATGATTACAAGTTGTTCATTTGTTTCCTGATGTATCTTGAACATAACGTATGAATATTGTATTGTTTGTGATAGGTTTAAAACTAAAAATATGTTTTGTATGCAAAGCAAAGGACTACACCAGGGGTGCGCAAGACAAAAGTTTTTGTTTTGTCCATGCTGTTTATGGAATTTTAAATTTAGGGGCCTTTTAACAATCTGCGATAAAAAGAGCCCTGCGGTAACAGCTGGAGCCGTTTTTGCTGTGTCCCAGGGCCCTTTTTACTGTAGTGGGTAAAAAGCCCCTAAAAAGACATGGCCATGTAGTAAGATTATACATACTGCATGGCCATGTGGGGTGGAGCACATACCGCCACCCATTGAGGTGGCGGTAAGGGCTCCTGTAGTAACTCTGTGGTAACCAGTCAGCACCAGTTACCGC
The DNA here is from genome assembly GCF_901765095.1 of Microcaecilia unicolor. Classification (NCBI taxonomy): domain Eukaryota; kingdom Metazoa; phylum Chordata; class Amphibia; order Gymnophiona; family Siphonopidae; genus Microcaecilia; species Microcaecilia unicolor. The sequence goes on from NC_044037.1 coordinate 221,052,014, forward strand.
TGGGTTAATGCCGTGCTAGAAATCACGGAATTATTTTCTGTAGCACAGGAAATGATGCACACTCCAGGCAGAACTACTGCCAGCAGCTGTGTTGGGCCAGTAGTAGTTCCAGGTTGCCACACTTTGCTGTGCAGCCACACTTTAAAAGAGCACTTATGTGTTAACACATGCTTAGGATTGAATTCTATAAATAGTGCCTAAAAAATTGGCGCTGAGAAAATAGCACTTAATGCTATTCTATAAATGGTGCTTAACTTTAGGTGCCATTTATAGAATAGCATTTAGCACCATAAACCATAACTACATTACACCAATGAAACCTTGGTGTAAATCCCCACACCTAAATTAGGCACAGATCCCCTTTATTCTACAACAATGTGCATAAATTAAAGGAATATCCCTGATCTGCCCATGGCTACACCCCCTTTTTGGACCCATGCCTCAATTTATGTGCGAGAGGATAGTGCATCCCGCTGCCAGAGGATGTGGTAACAGTGGTTAGCATATCCGGGTTTAAAAATGTTTGGACACATTCCTACAGGAAATGTCCATAGGCTGCTTATTGAGACAGACACGAGGGAAGCCACTGCTTGCACTGGAACTGGTAGCATGGAATGTTGCTACTAACTGGTTTTTTTGCTAGGTACTTGTGACCTAGACTGGCCACTGTTGGAAGTAGGATACTGGTCTGACCCAGTATAGCCTAAAACTATACTTCTGAAGTAATTTATCTGTTAGTGTGGAGAACATTTCAGAAGAACTTCTCTGTCATGTTGAACCTCTAATTATGTGTTATGGCATAATTAGGTATGAAATTTATAAACTATTGCTGTAGCCAGGATCCTCTCCACTTGCCAACGGCACTCACCTTGATGGACAAAGGATCCCTATTCCTTCAGGAAATGGCATTCCCTCCTTCTTAGAGCTCTGGGGATTAGATACTGGGTTTGGGGAATGGGATTAATCAATGCTCGAAGGCCTTCAATTAGAAGATCAATTACCACCCACAAATATACTCTTTTATATATGAAGGGCAATTCTATAACAGTGTGCCTAAATATAAGTGCCTAGAGGGTGCCTGATTGGAGCATATTCTTTAAAGGAAAACAGGAGTCTATGCACATTGGGGCCCTTTTACAAAGCGGCAGTAAACCCGTTTCCGGTGCTACAAAAATATTTTTATTTTTGTAGCTCTGGTGCGTACATGGCAGTGGTTACCACAAGGGCAGCACAGGAGCTCTTACCACCACCTCAATGGGTGGTGGTAGTGCTTCCACTCGAAATGGGTATGCGGTAAGTGCTTCACTTGCTGCGTGTCCATCTCTTTAAATTAAAAAAACCCTGCTTTTTACCCGCTGTGGTAAAAGGGGGCCTCAGCGCATGTCAAAAACATGCACCGATGCCAGCGCAGGCCCCCTTCTGCTGCAGCTTTGTAAAAGGACCCCACATTTATTAAGATAGCAAACTTCTCAGAAATATAAATCAAGCAAAGGCCTGGGAAAACAGAACAGCGAGCCAGGCAATCTTGGCAGAGATTTTATAAAAATTGATGTTAAATCAATTACAGGACATTTTGGAATAACAAAACATTTTAGATGATTATCAGTTTGGCTTCTGTCCCAGATATTCCATGGAGACATTATTACTTTCAGTATGATACTATCAGAGCAAGTTTTGATCAAGGAGATTTTTTTTTTATGGTAGATCTTGACATTTCAGCTGTCTTTCATACAATACATCATGGATTGTTGCTCAATAAATTAGAATCCATTGGTATTTCAGGAAAGGTATTAAAATGGCTCTCGTCTGTTTTGACAAACAACAAGTATAACAAGAATCAAATTTTTTTCTTCCTGGAAATCTCTCTCTTCTGGAGTTCCTCAAGGCTCTGCCATTTCACCAGTATTATTTAACGTCTATATGACTCCCATCTGTAGGCTGTTGCCATTTTTGGGAGTCCAATACTGGCTCTAAGCAGATGACCTTCATTTTGTGGTTCCTATTGATGGATCTATAGTGGAAACACTGGATTATGATCTGTATAAATTTGGCATCAGAAAAAACTTTTTGATCATCCATTAAGTGTGGATATAAATAGTATAAAGATTCCAATTACCAGACAATTGAAATATTTTGGTCTGCGTCTTGATTCTACTTTGACTTTTCAGATACAAATTCAAAGTATTATAAAAAAACTTATTTTTTTTAAACTAAAAGTGTTTCGAATGTTAAAAAAAAGTTTTGCATAACAGTGGTCCAGACAATCATGCTGCTGTATTTTGATTATTGTAAAGCATCATTATTAGGTCCTGCATATTTACTGCAATCCCTGCAGGTGACGCAAAATTTGGCAGCACATTTACTTACTGGATCTTTTACATTGACTCATATTTCACCAATTTTGAAAGAGCTCCACTGGCTTCCAGTTAAATAGAGAAATCAATTTAAAGCTTTGGTATTGATTTTCAAAATATTAAATGCCTTGGCCCCAGTTGCACTTGCTTCAACATTTCAAATGTATCAACTGACTCGTTAATATTAGATGCACCATCTTTAAGCAGACAGTTAGATGTTTTTCACTCCTCCATATTTTATATAGCAGCAGGACTGATGCTGTGGAATTCTCTCCCTCAAACATATACTGCCGAAAGCTTTCCCTTTTTTGCTGGCCTTTGAGTCATGAGCTATGGTTGCTGCTTTTAATATGATTTTGATGATTTAAGATTTAATTTATTTGTCTGTATTTGTTTTAATAACTGCATAAGTTTATTTTGTACGGCGCCATGAACTGTAGATTGTGCAGATTATGAAAATGTCAAAACAAATAATAAAATAGAAAGAAATCTCAACTTTATGCAATCTAGATATCAAATCAAAGTCCTAACCTAAAATAAGATGCCTAGCGGGGAATAGAAGATAACCACATTCAGTTGATCAACATAGATGAATCCATTTCCTATATGAACTGTTGTTTATTTGAACTTTGACCTGGGCTGATCACATGAATCAGACCGAATATAAAATGGAACATTCAGGTGTGGAGCAATGCTTTAATCTTTAACATACTTTGTCACTAATTATATAGCAAATGTATAAGATAGGCTTTGCAAATCATTTCCATTAGAAAGGTGTTGGAAACAATCCTTGTGAAGATTCCCCTCCTATTTATGCAGCTGTTATTTCCATCGGAGAAGACTAATGCAAGCCTGACTGATCCCAGAGCTTCTGTTCTGTTTCCACAGTGTTTGGAAGAAAAACAAAACAGTGCTAATGAAAAACACACATGGGAAATGCTTTGTTATTTCATGGTCTTCACCTACTGAGAGCTGGCAGCAATCTGTGGTTCGGAAGAACATCTCCCTTCCCGCTATCTCCCCCACCCCCAGTCTCTCTCAGAGTATGCTTATGTAAGGTTGATTCTGCCACTTCCTCCACTGTCAAATTGTTTTCAGTGGTATGTGGCTTCTATTTCCTGCCAGCCTTGTCTGCCTCTGTCTGGTCTCAGAAGCCATGCTGTGTTTACTTTAATTTTAGGGCAACACACACCTGTACACATACAGAGTGTGAAGGGACAGCCTCTGACTGGTAGCTAATAATTTGCTGTCTGGCTAGCAAAATTCCATTCTTATAAGAAAAAAAGAGAACATTTGGACTAAATTTACAAAGGAAATTTTCCATAGATACTAAGGAAAAAACCTTTTCGTAAATGCTTCTTGGTCTATTTGCCCAAAATATTTTTTCCAGTTAGCACGTCAAATTGGCTAAATGGTTCTCTTTGTCTTTAATATTAGTAAAACGTTTTTTTATCATACATTTTTGTAGATTAAAAAAATAATAAACCTAAGAAGAAGGTATATTGATATCTGAAAATACTATGCTTTGAAATAAATGTAAATATGAATAGCAAAAGAAACAAACAGTTGGAACAACCAAAATAAAAAGTTGATGATCCAAGAATTTCAAAGATAGAAAACTTCTTTTGCAAAACACCTTATGATGTACAGTGGTTGGGAGATACAGACTCGACATGGGCCATGTTTCAGCGCAGTGGCCTTCTTTAGAAGTCCAATAATCAACCAATGAAGGCGATGAAGCCAAAAAGGTTATAAAAGCAATCTTCTTCAATATGGCAACAGACATACCACCAAGTAATGAATCTCTGCAGCCTCTGTGGAAATGATCCACAAAAAGACTGTCTTACAGTGGTGCAGCTACTCTGGAAAAACAGCCTGCCAACCCACTGTACCTTAGACCATAACCTAGCATAAGCATTGCCATACTGGGACAGACTAGAGGTCCATCAAGTCCAATATCCTGCTTCCAACAGTGGCCAATCCAGGTCACAAGTACCTGGCAAGATCCCAGAACAGTAAAGCAGATTTTATGCTGCTTATCCTAGAATATGCAGTGGACTTTCTCAAGTCCATCTTAATAATGGCTTATGGACTTTTAGGAAATTATCCAAACCTTTTTAAAACCCTGCTAAGCTTATTGCTTTTACCACATTCTCTGGCAACAAATTCCAGAGTTTAATTACTCATTAAGAAATATTTTCTCTGATTCGTTTTAAATTTACTACCTAGTAGCTTCTTTGCATGACCCCTAGTCCTAGGGAAAAAGTAAACAAGCAATTCATGTCTACCTGTTCCACTCCACTCAGTGTTGTACCTCTATCATATCTCCCTTCAGTGGTCTCTTCTCTAAGCTACAGAGCAGTTGCACCATGGAGCAATACAAAGGCATTATAACATTCTCAGTTTTGTTTTCCATTCCTTTCGTAATAATTCCTAACATTTGTACATTTGTTAAGAGTGGAGTAGTGGCCTAGTGGGTAGGGTGGTGGAGTTTGGTTCTGAGGAACTGAGTTCAATTCCCCCTTCAGGCACAGGCAGCTCCTTGTGACTCTGGGCAAGTCACTTAACCCTCCATTGCCACATTGAGCCTGCCATGGGTGGGAAAGCATGGGGTACAAATGTAACAAAAAAAAAATCATAAGGTATTTTACAATGAAAGATTTTCTCTTGGAAATTCCTGGATCATCAGCTTTTTATATTTGGTTGTTCCCAACTGGGAAAATCCTAGGTACCTTGTCACCTGGGTGCCTAAAATATAAGGAACCGTCATTCCAGTCAGACCCGGATGGAAGAACTGAGGGAAGCATGCAAAAGAGGAGAGGCTGTAGATGGTGGGGAGAGAGGGGAAAGCAAACAAAAATATCCAAAAAGTCAGACAAATAATCTAAAGAGCTTACCTCAATGATTCAACCTAATGTTACTCTTCTTTGATTCAACAAATTCCATGGACTATACCACCTTCATATACTTTTATCTTTTTATCCTATTTGATTCCTTACATTTACTATTTTCTTTTACACTTTAATTGTAATTACTGAACTGTAGCTTGCACTATGGTCTTGTGTAAGCCACATTGAGCCTACAACTAGTGGGAAAATGTGGGGTATAAATGTGTTAAATAAATAAAATAAATAAATACAGAGACTTTTTTCTCCTCTGGTCCTAAAAATTTGGGTTGATTTCTAAGAAGCCTATTTACTAGAGCATATTAGCTGTTTAAATACAGGTTTTAAAGTATACCAAAGTGTTAATGTGCATTAAAAAGTAGAGGTGCAGATGGAATGTTCATTTTATTCAGATGGCTTTTTTTCATTACATCATCACAGGATCAGTGTTAAGAGTGTGCACTCTTTCTGAAACAGCGGGCATTCTTCCAAAATAGTGTTCATTATTCTCAAAGCATGAGGACGCTTTCACATTAGTGGGTGCATGCATAATTATTTGCGCATATGTGCACTATTTGGAAAGTGTGTGCACTCTTCCATGAACAACACATGCAAACCTCACGATTCTATAAAGGGCACCAAAAATTGGGCATGGATTCCAGATTGGCACCCAAAATAATTTGTTAACGGACTCCAATGATTTAATTATTGGAGCTAACAAGCACTTAATTAGTCCTAATTATGATTCTGGTGCCAATCTAGCCATGTACTATTCTGTAACAATTGGACTGCATACAACCTGAAAGAGGGGTGGCCATAGGAGGGGCACGAGTGGGTTAGGGTCATTCACAAAAGATGTGGGCAGTGTTATAGAATAGTGGGATTCTGCACCCAATTTGCACGCCAGGATTTATACCAGGTTTCAGCTGGCATAAGTCCTGATGCCCAAAGCTGAGTACAGAATTCAGCATCCTAATAAAAATTATGAACATAAAAAGAATTCAGCATCCTATTTGCTCATTCCAAAGCCTCCTTCATAGAATAGGATTGCGCGCCAAATTTTATCGGCGCTGAATCTTTGGTGCTATGTATAGAATCTGGCCTTATTTGTAGTGCGCACTGTTGATGACACACAAAATTTGGTGGGTTTTTTTCTGCTCCTTCTCATTTACCAATGACATTTCCTATGTCATCTCAAATTAACACTCAAACCTATTAAAAAATTCTTACTGCTCAATTGATGGTTTGTTATGCTAGCAGAAGCGCACACTCCACAAGTGAAATCATCACTTCTGGAGTACGTTTGTTCCACACATTTTCACAATTCTGTGAAGTTTACTGATTTGAAAGGATTTGACCCCTGAGGAAGGCTCTTTAGCCGAAACATGGCCTATGTTGGGTCTTTTCTTTGGGTCAGGTTTACCACTGGCAAATAAACTTTTGAATGCCTTTTACCCATGGTTTGCCTTGGTTATTTGGTGCAGTCTCACTTCCACCTTTGCCTTGCTTTTTGTCTTTCCCTGTGAAAGGCATGTGGACACATTTTTGTTCTTTTTGCACATATTAAAGATCATATTGACATGGATTATCATGCAAATACATCAATGGAAGTGGAAACGAGTCACAGGATGGAGGTGAAGGGTTGTCCATGTGTTAGCACATGTTACAGTCATGGGCATTAACATGGGATTTTTATCATGAAAATGTAACTAAACCTCCAGATGTGCTTCTGCATTTCAGCATATGATAACATGACAGCTGTTACCCCTCCTGTCAAAATCATCATCTTCATGCGTCCGTCAGCAGAATGAACGGAGGCAGCAGAGGCGAAACGGGGGCCAACGTTGACCACGGTCAGAGTGACATTGAAGGACGGAAGGAAAGCATACTCCTTCAAGCTAAGTACTTATGCTTAAAGTTAATGTAAGACATAAAGCGGGTGGCTTTCCTTTGAAAAAAGACTATAAATAAGCGATACAGACTAGGAGGTTTTTTCGCCCGTGATGAAGAAGTCCTAGCCCTCCTTCTGCAGTACAGTGGCAAGAGGTGCTTCTTGAGGCGTTTTCCTCCTAAGAATTAAGGTTCTTATGCTTACTTGTAAGACTGGTTTTCTTTATATATATGAATTAAAATCATCATCTTTTACATAAAACCAGCACTGCAGAAGTTTTGCCCTTTTAGACTGCTAAAAATTTGCAATAACAGGTATTAGTGGCAAACTCTTACTACAGTGTGTAAATCTTCCAAAACCTTTTGTGCCCCTGAGAAAATAGATACAGTTCTAATAAATGAGAGTGCATGCAAACTTTGTTAATGAGATTCTATGGTTGTTATGAAAAAAGAGGAATAAAATCCATTAACTGAGAAATCTGTTATTCCTTCTACTGTTATATTGAAACGTTGAAAGCAATAGTGAAAAAAACATGAATAATTCATTTGGCAATTAAAACAAAATCATTAAGATCCACTTTTTTAGGTCTGACTGCTAATTAAGTTCTGACCAGATATGAGTGTTTAGAGATCTGAAAATCACTTCCAGTTTAAATATTCCTACCCATGTAAATCTAAGCAAACTAGGAATGTGCACTCATTAGAATGCATTTAGGGACAATTTTTATAAGTAGTGTCTAAAAATTGGCACTGAAAACTTAATGCGCTTAGCGTGATTCTATAAGTGGTATGCATGCTTTATAGAATTGCACTTAGGAGTTTTTGATAAACACTGAGGCCCCCTTTTATCACAGCGGGTAAAAGGCTGCCTTTTTATCTTGAAAAGAAATGGCTATTCGGTAAGCGATGCGTTTTTTCTAGTGAAAAAGCTACCCGTACTCAAATCCCAGGCCACCCTTCAGGGGTTGGGTGATCAATGAGGGAGCACTCCACAATGCCAGGCCCACTGCAAATAGTCACAGAATCTATCACAAGGCAGAATTTGTATGTAGAGCCTGAGCTCTTTCATTAAAATACGAGGTCCATGGGTCATTTGCAGCAGACAATGGAAAAGGTGCTGGTACTCAATACCCCCAAGTACCCCCTCAAAAAAAGCCCTGTTGGTAAGTAAACCACTTGCCACATGGCCATTTTAGGTGGGAGCACTTACCGCCACCCATTGAGGTGGCGGTAAGGGCTCCCACTCTAACCTGGTGGTAACCGGGTAGCATGTTGCGCTGCCTGATTACCACCAGGTAAGCACTAGCGCTACAAAAATAGAAAATATTTTTGTAGTGCAGGAAATGGCACAAGCTGGGGTTGAGAACTATCACTGGGCTCCTGCGGTAGCCTGGCAGTAGTTCCAGATTGACGCATGGAAAGCCTGTTGCCACACATCAACCCTTTAGTAAAAGGGCCCCTTCCGAAATAAGCGCGAATTATAGAACACCACACCATTCACAAGCTAGTAAGTGCTGATATCAGCACTTAAAAGGCAATAATGAGCACTAATTGGCACTGATTAGAATTTAGGCGCACAACTCGCTAAGTGTATTCTGTAATGGTGGTGTGTGCCAAATATCTAACACAAGGAAGCAAAATGGGGCATGTTTATGGGCGTTTCATGGCCATTCCAAGATTTAGAATCCTAGTCATATAATATGGCCCAATGCACCTAAATCTACGTGCTGAGATTTACACCAGGTTTTCATTGGCATAAATGGATGCGCACAGATATTGGCGCTGAAATATCAACTAAGCATGTTCTATCATTGGTGACTAAATCTAGGTGCACAGCATTGGAAGCATTTTCCATGGGATGCTACAAATCCAGTCGTTTTCTGGATTTGCTTGTGCAACTTAATTAGTTAGCAAGCCAGTCAGCCTCGATAGTTGCTAATTAACAAGAAATTATTGATACTAATTGGCATTAATTAGAATTTACATGCAGTACTGTCTATATTCTATAACATAATACATGTAAATTCTAAGTCACTAAATAGGGGGCATGGCCATGGGCATGGAATGACGGGTCATTGGTGTTTCTATAATCTATGCGTGTGGTTACAGAATATACCTGGTCCGCACATAATTTAGGGGGCTGCATTTACACTCTCCATATTCTATAAACCACATGGAAATTTAGGCTTATTCTATAAAGTAGACCTAAATTTAGGTGTACTTTAAAGAATACTCCTAGGCGTATGTCATTTCAGCGCCAATTTTTTAGGTGTCATATATAGAATCTAGTCCTCTATGTACATATCAAGTATCAAGTCCAGCGTTATGGCCATTGGTGGGGGAGGAGGGCCCTACCTCATTCTGCTTCCTATGCTATGGACCACAAATATAGATAATATGTAGTCAACAATTACTTCTTTTTGCATGACATAGTTGCTGCCTTCTAAATAGAAATTAATCACCCCACCACAAGAGGTAGATAATACAGCAGATCCAAGGTATGGCAAGAATGAATTGTTACACCAGTGTCTTGTGGTAGTCTATCTTCTTTTACATACATATCAATGCTTATGAAGGAAAAGGAATAACAGAGCCTTCACGTCAGACTCTGGAGTTACCCCGACAACTAAACAGCTTACTGTAGATGCCTACTGAGCCAGACCCACAGTGTTTCCTGCAGATTACAGCATTAATGGGGCATCGATGAGCCCTGTGGATACAGTGGTTCCCAGAAACCCAGTCAGAGAAGATGCCAAACCTTTGCTAGTGGGTGAGCCTGTTGCTGTTTCATTTCCTGCCACTGAACGCATGAGAGCTGAATTGTCTGCAGGGAATTTGGCAACTACTCAGGGTGGCAGTAAGAAAAAGTTGAAAAATTCTGCAACCTGCTGTCGTGACTATGGGAAAAAAAAATCCAGGGAGTGAGTACTTCACTATTTATTGTGATTACTCAACTGGTGAGTGGTACTTCAATTTCTATGCTGGCACAGAGCAAATAGGCTCAAAATTTGGAGAAGCATGTCTCCGAGATAATTGAAAGTACAGAGTCTAAATTAGTGGCTCTGCAGGATGGTAGTGCTGCTCTGATGAAAGAGCTGTTGCATTATAAAGTGGAATATCTTGAGTGCAGATTGGGGAAGAAAAATTTGCTTCAGTTGAACTTTATACACAGTCAACTTTGATTTCAGCTATTGATATGATTCATAAATATTTTATGGTGGGGTTGGGAATATTATCTGAATTCTACCCTGATTAAGAGCTTTGGTGGAAACCAACAAAGCAGATCAGTAGTAAATGCAAACAAGGTTTATTAATAAAATAACATATAGAATATACTGCCCGACACAGGCTATTAAGAGGCGAGAATGCATGACAGCTTCTATATGCTACTACATGATTTTTGCTGGGGTTTTTTGACATCTAACTTTAAATATTATCAGAACACACTTTTCTCAGGATTTGTTTATAGTAAACATCAATAAATAGCCCCTGACTCTGCCCTGCTGGGCGAAACACGGCCTGTGTTGGGCAGTATATTCTATATGTTATTTTATTAATAAACTTTGTTTGAATTTACTACTGATCTGCTTCGTTGGTTTCCATCTTGGAGTTTGCGGATCATCTGCCTTGCTATTAATCAGAGCTTCGTACATTCCCATTCCTGGGAAGAACTCTGAGAGACAGGGAGATGAGATGACAACTTTGGATGTAACTGATTTTTACAATCATCTTTGGAGGTGATTATGCAGAGAACCACTTTGATGGTTACCTTTGCACTGGAACCTGATCACAACATGATATTATGACTACACTTCAAGAGTTTGAATGAATGTTTTATTTGGGGGAGGGTCTAAGATACATATATTTCCTGAGTTATCATGGGCTATGCAGAAGCTTAGCAGAGACTGGGTGGCAGCACCAGTGGTTGGGAGGCGGGGCTAGGGCTGGGCAGACTTCTACGGTCTGTGCCCTGAAAATGGCAAATACAAATCAAGGTCAGGTATACACATAAAATAGCACATATGAGTTTATCTTGGTGGGCAGACTCTCTGCCGTCATCTACGTTACTATCCTGCTTATTATCAAAGGAGAATGGCGCCCATCTTCCGACACAAATCGGGAGATGGGCGTCCTTCTCCTAAGGTCCCCCAAATCGCCATAATCGAAAGCCGATTTTGGGCGTCCTCAACTGCTTTCCGTCGCAGGGACGACCAAAGTTCAAGGCGGGGCATGTTGGCAGTGTACCGAAGGCGGGGCGGGGGCATGGTTAAGAGATGAGCGTCCTCAGTCGATAATGGAAAAAAGAAGGGCATCCCTGACGAGCATGTGGCCGACTTTACTTGGTCCCTTTTTTTTCCAAGACCAAGCCTCGAAAGGTGCCCTAACTGACCAGATGACCACCGGAGGGAATTGGGGATGACCTCACCTTATTCCCCCAGTGGTCACCAACCCCCTCCCACCCAAAAAATAAAACACATTTTTTTTCAGCCTCTATGCCAGCCTCAAATGTCATACCCAGCTCCATCGCAGCAGGGTATACAGGTCACTGGAGCAGTTTTTAGTGGGTGCAGTGCACGTTAGACAGGCGGACTCAGGCCCATCCCTAGGGGCCCTCCAAAACCCACCACAAACCCACTGTACCCACATCTACATGCCCCCCCTTCATCCCTAAGGGCTATGGTAGTGGTGTACAGTTGTGGGGAGTGGGTTTTGGGGGAGGATTGGGGGGCTCAGCACACAAGGTAAGGGAGCTATGCACCTGGGAACAATTTTTGAAGTCCACTGCAGTGCCCCCTAGGGTGCCCGGTTGGTGTCTTGGCATGTGAGGGGTACCAGTGCACTAGGAATGCTGGCTCCTCCCATGACCAAATGGCTTGGATTTGGTCGTTTTTGAAATAGGCGTCCTTGGTTTCCATTATCGGCGAAAACCAAGGTCACCCATCTCTAAGGTCGGCGATCTCAACATTTAGGATGACCTAAATGTTGAGATTTGGACGTCCCCAACCATATTATCAAAACAAAAGATGGACGCCCATCTTGTTTTGATAATACGGGATGCCCCACCCCTTTGCCGGGACATCCTTAGAGATGGGCGATCTTAAAGATGGGCGCCCAGCTCGATTATGCCCCTCTATGTCACTATAAATTTTTAAAAAGGGAAAAAATATAGAAGCAGATGCCAAGGCCAAATTTTTACATTAGGCATGAACATTATTTAAAAATACAATTGAAGAAACCTAGATAAAATATATTTCATGCTATAAAAAAGATCAAAGGAAGTCCAAACATGCCAATATACTTTAAAAGTGAGGTGGGAAAGTTAGTGAAAGGACATATGGCCAGATTCTATAAACAGTGTTCAAAAATGGGCAGCACAAAAGATTGGTGTGTGCTCTTTATAGAATACCACTTAGCACAGATTCTCATGCCCTAACTTTGGGTGCCAAACTTACACTTGCTGAAACATGGTGTAAATCCTTGCACCCAAGTTGGGCGCACTGACCCACGATTCTATAACATTCCACCCAACTCTTAGAACCCCCCCCCCCCTGTTTCTCCCGTACTGCGCCCATGGCTGCACCCCCTTTTGATACAGACGAACTTTACAACGTAGATGTAGAAACTTGCCCTGAGTCAGTCCCTTCAAAAGTGCAGTCAATTTCAGGCTGTCCAAAGTCAACTGAACTGGCTGTCTAAAATCCTCTGGTTCCTTCTTTGTACCCTGAGGCAAGTCAAAGGCTCTTGCTATGGGAGGAACAGAAACTGAGCTACAGTGTTCACTTGTTTTTTAAACATATCCAGTGGTGGGATTGATGGCACATGTGGAAAAATCAACAGGTCTTAAGTTCCTTCTTATAGTATTCTCCAGGGCCTTCAGTTTCCTATGCAGAACTCCAGAATAATGAATAAAAGTCTCCTTCTTTACTTGAAACACAACTTATTTTTCCTCTAAACTTGTAACCTGTTGTTTGACTACAGTTTAAGTTCTTTTGTATATTAGAAACAGAGGACATAAGATTCTCAAACTGTTTGCAAACTGACAACTCTGAGACAATGGAGAATACTCGAAAGCTTCCGGTCAGCTCTCACCTGAGTCAATGTACATAAAGAGGATCAAGCAGCTTCATCAGTGGAGGCAAGGGTTGTTTCCCTATTAAAGTATCCATCTTGCAAGATGAGCTACTGAACACTCTGCACAGCCCCAGGTGATCTGTTCCACTGGCTGACTGCCTCGCCTTCCTCCTGGATGGGGCTGTATGTGCTCAATGTGACTTCAATCAGCTTCACTGGTTGCCATTGATATCCTGGTGTCTGCAGCTCCCAATGGTCATAGCAGGAGCACTCGATCCTCCAGACTGAGGATAACATCAAGCCCAGGAGAGAGTAGGGGTCTCCTGCCATCATCTCAGCTCCAAGCAGGCTGCTTAGAGGAATATCCATCACCAAAGGTCGAGACAAAGGTATCCATTGACCCTCTAACCACTGGTGCCTGCCATGATGCTGAACATTGCCATTTTCCTTTGCTCTTCCATCCCATTAAGTAATGAGAAAGAAAGAAACTTGGGGAAAAATAGGGAGGCTGTATAGCACCAGCGTTAATGTGACATCATCTTGGATCCCCCATGGCAAAAGATTTTAAAAATATGTTCTTAATGAGCTATTGCTCCACTAAAAGAAGACAATCTGGAATAAATACAAATGATATTATATGAAAAACTTAGAAAGCACAAAGGACTTTGCCAAACATTTTTACAAAAAAAACCTGATGTGATCTATCAGAGTAGTTAATAATAGTTTTGTTACTCTGAGTAACTCTGCCAAAGGTAAAAGCAGCATTTTCCTTAGCAATCTGATGTACATCAATTCTTGCTGCCTTTTTATGTAACATGAAATGCAGCAATCAGTCTCTGGTGTCAAAAACTGTTCTGGCTGCAAGACAGATGGGACTTTCAAAATGAAATGTACCTACGACTGTTTGCTACTATATATAAAACGTCTCATTGAGCCTCATCTGTGATTTTCCAAGAGGAAAATGTTATCAGAAGTAATTTATCTCAGTCCTACAAGTTTGCATCATTGTAGGAACATCTTGGAACAATTCTCAGAAGATATTTTTCTTTACAATAAAACTGTACTGTTATATTTGAAGCTCTGTTAGAGTTTAAAACATCTTTATGTCTTCTCATGGGGCATTTAAACATACGTTATTAGTGGCTATAACAAAAAGAATTTAAATAACTTATAGCTCCATAAATATATTACTACAACTTTAAACACTTTAGAGAGACAAAAAGAAAAAGAGAAATAATAAAATTATCCTATAGCTTAGCATACTACATACACATGCACTTCGTAGGTATCAGCAGATTATTTAGGTATCAACAGATTTTAACCTGGCCATGGTTCAGTGGTCCAGTGGTCTCGTTGCTAAATTTAGAATGAGGGTGTTTGTCAATGTTAGTCAATTTTGAAACAGAAATAACATTCAACAAACAATGGTTGATATCTTTTTGTTGGACTATTTACACCTGTGATTAGCCTTTGGTATGCTTCATTCTTCAGATCTTCAGACGGTCTTTGTAGCGACTCGTTTCACATGAGAACTCATCTCATGATTCGCTCAAATCTTCATCGGTCAATAATTTTTATTTTCACATAAGCAACATCTTCATAAACTGGAATTTCTTATTCAACTCTATGATAGTTAGGGAGGTCTGTTACTAAGCCGCGGTAGCGTTTTTAGCTCATGGTAGAAATCAGTTGGCGGTAAACGCCAAGATGCCCATTATATTCCTATGGGCATCTCTGTGTTTACCGCCAGCTGATTTCTACTGTGAACTAAACACGCTACTGCGGCTTAGTAAGAGACCCCCTTTGTGAATTTATAAGTATTATGTAAATTCACTATCATAGAGTTGAATAAGAAATTTCAGTCTATGAAGATATTGTTTATGTGAAAATAAAAATTATTGACTGATGAAGATTTGAGTGAATCATGAGATGAGTTCTCATGTGAAACAAGCCACTAAAGAGGTAAAAAATATATATATACTGTATATACTAGTAAAAAAGGCCCGTTTCTGACACAAATGAAACTGGCGCTAGCAAGGTTTTCCTCGGCTCCCCTGCAGCCACCCATGTTCAGCGACCCTCTTCTCCCCCTGCATCCACTGCAGCCACCCATGTCCAGCGACCCTCCTCTTGCCCCTGCCCCCCTCCTGCCACCCATGTCCAGTGACCCTCCTCTCTCTCCTGTGCCCATTGCAGCCACCCATATTCAGCGAACCTCCTCTCTTCCCTGCCCCCCCTGCAGCCACCCATGTCCAGCGACCCTCCTCTGGACATGGATCAACTGTGAGGCATGTCCCCCCCCCCCCCCCGGGTTCTGAAGTTGACATCATAATGGCTACAGTGATGTCAGCCTGATTTACAGAGCCTAGCAGACCAACTAGGAATGAGCCACGGTCCCAGGCAAGTCAGAACGTTGGCGGTGAGAATTATTATATAGGATGACTCATTTTTGAATGCCTTTTGTACCTTGATATGATTATTCATGCTGGGCTTCTTTAACTGATATACACTTTGATCTTACCTTTGTGATTATACTTTGACCCTTCTAAGTTGGAACATTCATCAGAAGAGCAGAATGACTATTTCACCAGGTCAACAGCATGATCATTTTGCACTGATGGAAGGAAAGGGGCATAGTTCACAAACACTAGTCCAAAAGAAAAATGTTGCCTGTAGCTTTGTTGATGTTTATTTCTACATAATTCATGAAGAAGTTTAACCTACTTACAATTGGAACTATTTGCCTTGAACTCTTAGATTGGTCCAAATGCTATTTTTACTTTAAAGAACGAATTAAAACAGCATGATATAGGCATCCCATAGTTTTCAAAGATAGGATGCTAGTGTTCTTTCCCTTTGATAACAATAATACTTCTTGGTATTCGTTTGGAATGGTTAACAGAGAAATTCACATATTTGAGAATGAGAACTGTATCCCAGGGATTACTAGAATCAAGGCACTCACTTGTATGAAGTATGAATACCTATCTGCTTCACTCCTGTTTTAGATGTCTTCCTATCTAAATAATATTTATCCTACCCCTAGAGATTATTGGTGCTTTCTGGGTGATAATAACTACCAGCTTGTTTATTGTAGGGCTAAGGTCTTTGGTTGTATTCCAGAGGCAATGGATAAGGGAACTTCTTAATCCATCCTTGTTTCCTATGACCCACAAGTAACTGGCTTATAAGTTCGCTTTTACTACTAACCTCGATTACAGATTTCAATTGCACATTGACTGAAAAATACTAATTTCTTAAATTTGTTTTAAATGTATTTGTTTCATGGACTCTCCGTACTTTTAGTACATGGTTTCTTAAACCTATCATGAAGACCCCACACCCAGTAAGGTTTCAGGACATCGACAGTGAATATCCAATGTATACAAGTTTACTGTATGCATATTCACTGTGAATATTGTGAAACCAGGCCAGCTGTGGGGTCTAACTGGTTAGTGTCTCTACAAACAGACTTGGAAAGCCAAGTCCTAGTACTATTTGAAAGGTAAAACACCATTTTCTATTAACTTGTTTCTTACTACTCATTTGTGATGATGGGAGTAAAATAAACACAGCTCCCCTTAAATGCACTCCCTCAAAGGGTCACTTTAAGAGAAAGTTAGCTAGACTACTGAGCCAGGAAGTCAGGGTCCGACTAGAAGGAATGAAAAACCCAGAGCAAGAACAAGACAGGGAGGCTCAAAGCAGGAAGGCTTCCAGGTGTAGCATTATGACCCAGGGACTGCAGACCAGAAAGCTGACTGGAATAGGAAAAGGGCTTTACTTGTGAAACTGGGTAAACTACAATTCTGAGGCTTGGCAGGAACCAGGCTTCTGTCAGTTGAATATTAGTTTCAAGCTGACCCTCCTGTGTAGTAGTGGCTTGTTGAAGGTTGAAGGAACAGTTTTTGTTTAGTTAAAGTTGGATTGGAAGCTCATCTATGCAACTACTGAGTACTATGCCTCAAGAACGAGAAAAGGGCTTGTGCCCGTGTTTGCTTTACAAGCCATTAAAGAGTTTAATTTACCCTTACATTGTAGTTTGCCTGTATTTGTGCAGGCTCCCTTTCCTAAGCCCTGCTCATGCTACCACATCTTGATTTAATAAACCAGTATCACATCCCCTCTCAGTCATTTCTTCTGTAAGCTGAAAAGCCCTACCCTGATAAACATTTTTGCATAAGGGAGCTGTTTCATACCCCTTATCATTTTAGTCTGCCTCCTCTGTACTTTGTTCTAAGGGGCTTTTTTACCGATCTATATTAAGCAGCTACCACAGGTTTTAATGGATGGCAGATGTTAGCACATACTCATGCTAATGTCTACAGCATGCTAAAACCAGCTCGCATGGTAAAGAGGCTGTGCTAGCTACTTAGCACGGGTAAGAGCAAGTCATAGCTAAAGAAAAAAAAAGGGTTGTGACAGCCAGTGTGTTTTTACTAGTGAAAAAGGTGCCGGTACTCAAATGCCAGGCCATCCTTCAGGGTTGGGGTGATCACTGAGGGACCCACCCCACAATAGCCAGGCCCCCTGCAACCAGTCACAGAATCTATGACAAGGCAGAATTGGTGTGTAGAGCCTGAGCTCTTTCATTAAAACTTGGGGACCATGGGTCAATTTTAGCAGACAATGGAAAAGGTGCCGGTACTCAGTACCCCCAAGTACCCCCTCAAAAAAAGCCCTGGTGACAGCTATAGCTAGTGCTGTCACAATGACAGATAGTGTGGCTGCACTATATTCCACCTTAAGTGCAGCTGCTGCCCTAAGCATCAAACGATAGATCAACCATGGTGGTGGGTGAACCCCCTCTCAATCCTGCTCTGTCACTACATCTTCATCTGATCCCCTCAGGTATTTCCTACCCCCTCTTCCAGTGGTGTGCTGGAGCCGGCTCGCACCGGCTCGCAAGAGCCGCTTGTTAAATTTTGACAGCTCTTGCGAGCCGGTTGTTGTTGGGGGCGAGCCGGCTCCATTGCGGGAGGTAAGCATGGCAGGAGGGCGCCATCACAGGCCATGCTTACCTCCCCTGCCGCTCCGAAGCATGTCCAAAGATGTCCTTCGCTCCCACCCTCCCCTCCCGCTCCCCTCCGTCTTTTTTTAATTACCTCCGTCGAAACCCGCGTGCCATTTAAAGCCCTGCTGGGTGCTGGCTGTCTCCAGGCTTCCCCTGCTTGATTCGGATGATGTTTGTGCCTTAGTCCCGCCTTCATTCTGATGTCATTTCCTTTTTTCGCGAAGGCGGGACTAAGGCACGAACATCATCCGAATCAAGCAGGGGAAGCCTGGAGACGGCCAGCACGCAGCAGGGCTTTAAATGGCGTGCGCTTCGATGGAGGTAATTAAAAAAAGACGGAGGGGAGCGGGAGGGGAGGGTGGGAGCGAAGGACATCTTTGGACATGCTTTGGAGCGGCAGGGGAGGGAGGAGAATCGCTGGATGGGTAGAGGGGGGCGGGGGAGAGACCTGCTCGGCATGGGTGGGTAGAGGGGGGCAGGGGAGAGACTTGCTGAGCATGGGTGGGTAGAGGGGGGCAGGGGAGAGACCTGCTGGGCATGGGTGGGCAGAGGGAGGCAGGGGAGAGACTTGCTGGGCATGGATGGGCAGAGGGAGGCAGGGGAGAGAATTGCTGGGCATGGACGGGCAGAGGGGGCAGGGGAGAGAATTGCTGGGCATGGATGGGCAGAGGGGGGGCAGGGGAGAGAACTGCTGGGCATGGATGGGCAGAGGGAGGCAAGGGAAGAGAACAGCTGGGCATGGATGGGCAGAGGGAGGCAGGGGAGAGAATTGCTGGGCATGGATGGGCAGAGGGAGGCAGGGGAGAGAATTGCTGGCCATGGATGGGCAGAGGGGGGCAGGGGAGAGAATTGCTGGGCATGGATGGGCAGAGGGAGGCAGGGGAGAGAATTGCTGGGCACGGATGGGCAGGGGAGAGAATTGCTGGGCATGGATGGGCAGAGGGGGCAGGGGAGAGAACTGCTGGGCATGGATGGGCAGAGGGAGGCAGGGGAGAGAATTGCTGGGCATGGATGGGCAGAGGAGAGAATTGCTGGGCAGAGGGGGCAGGGGAGAGAAGAGAATTGCTGGGTATGGATGGATAGAGAGGGGCAGGGGAGAGAGGAGAGTTTCGGGACATGGATGGCGGGAAGAGCAAGAGAAATTCTGGACATGGATGGAGGGCAGGGAAGGGAGAGAGAAGAAATACTTATTTATGGCATTTTATCCCATATTAAACATGAATTAGATTGGAATCTGGGATCATTTAATTTTTTTTTCCTGGAGAGAGTAATGTGTTGGCCGCTGTCCCCCCCCCCCGGGTATAGCCAGGGGGGGGGGCGCAGAGGTGGGTGGGGGGCGCAGGGGTGGACGGGGGGCGCAGAGGTGGATGGGGGGGCGCAGGGGTGGACGGGGGGCGCAGGGGTGGATGGGGGGGCGCCGAGGTGGACCGGGGAGAGAGCCTGTTGTTAAAAATTTACCAGCACACCACTGCCCTCTTCTCTTGATAGTTAAAATCCCCCCTCCCATGAACTCAGCCCCTCTCAATATCAGCACTCCTCTGAGCTGACCCAACTTTACTCCCAGCAGACACTGCCCCTTTGAGTGAATCAGAATCAGAAAGTCCTCCACACTCCCCAGGACTCATCCAGGAGTCCCTGGTAATCTAATGGCATGGCACGGGAACAGTTCCCCTCTGTTCCTTCCTCATCTGGCTCTAATGACCCCTCTACCTCTTGCATATAGGGCATCCTAGTGTACCCACACTATCTGCAAGGGCACATAACACAGCCTCATATGGTAGGTACCTGCCTTGTGTGCTACATGCAGAGCAGATGCTGGGCACACCCCTGCATTTACCACACAGAGGGGCCAATGCACAAAGCATTAGTTCAGCATTAATGCATTTTTACTGCGGGTGTAACTGGCCGAGCTATGTTCAAATGGTTTCAGCACAGTTATTAACTTGCACTGAAACCATTACTTCAGACTGCATTAAAATGCATGTTAATGTGCTCATTAATTACTTCACAGCCATGCTTTAAAAAAACTGTTTCTCACATGCATTTAGCACAGATAACTTTTCACCAGGTTCACAACAGCGTAGAAGAGTTGTTTGTGAGGAATGGGTGCACAATGGTAGCCCTTTTCTTCCTCCAACCTGACTACCTGCCCCAGTGGCGTACCAAGGGGGGGGGGGTGATGGGGGCGGTCCGCCCCGGGTGCACGCTGCTGGGGGGGTGCTGCGCGCCGGTCAGCATTGTTCGTTTCCATGCTCCCTCTGCCCCGGAACAGGAAGTTCTTTCGCTGGGGTGAGGGGGTGTCCTTTCGCCGGGGGGGGGGGGGGGTTGCGCTGCACCGGGGGGGGCACTGCACCCGGGGTTGGGGCGCATCGGCGATCCGCCCCGGGTGTCAGCCCCTCTAGGAACGCCACTGACCTGCCCCATACTGCTTCCTGCATTAGCCCCCCAACCCTACCCAAACATTCTGTCACATCCTGTCTGATCCTGGCCTCCCACCTGATATTAAACAAAAAGATTCTCAGGTGCTCTAATGGCCCCCAGGCCCCTCCCTTCCACACAAAACCCTGGTAGTCCAGTAGTCTTTTCCTTCCCCCCCCCCCAAATCTTACAAAAACATCCTGGTAGTCTTGCGCCCCCCACCCCCTTACCTACAACCCCAACCCTGAGGCCCTCTGACCCCATACCTGGAAGAGGCAGAAGCATTGCCCATTGGCTCCTGCCTCTGAGCACCACCATCTTCAAAGCAGTGGTGCCCCACCTCATGCATTTCATCCTGGGATGTATTGGGCAGGGCCTGTTTAACATAAGAGAGAAATTTCCTTATATGGTAAACAGAGACAGGGGTCTCGGGGTTGGAGTCATAGGGTGTGGGGGGGGGGGTGGGGGCACTAAATTACCAGGGATTTTTTAATGTGACTTGGGAGGGGAGAGAAGACCACTGGACTACAAGGGATTTGGGTGGGAGTGAGAGGGCCTAGGATCCAGTAGACCACCTGGGAATCTTTTTATTTATTATTGGGGGGAGGGAGGGGTACAATCAAATATGCACCTGACAGCAGTTAGATACTTGCATTTACAAAATACATTGAGCTAGGATAAGTGTTCATGCCTAAAGTTATGTGTGTAACTTTGGACTTAAGCTAGTAGCAGTGGCAGTCCTACCATTAGGCCACCTGAGGCAGGGCCTCAGGTGTCACTCTCCAGGGAGCAGCACTTTCCCCTTCCCTTCTCAACACTCTTCCCCACATATATCTTATTTCTTTCTTTTCCAAAAGGCAGCAGTGGCAGCAGCAGAGGAGGTGGCAGCGGCAGCAATTTCCATAGGATACTCTGCTGCCGGCATTGGCTTCTTCTCCCTACTGCAGCCTCCCTTTTGATGTAACTTCCTGGTTCCTCAGAGGCGGGATTTGCAGTAAAGAGGCCGGTGCCAGCAGCACCTCAGCAGGGCAGCCTATGGGAGTCGCTGCCGCTGCCTATCGCCTTTAGGAAAAGAAAAAATAAGGTAAACGGCACGGGGAAGAGGATTGAAGAGGGAAGGGAGGAGATGCCAGACTAGGCGCGGGCGGGGGCATCATCTCATCCTTGCCTAGGGTAGCAGATTGCCTTGGACTACCCCTGGCTAGTTGTCATTATAGAATTCATGCTTAGCACACAGCATCTTAGTGCCCAACTTTGGGTGACCTGTAGAGAATTATTCCATGTATTTTCTATATATAAAGCATATTTACATACAGAAAAGGTCTTATACAATTGTGCTGTATTTGCACATAAAAGTAGGGACACCTGGGGGCATAGCTTAGAAGGAGCAGGGATGGTATTGTAATACATTTACATTTAATTTAAGAGAAGATAAAAAGAGGAAAGAAGAAAACAAAGACTGGGGCCAAAACCAAAATAAAAACTCAGACAAGGGCCGGATTCTATATAAGGCACGGCGAGCACCACGCATTAAATTGTGCGCTTGGCCAATTTACACGCACTACTCAATTAATGAGCCAATCAGTAAGGATAATTGTCCGATAACAACCAATTATCATCACTAATAGGCAATAATCGGAATTTACACACGCTTCTTTTTAGGCATATTCTAAAAAGAGACACACGTAAATTCCTAAGCATGTAGCTGAAAAGGGGGCGTGGTCATGGGAGGAGCGTGGACGTGTTGGGGCATTACTCAAATTTGCATGTATTATTATAGAATTCAGGGGAAAGTGCCTACATTTAGGTGCAGGTATTTACAACAGGTTTTCAGTGGTGTAAACGGCTGCATTCCCCAGTCTTGTGTGCTATTCTATACACTACGCCTCACTTTAGGTGTGTTATACAGAATAGCGCTAGGTGCGTTAATCGGATGCATCTAGATTTTAGACACCATTTACAGAATCTGGCCCCAAATGTATAAAAGGCAATTTATTTTGAATTTAATCATTGGAACATATCAGGTTTGGGAAATGTGCTGCTTTCATGTCTTTGGTGGCTATTCTATAAATTGACTCCTCCTTTTAGGTGCCACAAAGTGGCGCAATTAGGGCCAGTTTCTATATATATGGCGCCTACAAAATCCATGCGGAAAACATTTCCTCCTATTCTATAAGCATTTGCTCGTATTCTATAAGCAGCACCTAGATTTAGATGTGGTATATAGAATATGCTTAGTTGGTATCCTAGTACCTCCATTTACACCAACAAAAACGTGGTGTAAATCCTGATGTAGAGGGCCATATTCTATAGCAGTGCACATAAATTTAGAAACGCCCATGAAATGCCCATTTTCCCACCCATCAGTACGCCACTTTTTGTCTGCACACATAATTTAGGCGCTGTGCATTAAAGAATACACTTAGCAATTTCTGTATATAAATTCTGATTATTGCCAATTTGTGCTCATTATTGCTTATTAAGTGCTGTTAACAATGCTGATTGGCTTGTTAAGCTAATTATGTTCTGCGCACTGTTACAGAAGCTGCTTGGATTTTGGTGCAGAATTCTAGGCACACATAGAATCCAGGGGTTGGTGCCAATTATATAATAGCTTAGGGCATCCTATTATAGAATATTAGAGCAAAGCAAGAGAGCTGCTTTTCCAGTTCCTATTTTGAGTGAAATTCGTCAAAAAAAGTTGATTAATAAATAAAAATAAATACATAAATCCAGTCACTGTGAGCACCTGCCCAGTTGCAAATGGCTTATCGTTCTGACCTTTTATGAATCCATAATTTCACTGAGCCGTGGAGTAAGGAAGATGTTTATTAATCAGCAGCTACATATTTTGAAACCTTGCAAATTATATTGATCTCTGATCATTTTTTAAGAGTGAGGAAGTTCTGATACACATGCATTTTTTTTCTGAAAATGAGTTATAGAAAGTGGTGCTATATCGAAGAGAAGAATGAAGCCTGTAGTAGTCTCCTGAAATGATTGGTGTAAAGACTCACTTTCTGGGAATTAAGCAGCTGGTAACTGAGCATTATTTCTAGGATTCTGATGCAAACAAAAAATGAAAATTGGAGTTTATTGGATAAAGACCATAAAACACCACTTCCCCTAATACTCTCTTACCCCTCCATTGTTTTGTTGTGTATCCTCCACTCAGTTTTTGTACCTTTCCTAGGTGACGAATCTTAAGTGACAAACATACAAATTTGATTCCAGTGGAAACCGTACCCAGTCATAGCACCTATGGCATGAAAACACTTATAAACACTGATTTTTTTTGTACCTCTCATTAGCTGGAAAATAAACATCAAAAATAATTATTTATAAACACCTAAGCTCTAAGGATTTCTGTCCAATGCCTAGAAGACTCCTCTCGAAAGTTTCACCAGATGGCCTTGGAGTTGTGGAGAGGCATTTTCGAATGGGGACGCCCATTGCTAAGGGTGCCCATCTCCGAGGACGGCGCGGTGAAGGGGCGGGGCCAACCGTATTATCGAACGAGATGGGCGTCCATCTTTCGTTTTGAAAATATGGTTGGCCCCGCCCAAATCTCGACCTAAATGCTGAGATCGCCGGATTTAGAGATGGGCGCCCTCGGTTTTCCCCCATAACGGAAACCGATGGCGCCCATCTCAAAAATGAACCAATCCAAGGCATTTGGTCATGGGAGGGGCCAGCATTCATAGTGCACTGGTCCCCCTCACATGCCAGGGCACCAACCGGGCACCCTAGGGGGCACTACAATGGACTTGGCAAATTGGTCCCAGGTGCATAACTCCCTTACCTTGGGTGCTGAGCCCCCCAAACCCACTCCCCACAACTATACACCACTACCATAGCCCTAAGGGGTGAAGGGGGGCACCCACATGTGGGTACAGTGGGTTTCTGGTGGGTTTTGAAGGGCTCCCATTTCCACCACAAGTGTAACAGGTTGGGGGGGATGGGCCTGGGTCCACCTGCCTGAGGTATACTGCACCTACTAAACCTGCTCCAGGGACCTACATACTGCTGTCATGGATCGGAGTATGACATTTGAGGCTGGCATAGAGGCTGGCAAAAAAAGTTCTTAAACTTATTTTTTGAGGGTGGGAGGGGGTTAGTGATCACTGGGAGAGTCAGGGGAGGTCATCCCCGATTCCCTCCAGTGGTCATCTGGGCAGTTCGGGCACTTTTTTGTGACTTGGACCTAAAAAAAAAAAGGGACCAAAAAAAGCGGACCAAATTCTCACCAGGGATGCCAATTTTTTTCCATTATCAGCCGCAGCTGGCCATCTCTTAACCACGTCCCCCGCACGCCCCTATCCTGCCTTTGCTACCCTTCTGACACGCCCCTGGGAACTTCGGCCATCCCGGTGACGGGAAGCAGTTGGGGACGCCCAAAACCAGCTTTTGATTATGCCGATTCTGGTGCCCCTGAGAGAAGGGCGCCCATCTCCCGATTTGTGTCGAAAGATGGGCGCCCTTCTCTTTCGAAAATGAGTTGGATAGTGACTTACAGCAAAGACTTCCTGCAAATATATTGATGCTAATACAAGATCTATGCAGATGATTTACAATTTTTTCCCCTTTTAACACTAAAATTGATGGAGCTTTGAAACACTTGTTTCATTCTACGGGTCTGATTCAAAGATGGTTAGAACAAATAGATTTCAATTAAATGTTGCTAAAACTCAAGTTTTGTTTCTGTCTAAAATCAAGAATGAGAACTGTCCTACTAATTTTCTTCTGGATGGGTGTAATGTACCAATCCTATCAGAAATTTGGTATTTGAATGTTCTTTTGGATTCCTCTATCTTAGAAGAGTCATATCAAACATGTAATTAGAACTGTTTTCTTCAAACTACAATTAGTTCAGAGATTTGTTATCTCCAACTAATTTTCAGATGATGCTTCAGAATTTTGTTCTACTGCACTTTGATTATTGCAATGCTTTAATGATTGGTTTGCCAGCAGCTGCCTTGAAATCTTTGCAAGAGGCTTAGAACTCTGCAGCTTGTCTAATTGCCTATACTTCAAGATTTGATCACATTTCTCCAGTTTTGGCTTCTCTTCATTGGTTGTCAATTGACAAGAGGATTCATTTTATGATTCTGACCTTAGTGTTTAAGATTTTTAAAAATGAGCACCTCCAGTTTTGTCTACTACTTTGAAAGTATATAGACCTGTTAGGACCTTGAGGTCTGCAGATATATTTCTCTTAAAAATTCCCCGTTTTATGTTGCCAGCCTACTTGGTCTGAGGTCTTCTACGTTTCAAGTAATGAATCCCCCTTTATGGAACGCGTTGCCTGTTGACCTTCAGAAAGTCGATTCATATCTTTCAGGAAGTGGCTTAAAGCTTACTTAATTCAGAAGGCATTTCATAACTTTATTTCATGAACTGAGTAAAGGCAGGGACTAGCTCTTGATTGTTATTTGTGATGCAATGTGGAGTTTGGTTAATTTTGTTTTAGTTTGTGCATTTTATTATATGGCAAATATTGGTTATTTTGATTAAGTATGTTACCATTGAAATCTGCTAGGAAATGAGGACTAAGCAGAATATAACTATTTTAAATAAATAAATATTTATATCTGTATCTTTCTCTAATTGCTATAAATATTTTTCAGGGAAATAGTGCTTTTAGTTGCAGCTACCTTCAAAGAAAAGAATGAACTTCAAGCTGCAATATCATATTTGCATTTCTTCCTTGTAAGGTAGCATTCCTTTACTTCTCTTTTGTTACA
The DNA here is from genome assembly GCF_901765095.1 of Microcaecilia unicolor. Lineage (NCBI taxonomy): Eukaryota > Metazoa > Chordata > Amphibia > Gymnophiona > Siphonopidae > Microcaecilia > Microcaecilia unicolor. The sequence continues at coordinate 221,078,391 of NC_044037.1, forward strand.
TCAGAAATAAGAGGATAATATTATCCTACACTGGTAGTATTAATCATTTCTTCAATAGTTATCATTGGATGTCAAAAAAGCAACGCAGGGTGATTGTTCATCATTGCAGGAGTCAGCACTGTGCAGGTGCAGGAAACAGCCTTCACTTCTGTATTTTGCCTCTACGGTGGCTAGTTGTAGATCATGTCTGCTGAGAACCAGGACCTCAGGACTAGGGCACTTAACTCTTCTGCTGCTTAGTGCTTTATATTAATTTCTATGACTGATGTACCTGCAGTTTGAGTATGGTTCCCTGTCCCTCTGTGGATAATTATCACATTCCCATGTTAGGAACTAGTTAATGCTACATGTTTCTTTGCTTGGTTGGTGCTTCATTCCTGTATTGTATTTTCACTGCTCTGCCCAAAGTTCAGAGTAATTGTTTTTAACACCTTAACTGGTGCTGTAGTTATATGGTATCTACAGAATGCTGTACAGTTGAGGTAGCAAATACTGGAAATTAATCATGAGATGTAGACAGACCATTAAAGTGTATCCTGCTTCACTATACCAAAGTCTAGTCTTGTATTAAACAATAAATGGCTTGTGGTAGTGTAGACACGGGTTTTGAGTGCGCGCCAGTCCATTTTTTAAAACGCCTGTAAAAAAGGCCTTTTTTAAATTTCTGCCGAAAATGGACGTGTGGCAAAATAAAAATTGCCACACGTCCATTTTAGGTCTGAGACCTTACCGCCAGCCATTGACCTAGCGGTAAAGACACACGCGGTAACCGGGCGGTAAGGACCTACGCGCACCAAATGCCACTTAGCGCACCTGAAAATAAAAATATATTTTTCAGATGCACGTATCGGACGCATGCCAAAAATGAAACTACCACAAGAGCCACACAGTAGTCAGGCAGTAACTCCATTCTGGCGCACATTGGGCACGAATAGATGCTTGCACAGCTTAGTAAAAGGGCCCCTTATTGTTTAATGCAAGACTGAACTTTGCTGATAGTGAAGTAGCAAACATTGGCTCATGCATCAGTATCTTGTGGCAAAATTTGTTTAAATAATTTTGAATCTAAAAATAAATGAAAAAGTATAAGCATATTCTTTCATAGTCAAGTAGAAATATGCTAGTGAATAAGGTTATGGGGTAAGAGTAATGCATTTGATATTCCACCTTTCTATGGTATAGCCAAAGCAGTTTACATAGCTATGCATATTTCAAAAGATGACAAAGTACAGTAACCTTATTGTTTCATGCCACTTAAAGTCAGAATTCATCTGTAAAGGGTAATTTTATAACAGGGATGGAAAGGCACGTTAGGCATATATGTTCCACCTGTTTTATAAAGACAACATATGCACCTTTGTGCTGTTATAAAATTGCAGACCTCACAGCTGCCACATAAAGATACATTTGCTCTGAGGCAAGAATAACTATGTGTATGTATTTTATCAGTTCTGTTCATAATTTTTCTGCCTATAAAGTAGGCGTTTAGAAGAATGGCATATATGCATTCATGCCAAAAACCTGCTTATGTGCTATTTTTTAAATATCTTCTGTAAAATCATCAAAAATTGCATGGGCAATTAAATTAAATAATAAACTAATTATCACCAATAATTGGCTTGTTAACAAGCAATTATTGACACTGATTAATTTTAACTGAACTTTGCACACATAACTTTAGGCACAGGATCCATGCCTAAATTTTATATATGATTCGAAAAAAGGGGGCATGGAAATGGAAAAGTCATGGGTGGAACTTTTCCTAACATTAATGCACATTGTTATTGAATAATGGGGTTATGCACCTAGGGCCTCCTTTACAAAGCCGTGCTGCCGATTCTCCGTGCGGCAAATGAGAGGAAACCCATTCAATTCCTATGTGCTGCCTGTTATTTGCCACACTGGAATCATTAGCACGGCTTTGTAAAAGAAGTCCCTGATGTAGACATTTGTACCACATTTTAGTTGGCATAAGTGGTTGCACCTAAAGTTAGCTGTGATTTCCAGGCATAAGCGATAATCTATAAACCATGCCTAGGGGCATGTTTACTAAGGCACGTTTACATTTTTAGCGTGCCTTTAAAGTTAAGGCGCATTAAATGGTAGTGAGCCAATACATTTCTATAGGTGCATTACCGTTTGATGTGCGTTATCATTTAACGTGCGGTAAAAATGCTAATGCACCTATAGCGCATCTTTGTAAACACAGGCGCTAACTTTAAGCATGGCTTGTAGAATAGCGCTTTTACAGTGCCAATTTTTTGACACCATATATAGAATATAACCCATGGAGGGGCATAATCGAACAGGGGCACCCAAGTTTTTCTGAGGACGTCCTCGTAGGACGTCCCGGCGAAGGGGCGGGGAATCCCATATTATCGAAACAAGATGGGCGGCCATCTTTCATTTCGATAATACGGTCGGGGAAGCCCAAATCTCCACATTTAAGTCGACCTTAGAGATTGTCGTCCTTAGAGATGGTCATCCCCGATTTTCGGCGATAATAGAAACCGAGGACGCCCATCTCAGAAATGACCAAATGCAAGCCCTTTGGTTATGGGAGGAGCCAGCATTCGTAGTGCACTGGTCCCCCTCACATGCCAGGACACCAACCGGGCACCCTAGGGGGCACTGCAGTGGACTTCACAAATTGCTCCCAGGTGCATAGCTCCCTTACCTTGGGTGCTGAGCCCCCCAAAACCCACTACCCACAACTCTACACCACTACCATAGCCCTAAGGGGTGAAGGGGGGCACCTACATGTGGGTACAGTTGGTTTCTGGTGGGTTTTGAAGGGCTCACATTTACCACCACAAGTGTAACAGGTAGGGGGGATGGGCCTGGGTCCGCCTGCCTGAAGTGTACTGAAGGTGGAGGAGTGGCCTAGTGGTTAGGGTGGTGGACTTTGGTCCTGGGACCTAAGGAACTGAGTTCAATTCCCACTTCAGGCACAGGCAGCTCCTTGTGACTCTGGGCAAGTCACTTAACCCTCCATTGCCCCATGTAAGCCACATTGAGCCTGCCAAGAGTAGGAAAGCACAGGGTACAAATGTAACAAAAAAAAAAAAAAAACTGCTCCAGGGACCTGCATACTGTTGTCAGGGAGCTGGGTATGACATTTAAGGCTGGCAAAAAATATTTTTAAAGTTTTTTTTAGGGTGGAAGGGGGTTAGTGACCACTGGTAGAGTAAGGGGAGGTCATCTCCGATTCCCTCCGGTGGTCATCTGGTCAGTTTGGGCATCTTTTTGAGACTTGGTCGCAAGAAAAAAATGGACCAAGTAAAGTCAGCCAAGTGCTCGTGAGGGATGCCCTTCTTTTTTACATTATCGGCCGAGGATGCCCATCTCTTAAGCACGCCCCAGTCCCGCCTTCACTACGCTTCTGACACGCCCCCGTGAACTTTGGTCGTCCCCGCGACGGAAAGCAGTTGAGGGCGCCCAAAATGGGCTTTCGATTATGCCGGTTTGGGCGACCCTGGGAGAAGGACGCCCATCTCCTGATTTGTGTCGAAAGATGGGCGCCCTTCTCTTTTGAAAATGAGCCCAATAGTGTGTATTTTACTGATAGGCTAGGCATAATCATAGGTGGAGTGTGGGCAGAGCATGAGCAGGACTCTCACTTATGCATTTAACTTACGGAATAAGTTACATGCATATCTCTAGAATTTAGGCACACATACGCCAGCCCTGTGACTGGCTAAGTGCCCACACCTAAGCCCATATGTTTTTACATACCCAGTTACACTAGTATTCTATAACAAAAAGTAGGTGCATAAATATACGTAACCAAATTCAGTTGCATGGCGAGCCATTCAGTGTATTCTAGATACCACATGGAAATTTGTCTGTTCTGTAAAATTTAGGCATACTATAGAGAATATGCCTAGGAGTATTTTTTTCTGCGCAGAAATTTTAGGCGCCATATATAGAATCTATCCCTAAGGGCTTAATGCCCTTTAATACAAGGACCCCTAAGAGTAACAGTTTTAGTTGGCATCCATCCGAATCAAAAAAACAGAGATGCCTCATGATTTCAGTCCTTCTATCAATGGCAATTGTCCTGAATTAATTAGGCCATTTGGTTGTCTACAGTAACTTCCAGGAAGGCCGATTTACATTTTTACAGTACAGGAACGAGGTCAGTTCACGCTGCTATTCACTCTCCTGAAAGAATTAGTGTTAGATGGCTAATTACATTGATCTTTGGAAATTATTACTTTGATTATTCTTCTATTATTATTGTACAGCATTTCTTGTTCATACGATGTGAACTTAGTTCAGTATTTTTGGCTTCCTACAATGCTGCCCGAGGAAAATTAGCTTTCACTGAATATTTGATGGATTGCACTGCAAGAAATACAGAAATTTTAAAGAAAGAAAGTAAACTGTGGAGCATGGGGCTTTATTAAACTCTGAAAGAATCTGAAGTTTAACATATTGTTTCATAATTGCTACTTTACAGTATCTTAGAATTTACTAAAGTGAATTTGAATCTCATTTGTATCTGCTTTACTTACTTATTGTCCTTCTGGAGTAGGGGGTCCTCAAATCCAGTTCTCAAGGTCCACAACCTGTCATAGAGGCTGGTATGTACTGTTTCTTTCACATCTTTGGGGGGTAGGAAAGGGTCAGTGACTATTGTGGGAGTAAGGGGATCATGCCTTAATCCCTCCAGTGGTAATTTAGGGCACCTTTTTGTCTAGACCAAAATGTCTAACATTTGGCCCTGAATGTTTTTGCTTTGTTCCATCATGGCTGAAAAACGTCTAAGTTATGAGAACGGCCAAATCCTGCCCTCAACATGCCCCCTTGTGATTTGGATATGCTGCAGATGAACTGCCCAGAAAAAAGTCTTTAAAATAATTTATTATTTTTACAAAGTAACTTGCCCAACACTGACAATTGAGGTATGGTCTGAAAAATCCAAGACACTTTGATTTGGATCTTGAATTCTAATTAATGGAGTATGAATTCCCCTTCATTCTATGATAGGTCACCTAAAGTTAGTTTCCACATGCGAGCGTAAATTCTAAAATACTGGCATTTATGCATGTGATCATTACAGCTATGTAAGTGCCAGCCACATGCTCTGTGGTATTATATAAAATAGGCACACAACACACTTAGAGCATAGATGCATGGAGTAAGAGCATATTCTGGAAGCAAAGAAAATACCGAAGGGAATCCCATGTAGACCGTAGTCAACTAAACAACAGTGGGAAGGTGGAGAAGGCGTGAGATAAACAAGGGGCACAAGATGGTTGTTAATGACGAAAACACTTTATTTCTTGTGCCTTACAAAAACATACAATGCCCGACACAGCACCATGTTTTGGCACTCAATGCCTGCCTCAGAGGTCATGAAATGTGAGTAGGTCCAAAAATGTTTTGGATAACACTTGGGTATTGCTTTTATAATTGTGAAAATGGTCTTTAAATAGACCTTTGTAGTAATAATGCAACAGTAGCTATAGCATTCACATTGAAGATCACTACTGTCACATTATTTTACATATAGGATGGGGCCAAGCTATATAGAATTTGGTGAATGAATACACATAATTTAAATGATATTCTTTCTTTATTGGTAACCAGTGTAGAGCATATAGAAGAGGTGTTGCTTTGGTGAAACGTGGTGATCTACATATTAGAAGTGCAGCTGTGTTTTGAGTAGTTTGTAATTTTCTAAGTAGGCTGCATTTAATTCCTGCATATATGGAGTTACAATAATCAAGTTTTGTTAGAACTAGGGACTGAACTAAGGTATGAAAAACTGGTTTAGTGAAAAATGGTCTTAATCTTTCTAGTTTCCAAAGTGAGTGAAAGACACTTGATACCACATAGGAAACTTGTTTTTCAAGGGTGAGGAATTGATCAATTGTGATTCGTAGAATTTTCATTGTTGATTCAAGGGGATAGGTGATGTTCTCAACAGCGAAATTTTTTAGATTGATAGGATTGTGAGGATTCCATTAGTGTTATGCCTAATTTAATATTGTGTGTTATTTCTTGGATTTCTTTGGTGAATGGGATATATATGGTGACATCATCAGCATAAATGAATGTCAGGAAAACATTTTTTATATTATATTACCCAGGGGGGCCATCATGATGTTGAAATAGATGAGGAATAATGGGGAGCCCTGAGGTACTCTGCAGTCTGGTGACCATTTTGAAGAAATTTCATCTGATTGTTCGACTTGATATGATCTGGCTTTTAAGAAGCCAGAGAAGCATCTCAGAACATTTCCACATATACCATAGTGGTCCAGCATATTTAAAAGAATGCAGTGATCTACAGTGTCAAAAGCATTGGACATATCGAACTGAAGTATTAAGATTCTTTTACTCAAACTTAGTGCTCTTTTGAAATTGGGTAGTAAGGTGGTTGGAACAGTTTCAGTACTGTAAGAGGGTCTGAAACCTAATTGTGAACTATGTAAAATGGAGTGCAATTAAAGATAATCCATCAGTTGTTATAATATAAATCCCTCCATTACCTTTACTAATAAAGGAATGGAAGCCACCAGTCTATAATTGGAGACTGTACTTAAGCTCGTCTGGGTATTTTTCGGTATGGGAGTCAGAACAATGCTTCCGTTGTGTCTAGGGAACCGTCCCTGGGATAGCATCAGAGTAATTGTTGAGTGTAAATAATGAATAAATAATGTGGGGCTGATTTCAGAAGTTAGTTTGGGCACATGTCAAGTAAACATTATGATTTTGCATATTTGAGTAAGGTATGTTTAACTTTCCAGCTTATTTTCGAAGGAGAAGGGCACCCATCTTCCGACACAAATCGGGAGATGGGCGTCCTTCTCCTAAGGGCGCCCAAATCGGCATAATCAAAAGCCGATTTTGGGCATCCTCAACTGCTTTCCGTCGCAGGGATGACCAAAGTTCAAGGGTGTGTGTCGGCAGTGTACCGAAGGCGGGATGGGGGCGTGGTTAAGAGATGGGCGTCCTCGGCCGATAATGGAAAAAAGAAGGGCGTCCCTGACAAGCATTTGGCCGACTTTACTTGGCCCCTTTTTGTTCACGACCAAGCCTCAAAAAGGTGGCCGAACTGACCAGATGACCACCAGAGGGAATCGGGGATCACCTCCCCTTACTCCCCCAGTGGTCACTAACCCCCTCCTACCAAAAAAAAACAAATTAAAAAATATTTTTTCCAGCCTCTATGCCAGCTTCAAATGTCATACCCAGCTCCATCACAGCACTATGCAGGTCTCTAGAGCAGTTTTTAGTGGTACTGCAGTGCACTTCAGGCAGGCGGGCCCAGGCCCATCCCCCTACCTGTTACACTTGTGGTGGTAAATGGGAGCCCTCCAAAACCCACCCGAAACCCACTGTACCCACATCTAGGTGCCCCCCGTTACCTTTTAAGGGCTATGATAGTATTGTACAGTTGTGGGTAGTGGGTTTTGGGGGGCTCAGCACCCAAGGTAAGGGAGCTATACACCTGGGATCAATTTGTGAAGTCCACTGCAGTGCCGCCTAGGGTGCCTGGTTGGTGTCCTGGCATGTGAGAGGGGATCAGTGCACTACGAATGCTGGCTCCTCCCATGACCAAATGGCTTGGATTTGTTCATTTTTTAGTTGGTCGTCCTCGGTTTCCATTATCGGCAAAAACAGAGGTCGGCCATCTCTAAGGTCGACCTAAATGTCAAGATGGTCGACCTAAATGTTGAGGTTTGGGCGTCCCCGACTGTATTATCGAAACGAAAGATGGACGCCCATCTTGTTTCGATAATACGGGATGCCCTGCCCCTTCACCGGGGCACCCTTAAAGATAGGCGCCCAGTTTGATTATGCCCCTCTTTGTCAACTGTGAGTGGGAGAAAGGTAGACCAGATCCTGTCAGCTTGTGTACTAGAAGGAGATGGCTTGAGTAGATTTAGGAAATGATCTTTTGATGTTGGTGATTTGTTTAGTTCTTGTCTAATTTTAGGTTTTTTTTCTCGAAATAAGTTGTCAATTGGTTGGCAGATGGGGTAGGTTCATTAGTTATAGTTATTTCTGAGTATTTAATGAGTTATTTACTAAGGCATAGAATTTTCTTGGGTTAATTGATGTACCACCAATAGATTTTGATACCAAAATCTGCAATAGGGCAGACACCCCTGATAGTGTGGACAATATGAGGATGGATCTAGCAAAGCTTGAAGAATGGTCTGGAATTTGGCAGCTAAGATTTAATGCTAAAAAATGTAGGGTCATTAATTTGGGCTGCAAAAACCTGAGGGAATGGTACAGTTTAAGGGGTGAAGAACTTTTGTGCACATAAGCAGAGTGGGACTTGGGTATGATCCTATGGGATGATCTTAAGGTGGCCAAACAGGTAGAAAAGACTATGACGAAAGCTAGAAGGATGCTTGGGTGCATAGGGAGAATACTGGCCAGTAGGAAAAAAGGAGGTGATGATGTTCCCATGAGACCTCATTTAGAATATTGTATACAATTCTGGAGATCACACCTTCAAAAATATATAAACAGGATCAGGCAGCCTCTAAAATGGTCAGTGGTCTTCATCATAAAGCATACGGGGACAGACTTAAGGATCTCAATATGTATACTTTAGAAGAAAGGTGGGAGAAAGGAGATATGATTGAAATGTTTAAATACCTCTATGGCATAAATGCACAGGAGGCGAGTCTCTTTCAATTGAAAGAAAGCTCTGGAGTAAGGGGACATAGGAAGAAGTTGAAAGAGAATAGCCTCAGAAGCAAGGCTTAATTTGTAGACAAAAAGTAGTGGAACTGGGGGCAGGCCCATGACTGGAAGTGGGTGGGGCCAGTACTGGAAGTGAACTTACCTTTACATACACAATACTTCATTTGTGGATTAAAAGGAAGCTGGTATGTACATATACTAGGAAAATTCATATATTTAATTTTTAAAATGTTATTAAGAAATATCACCCACAATAGTACAAATTTGCAACCTTAACAATAAAATCTTGGACTAATCAGCGGTTTTCTCAACATTTACACATTTGATACTACCATACTGTTCTCAGAAATTTGTTGGCAGCCAGGTGGCAGGAAGGAGTAATGCCCTGCAATGGCAAAAGGAAGCAAGTGTCTTTTTTACTGAAGCACTTTCTTCCTTTTGCCATTGCAGGGCGGAGCCAGTGGTATAGGAAGGGCGGGGAGGTGGGGGCGGTCTGCCTAGGGTGCACGCTGCTGGAGGGTGCAGAGAGCAGCCATGCGCCTGTCAGCTCCGCTGGTTTCCTACTCCGTCTGCCCCAGAACAGGTTACTTCCTGTTCTGGGGCAGAGAGAACAGGGAGCCAGTGGAGCCAACAGGCGCGCGGCTGCTCTTTGCACCCTCCAGCAGCCAAGAATGCACCCGGGGGGCTTGATGCGCCAGGGGGGGTGTGCCGGGGCAGCGGATGTCATGCTGCACCCTGGGGGGACGGACGCCGCTGCACCTGGGGGGGGAGGTGCGCAGCGGCGATCCGCCCTGGGTGGCAGCCGACCTAGGATCGCCACTGGGCAGAGCAGCTGGGTTGGGCCAGAGGAATGCTTAAATTTCCAAACACCTTTAGTCTGACACAGTATAGCAGTTCTTATGAGTTAAATATAAACATGCTCTGTTGTCTGGGCATTTTATTTTTTCCAGTCATGTCAGTCCCAGTGAGTTTTTCTTTTCTGCTTTCCTGTCTGTCTTCTGCCAACTTTCTCTATTTGTCCTTTCTCCTCACTTCTCCTGTCTATTCCCTTACATATGTCTTGGATATATTTATATTTCCTTTTTAGTTCTTTCCTCCCTTTCTGTCCTTTCAAATTTCCCGCTCTTTCTCACCCTCCAGTTCTTCTACTCCTTCTTTTTACTTTTCACGTACCTATCAACTTTCCATCTCAGTCCCTAGCTCTCCCATTTGCGATTTCACTCTTTCCCCATTCTCCTATTCCCTTCTGTCACCTCCCATTACCACATTTTTACCCTCTTTACTCACCACTCTCTTCTTACTCATCTCCTTGACAACCCCTCATGGCCTCTCCCACATTTTGTTCAGCATTTCCCCGCCCTCCACCTCTGTAGCTCAGCATCTCGTCTGTCTGTCTGTCTCTCTCTCTCTCTCTCTCTTTCCTTCTTTCACCCATATACTCTTGTTGCCCAACATCTTCTCTCTCTTTCCTCTCCACTCCATACTCTTGTAGCCAAACATCTTCCCTCTCTCCCTCCACCCCACCCCCCAACATTTGTAGCCTATCATCTCCCTGTCCCCTTTTCATTTCCTACTCCAATAATGCAGCTTGTCTCCTTTCTGGCCAACAATGTAGTTTCTCCTCTTTTCTCTCTCCTTCCTCCATAGTCAGCATCCCTCTCTCTATCCCTTTTTCTCCTTCTCCTCATAATCGGCATCTCCCCCCCTCTCTCATTCTTCTCCTCTCCCCCAGCAGTCAGCATATCCCCATTCTTTCCCACTTCATATCTAGATTCCTTCTGTCTCTTCCCTCCCCTTGTCCCCATTATGCCCTCTCTTCCCTGTCCAGCATTTCTCCTCTCCCCCAACCAGTGGTCTAATATCTCTCCTTCTCCTCCTCCCCTACCCACCCCACCCATTGGTCCAGATGTTCACTTTCTCCTCCTTCAATCCACCCACCCACCAACCACTGGTCCTGCTTTTCTCCTGATTTTCTCCCACCCACCATTAGTCCAACTTTTACCCCCCACCTACCAACTAATGGTCCAGCTTTACTCCTTATATTCCCCCACCCACCCACCCACCCCTTGTCTAGTTTTTCTCCTTCTCCCCACCTCTCACCATTGGTCCAGCTTTTCTCCATCTCCACCCCAACCCACACCACCTATCATTGGTCCAGCATTTCTCCTTCTCCCTCCCTCCCTCCCTCCAGCCAGCCCCCCACACCACCATTGGTCCAGTTTTTCTCCTTCTCCTCACTCCACCCCACCCACCCACCATTGATCCAGCTTTTCCCCTTCTGATTTTCACCCACCATCAGTCCTGCATTTCTTCTCCCCCCCCCCCCCCCACACACACTCTGTGATCAGGCTTCTTTCCCTTTTGCTCATTCTCTAATGTGTGATTACATCCTTCTTTCCCTCCCTCTCCCCAACCCCACCCCATACCTTTTCAAAGCTATCTTCTTGTTTTAGAGGTTGCTGGCAGCAAGCAGCAATTCACAACATGCTGCTCGTGCTGACATCAGAGCCTTCTGTCTTACCTTCCCACCTATGCAGAAACAGGAAGTTCCTTCAGACAGAAGGTTCCAATGTCAGCACAAGTAGAGCATTGTGAATTGATGCTCGCCGCCAGCAACCTCTAAAGCAGAAGACAGCTTTGAAAAGATATGGGGTAGTGAGAGGGAGGGAGGGAGGGATGCCATTGGGCATTAGAGAAAGGGCAAAAGGGAGAGAAGACCGACTGTGGGAGGGGGAGGAAGTCATGGGTGGTGATGTCAATTCCTAAGCCCAAAGAAGTAGCGGAATGCTGTTCCGCTCCGTTCTTGCACAAATGAAGCCCTGCTCAGAAGTAACCTGAGGAAATAACCTTCTTCATGGAAAGGATGGTAAATTTGTGGAACACCCTTTTAGTGGAGGTGGTAGAGATGAAAACTGTATCTTAATTCAAGAAAGCTTGGGGCAAGTACATAGGATCTCTAAGGGAGAGGAAGGGATAGTAGATGGCATGAATGGACAGACTGAATACGCCATATGGTCTTTATCTGCCTTCATTTTTCTCTGCGTCCATGTTTATTCCTGAGATGTAGTGCTACTTGTATTTCACATGAATTTCTGTTCGAACCTTTTCTAAAATACCAGTGAAACTGAGCATGTACTAACCTTTTAAAAGAGGAATTAAGGAAGGTATCATCTTTGATCCCCTGCTATTTATTTCCCTTTCAAACTAGTTAGCGCATGGTTAACTCAGGAGCATTTATTGCCCACAAAGTGGGTGGCAGTAAGCGCTCATGTGGCTATTTTTAAAAATGGCCACGCACTAATGGCTATAACAAAAGAGAGGGAACGAAGTACAAACTAAAGTCCAAACAAAAAAAACAGCACCACGGGCCTTTAAAAATGGAACACAGTTCTTTAATGAAGGAGCCTTGACAAAAGGACCCGACACGGGCCATGTTTCGGTGACTAGCACCTGCGTCAGGGGTCTACATAGAATACAAAACATAGAAATAATATATTTTTAAAAATTTTTTAACATATAATGAATAAAACCAAAGATTAATATTTAGACTCATCAAGCATACATATATAAGCCTATATAAACACCTAAAGCATTTAATATTTTAACATTGCATTTAATATTTTAACATTCTCATATATTATTATATAGTAATTTGAAAATAAATGGATAATTAATCAAAACAAAAATGGTAACTCACCACAGTGATGACGTGGAAAACTTGGGGAATAACTCAAATATATTCCTCTACAATATATTATTCCTTACTTTTGGACAAAAATTATTTTCATATATTAATATTATATGTTTAAAACACTTATTTTAATTATTTATAATATATTTTATAAAAAGGTCATATTATATAATACTGGCTATAGCTAAATTTCATATTCATAAAAGCTTAAACTAACAGGTCAAAAATAATTTTTTTTAAAACATTTTAAAATATACAATAAATTTCAAACATTACACTGATAATATCATAAACCTTCAAAAACATTCAAATCAGCACAGAAATGAATAAATATATACATCTTCAAATATAAAAAAGCCAAAACTATAATATCTAGTGGCATTACTTGATCTTAATTTTAAAAAAACAACATATATGTGTGTGTGTATGTATGTATATATATATATATATATTATAGCATTAACAGGGCTTCTATTATCTTTTGGAGCTCTGGGTATATTTGTTTTGTTATCTGCCAATTACAATTATGTAAATTTTATTTGTAACTGCTAATGGTATTTTAGCTAGTGACAAAATACCTTTAAAATTTGCATTTATTTTGTTATCTGCCAATCACAATTAATTATACAAATGGCATCTTGAATAGTGACAAAGGGTTAACAGGGCTTTTATTCACATATATATGTTTCTCACATCAGCATTCATTTAATAAAATGTCTTCAATATTTCTTTTAGAACATAGCAAAAATGATTTACATAAGCAATAAAATACTGACTTTCATTTTAACTCGTGTCAAAAGAAAAAAATCTGTATACCTCAAACTGTATTGCCAAACAGAAGGGTTTTAATAAGTATAACAAACCATAATGCCACAGACATTACCAAGAGGATTGTGCAATTGATAAAAGTTGTCAAATCATGAGGCAGCAAATACTATAGTGCCTAACTTAGAAACTTCCTACAATTTATTGTCATGACAAAAACTTACCCCCACGTCTCATATAGTAAAAGCTACAAAGCACCAAGGCACTTTCACTTTCTTTATCCAAATGGATGAAAAGCTGTGCTCTCAAAAGGCTCTGCTTTTAATACCACGTCACACAGGGTGGAAAAAAATTTTAATTAACTTAAGTGAAAACACCTGATCTTCACAAAGCATTAACCTTTATCCTATCAAATGAATTTAGGTGGTTACTGGGTCTAAAAGCCTGCCAGATATGCAGGAATCATTTACTAGGTCCTAAAGCCTACATTGTTAAAATATCCATTTGTTTAAAATATATATAAAATGACAGGATATTGAGTAATTATCAAAACAATTAACTAACTATATTGCAATTTTAATCTATTTAGCAAATCTATAAATTGTGTCTTCAATTAACTGTTCATATGCCAATTTGTTATCTACTCTTAAATTGAATATTTATCAAATATTAAATGACCAAATTTAAAAAGATTTTCTGAACAAATATGAACTTACCATACCCCAATTTTAATCTATTTACTAAGTCTATTAATTATATTTTAAATTTAACTGTTCATATACTATTTTATTATGTCATTAAAAAAGCTTATAAATGCTAAAATTGAGCTTAAACAGCACTTCATTCTTATAATTGTATGTTTATATTGTGCCATTATTATCTACCTTATGAGTCTATAAATTGCATTTATAATTAATTATTAAATTCTAAATATAAACTTAAATAATACTACAAACATATGGTTTTATCATTAAATGTACCAATATATTCTAATGTATTTACTATATGAAATGATTATTAAAAAAATGAATTAAAATGAATTAAAAAATTAATGAAAAACATTTTTTGAAACCTTAAAAAACATTAAAAACTAGAATGAAACATGAGTGGCATTACAAATCTGTAGTTTTATCATAATGTTATGTTGAATATACCCATGCAATCAGGTGTTAAACTTAAATAAGTACATATATGAAACATTTGTTCATAAACCAAATGAGTACATGTGTGAAACATTTGTTCATAAATACATGACATCAAACAATTAAAAATATATGCTTTAAACCAAGCATATCATACATCCATTAGTCACATATATAAATGTTCCTTAAAATAAACTGCAAAGAACATCCTTCCAATGTTTAAAAAGAAAGAAAACAACATATTGTCTAAATATTCATTGAAAAACAGACAAGTCTATCTCTAGATTAAGTCCTGCAGGAGTTACTGTATTAAATTCAAAAATAGTTCTTTGTTCTCGTTGTAACAAAAGCAGATCAAGGTCACCACCACGCCACGGCTTTTTAACCACTTGATAGACAAAAAACCGGAGATCAGACGGGGAATGCGATTGTTCCATATAATGTTGCACAAGTGGGGTAGTGAGATTACCCTGATTGATATTACTCCTATGCTCAATTATGCGCGTCTTGATTTTTCTCTTTGTTTTACCCACGTAAAGTAATGAGCAAGGGCACATAATAACATATACGGCAATTAGTGTGGTTCAGCAGTTTATAAATGTTGCCAGTCTGCGGATGTTCAAAGGAAACAATATCCATTGACAACTGACATACCGAACAACTCTTGCATGGATGATGGCCAGTAACAAAATGATCCAGTTCTAATCGTTGATCATTGTTAGTTTGAGGCAGTGAAGATGGGGCAATAATTTCTTTTAAATTCCTCCCTCTAGTGTGTGCAATTGTAACTTTTTTTTATCTCGAAAGCAACTGTGTTCTTCAAGGATATGCCAGTTGTTATATATAATTTTCTGAATATCTCTTGAATAGTTTGAGAACTGTAGGCTGCAAACAATATCTGGTGTTTTTCTAACATCTCGTGGTTTGAGTAATTTTTCTCTGTTAGATGTTCTAGCCTGTTGAAAGCCTTTAGTAATACATTTTGAAGGGTAACCTCGATCCTGGAATTTTTTCTGTAGAGGTTTAGATTGTTCTTCAAAATCATTTATTTGGCTACACAGTCTCCGAAGCCATAGGAACTGTGATCGTGGAAGATTCTCCTTGAGACTTCTACTATGAAAATTGTCAAAGTGCAAAAACTGGTTTTTGTCAATCGGTTTCTTAAAAATTGTTGTGTCAAACCCTTCCATATTTTTAATGATATTTATATCCAAAAAAGCAATAGAATTCTGATGGAATTGCATTGTAAATCTGAGATTAGGATCTAGGGAGTTGAGCCAGGTATAAAAGGTTTGCAGTCTTTCAAGATCCCCCTTCCAAAACATCAAAATATCATCAATATAGCGTTTCCACAGTTTAATTTCATCTTGAAATGGATTTGTTTCCAAAAGTTCTTTTTCAAATTGCGCTACATAGAGAATAGCGATGTCTGGGGCCATAGTTGCACCCATTGCAGTTCCCTTTATCTGTTTGTAGAATTTTCCTTGAAAGCATAAAAAATTTTCTTTTAATGCTAGTGTTGCTAATTCAATAATAAAGGATGTTGGAATCCGCATGTTGTCTGTGCGATTATCAAGAATATCCTTTAAAATATTAAGGGCCTTATCCTGAGGGATATTTGTATACAGACTTTCAATGTCAAAGGTCACTAATATAATACTTTCATCATAACCTTCAAACTCGTCCAGAAGTTGAATCACATGTGCAGAATCTCTTATATATGATTTAACATATGGAATAAAAGGTCTCAAAAAAACGTCTACAAATTTAGACAAAGGTTCTAAAAGTGATCCAATAGCTGCAACAATCGGTCTCCCAGGAGGATTAAGAAGTGTTTTATGCACCTTAGGTAACATGTAAATTGTTGGTGTAATCGGATACGGCACACTTAAAAAATCTTTCTCCTTATTTGTTAAAAAACCAGACTCAAAACCAAAATTTATCCAGAAATCTATCTCTGCTTTTAATTTCATAGTAGGATCATTTTCTAGAAATTGATAAAAATTAGTGTCAGTGCTTGGCTATTAATGCAAAAAAAATAGAGAAAAGACATTTTTACAGCCGTGGTAAAAATGGCCACAGTGAGTGGGAAAGACCCAAGTAAGGGTGCACTAAGGGCCCCTTTTACCAAGTTGCGGTAAAAGGGGCCCTGAGGGAGCGTCAACACATGGATTTGCCATGCACTGAGATCCCTTTTACTGCAGCGGGTAAAAGGAAAAAAACAAGTGGCTGTGTGGTAGAGAGTTGCACGGGGACAGAAATCGGACCCATCCCCGCCCATCCCAGCTGGAATCATACCTGTCCCCACTCATCCCCACTGGAATCTTACCCATCCCCGCAAACATTAAACCCATCCCAACCCGTCCACACCCGTCCCTGCAAGAATTTAACCCATCCCCACCCATCCCCGTAAGAATTTAATGGTACATAAAAAGAAAATTCTGGTCAGCTCCCTCAGTCTCTGTTTGGATTTGAGCCACAGCACTGTAGGCAAGGAAGGAATGGAAGTTGAAACTTGGAACACTCTGGTGTGCACATCTAAGATTTGTCTCTGATTTACTGGCACTTTGTGCTGAGAGGTCACCACATGCACGTGCCAGTAGGTCAGGTGATATCCTATGCTCATGCCTGTGTCAGAGCTGAGGTCTGAGCATCAGCCCGGGAGCAAAGAGGATTAATTGTAACATAGTAAGTGACAGCAAATAAAGACCTGAACGGTCCATCCAGTCTGCCCAACAGTCACACTTATTAACAATTCATGATTAAATCAATGAGTGTGATATTATCAGGGCTTTTTTGAGGGGGTACTTGGGGGTACTGAGTACTGGCACCTTTTTCACTGTCTGCTAAACTTGACCCATGGTTCTCATATTTTAATGAAAGAGCTCAGGTTCTACATACAAATTCTGCCTTGTCATAGATTCTATGACTGGTTGCAGGGGTCCTGGCTATTGTAGGGTGGGTCCCTCAATGATCACTCCACTGTTGAAGGGTGGCCTGGCATTTGAGTACCGGCACCTTTTTTGCTAGACAAAATGCACTGGATATTATATACTTAATTATAGTCTTTCGTGTTTCTGGAACATAGACCACAGAAGTTTATCTGACCCTATCCTTATGTTCCAACTGCTGGAGTTGCCATTGAAGCCCACTCCACTCCATTCATCTTTTCATTTGTGGGACCCAGACTGTAAAACTCTGTCCAGCACTGTCCTTATGTTCCAGCCATTGAAGTTGCTGTCTAAGCCCTTTCAAGCCCATCCTAAACCAGATTGCCATGTATGAGACACAGACCATACAAGTCTGCCCAGTATCAGCCCTAGTTCATCACAGCCAGAGTCGCCATCTAAGCGTCACTTGACACATCCACACACATGCAACCATTTAAGGTTAGGTTTTTTATAACTTCCATTTTCTAATTAGAGATCCTCTGTGTTCATCCCACGACTTTTTGAATTCCGTCATCATTTGTGTCTCTCCAGCTTATAATCGAAAGTGATCGCCGGCCATCTTCTGACACAAATCAGGAGATGGCCGGCGATTTCTTAAAAGCAGCGAAATCGGTATAATCGAAAGCGGCATTTTTGATAGCATTGCTGCTTTCCCGTCGCTTCGCCGGCGAAAATTCAAGGGGGCGTGTCGGTAGATTAGCGAAGGCGGGACATGGGCGGGCATGGGCGTGGCTACCAGATGGCCGGCTTTCGCCGATAATGGAAAAAAAAGCGGCGTTAAGCAGTATTTTGCCGAGTTTACTTGGTCCTTTTATTTTCACGACCAAGCCTCAAAAAGGTGCCCCAACTGACCAGATGACCACTGCAGGGAATGGGGGATGACCTCCCCATACTCCCCCAGTGGTCACCAACCCCCTTCCATACTAAAAAAATAAAACTAAAAACCTTTTTTTGCCAGCCTGTATGCCAGCCTCAAATGCTGTACCCACCTCCATGACAGCAGAATGTGTTGTATCCTCCGACAGCCTTTCCCTGGTTGCGATGTGGCTCTTGGGTGAGTGTGACATCTTTTCTGTTAGGTGCCCTGCAGAGTCACATTAGCAATGCATTGTGGTGGGTGTAGGGTACTGGGCTATACTCCCATGGTGCTTTCCCCCCCTGCTAACTGGGTCAGAGTGTGCCCTGTTTTGTTTTCTGTTGTAGTCCATGCGGTAGTGGCCATTTTTGTAAGCCAGTTTTAGTTCCCTTTCCTGTGTTACCCACTTTAGAGAACGTAGTTCTTACCTTGAATGGTGCTGAAAGAGGGCATTGTACACCATTGTGCCAGCTCTGACCTACTGCTAATCTTAGTACCAGGGGACTCTTTGCCAGTGGGGCACAACCTCTGATCTGCAGTTAACTGTGAGTAAACATTTATTTCAAGAAAGGACTTTTTCAGAGAGATTAGTCTTCAGGTGTGAACTGGTGTGCCAAAGTTATACAGCAGCAATAAGTCCTAGAGGCTTTATGCAGGTCCCTGGAGCAATTTTAGTGGGTGCAGTACATTTGTGGGTAGTGGGTTGGGGGGGGGGGGGTTGGGGGGCTCAGCTCCCAAAATAAGGGAGCTATGCACGTGGGAGCTTTTCTGAAGTCCACCGCAGTGACCCCTAGGGTGGCTGGTTGCTGTCCTGGCATGTCAGGGGGGCCAGTGCACTAAAAAATGCTGGCTCCTCCCACGGGCAAATGCCTTGAATTTGGCCGGGGTTTGAGATGGCCTACATAACTTTCCATTATCGCTGAAAAACAAACCTGGCCATCTCAAACCCGGCGAACTCCACGGCATTTGGCCGGGCTAAACCATATTATCGACAAAAAAGATGGCCGGCCATCTTTTTCAATAATACGGTTCCGGCCGTCTGTAGCGCCGCCGCCAACATAGATCGCCGGCGATCTATTTGGCCGGCAACGTTCGATTATGCCCCCACCTACCACCTCCCACCTCCTTAATGGAAGACTTTCCACATTTGTGCTGTCAAAGCAAGGAAGAAGAGGAGGAGGAGGAGGAGGAGGAGACGGCACTCAAAGAACTTGGTACTCGGTAGATGAGAGGCTGGTGCAGATGCAGCTTACACTTCCACGGGAACCCCGCAGGAACTGCTTCCGTCCCCGCGGGAACCCCGCAGAACTGCTTCTGTCCCTGCGGGAATCCCGTGGGTTCCGTGGGATTCCCATGAACACCGTTCCCGTGCAGTTCTCTACTGTGCGGTAAGTGCACACTTACCACATAGCCACTTCTGGGGAAAGCCCTTACCACCACCTATTTAGGAGGTTAGGAGGCAGTAAGGGCTCCCACACTAACCCGGTGGTTAAAAAAAATGATGTTGTGCCAGAGATGGCAGGTGCTGGGGTGGCACTTCCACCAGCTCCTGTGGTAGGCCAGTGGTTGCCGGATTGCAGTGTGACACCACGGTAGCTCTACTGCTGTATTGTAAAAGGGCAGCCACTTTTTACCACAACCTAATAAAAGAACCCCTATGTAAGTTGTATGCACTGTTACCGAAAAGTGCTTAGGCACCCTGCTGTACCTTAGTCACGTAAGTGCTAGTATTGTGTATACATACATGCTTGTGCAGGGTCGGTTTTAGCAATTGCGAGGCCCTGTGCAGAACAGCATATTCTAAATATGCAGATTTACACATGGTATTTAGAATACGCTTAAGCGTAGTTGCCTAACACGCATTCATTTTAGGCACCATGTATAGAATCAGGATCTATATGCATACATTGTCATGTTAACAAACTCAAACACCAAAAACCTGACATAATAATGCAGCATGAGCAAAACCACAAATTCAAACAATAATGGTGCTCAAGGCCTGTCGGTAGAGCTCAGCACTGCGTCAGATAGCAATGGATACCACTGTATCTCCACTGTGCATGTGATCTCAAGAAGCAAATTGTCGTGTCCCGCGTTCCTACCTGCTCCTCCACCGCGGGGCACGGGAGCCAGCGTCCTCCGCGGCGAGGGGTAGCGGCCCGGAGGCCTCGGCGGGGATCCGGGGGCCGCCGCAGTGATGGTCGTTCCGGCCGGGACCGAGGCCGGAGGCCGGCGACTGCGGCCGCCGGTCTCTCGGTTGCCGGCTGTGGGGGCTATGTTCGCGCCGCCGAAGGAGGCGGCACCGAGGCGCGATGGTCGGCGTCTTCTTCCCTCCCGGGCGGGAGGGCCCGGAGCTCCGCCTCTGAGGCGCCGGATTGGGAGGCCAAGTTGGTGGTCCCGCCTGGGAAATCGGACAGAGCCAATCAGAGGGGCTCTGCCGATACCTAGGGCCGGATTGGTCGACTTTACCTACGGGGGCGGGGCGGCTGATATTGTATTGTATTTAAGGAAGGGAACAGAGCTAGCACTTTGCTTCAGGTTCTGTTCCCGAGGCCATTCTCCATGGTTCCTGTGTTTCGTCGTTTCCCTGGTATTGCTGTTTCTGGATTTTGGACTGTTTCCTGGTTATCCCTGCCTAGCTGCCTGCCTAGACCTTTAGCCTGACTTTGACCCCTCTACTAGCCGCCTGCCTTGACCTCTTGCCTGACTCCGACTTCGCTTTTGCTGTCTGCCCTGATCTGCTGCCAGTTTGTGGACATTTCTTTTCAGCCTGCCCGCTTCTCTTCCAGTTCCAGCCAGGTCAGTCCGTCAACCCCGCGGTTCCTGAAGTCCTGTTGACCGCCTGCAGCTGGGGGCTCAACCCTTGGTGAACGGCGGTCGCCGCGGGTGAAGACTTGGGGTTGCACGGCTGTCCTCTGAGGTCCTTCTGGGCCTTGCGGGACCTAAGGGCTCACCCACCTTGTGGACAAGACAGGAACCTGAAGCCATGAGCTCGCCTACGCAACCTGACCTGCGGTACCTGGCTAAAGTTCTCCAGCAGCAGCAAGAGCAGTTGAACGCCCTGTCGGGAGCCCTCCAGAACGTATGTTCTCAGCTATCTTTGGTCCAGGTACAGAACCAGGCCGCTGCGGTCCATGGGGCCGCAGCGGCTCCCCGTCCGGGAGGGTCCTTCCCGGGACCTCGGTTCCCTGAGTCTGCACGATTCGATGGTGTTCCCGGAAGCTGCCGGGGTTTCCTCAACCAGTGCAACTTATACTTCAAGATGCAACCAGAGGCCTTTGCATCAGACCAGATAAAAGTGGCCTATGTTATCTCCTTGTTACGGGGCGGGCCGTGGCCTGGGCGTCCCCGTTATGTGAACAACAGGACCCGCTCTTGGATAACTATGCGGAGTTTCAATGTCGCTTCCGCATGGTGTTTGACCTCCCAGGAAGGCCGTCTTCCGCCGCGTCCGAACTGCTGCGGATTGAACAGGGCGAAGGGACCGTGGCAGACTATGCTATTCGATTTCGGACTTTGGCAACCGAGTTGCGCTGGAATCAAGAGTCCTTATCCGCAATTTTCCTGGAGGGGCTTCAGGATCGGATCAAGGATGAGCTGGCTGGCCAGGAGGTCCCGGGGCAACTGGATGCCCTGATCTCGCTCTGTGTCCGGGTTGATACCCGTTTCCAGGAGAGGGCTAGAGCTCGAGCGGACGGCGGAAGGGACCCAGAGGTGTGTCTCGGTCTGGTCAGGGACCGTCCCCCCACCGGGGCTCCCAAGACCTTAGAGAGGCCTCCGAAGAACCTATGGTTATCGGCCGCCAGCGATTGACCCCGTCGGAGAGGACTCAACGATTACGGGGCGGCCTGTGCCTGTATTGCGGCGAGGCGGGTCATTTCATTCGCACTTGCCCCACAAAGCCAGGAAACGCCACTCCCAAGGCGCCCTGAGGGGAGAGGTCTTGGGGCATTCTACTCCCCTACCTGATGATTTGATAACCCTTCCGGTAACTTTGCGGTGGCAGGAGACGATGGTTCACACCCGTGCCCTCTTGGACTCCGGGTCCGGGGGGAATTTCATTTGCCAGGAACTTTTGCAGCAGATGGAATGGCCCACACTGCCCTACCGACCTGCGCTGCAAGTGACATCCATCCAGGGTACTGCGTTACCCCAGCCGATCACCGAGGTGACTCCATTTTTGGGGCTTCAGGTGGGGGAGGATCACCGTGAGGAAGCTCAATTTCTGATCTTACCCCGCACCATTCATCCGGTGGTTCTGGGCCTGCCCTGGTTACGGCGCCATACCCTAGTAATAGATTGGACTTTAGGGAAGATTCAGGCCTGGGGTGGCGCCTGCGTGGAGGCCTGTTTGAAGGGCCGGGAATCCAGCTGTCCCGCGGTAGTAGCTACCCCTAGAACTGTGTCAGCCTGTCAAGCTACTCTACCTGAGGAGTACCGGGAGTTTGCGGATGTATTTAGTCCCGTGGAAGCGGATGTGCTACCGGCTCATCGGTCCTTTGTGCTATTAAGTTGATGGCTGACAAGATGCCACTGCGGGGCCGTCTATATACACTGTCCCGGGAGGAAGCTAAGGTAATGCAAGCCTATATCCAGGAGAATCTCCAGAAAGGGTTCATCCGTCCCTCCACGTCCCCTGCCGGGGCAGGATTTTTTTTCGTGACCAAGAAAGATGGCTCCTTGAGGCCCTGTATTGACTACCGGGGCCTAAATGCCATCACCGTGAAGGACCGATACCCT
Organism: Microcaecilia unicolor; assembly: GCF_901765095.1. Classification (NCBI taxonomy): domain Eukaryota; kingdom Metazoa; phylum Chordata; class Amphibia; order Gymnophiona; family Siphonopidae; genus Microcaecilia; species Microcaecilia unicolor. The sequence continues at coordinate 221,101,209 of NC_044037.1, forward strand.
CTACCTCAGTGGTGTAGCTACGTGGGGCCTGAGGGGGCCGGGGCCCCCGCAGATTCACCCCAGGACCCCCTCCCGGCGAACCCGCCCCCGCCGCCGCCTACCTTTACTTTTGCTGGCGGGGGATCCCACTCCCCGCCAGCCGACGTCTTCTCAGTTCTTCCTGCTCTTCAATTTGTTTGCTGACGTCCTGCACGTAATTGTACGTGCAGGACGTCAGACTCAGAGAATCTGTTCTCTGAGTCTGACGTCCTGCACGTACAACGTGCAGGACGTCAGCAAACAAATTGAAGAACAGGAAGCGACTAAGAAGAAGACGTCGGCTGGCGGGGAGTGGGATCCCCCGCCAGCAAAAGTAAAGGTAGGCTGCAGCAGCGGCGGGTTCGCAGCGGGAGAGGGGGGCGGCAATGTCTGCGCCGGGGGGGGGGGGGCGGCGCCGGGGGGAGGGCTAAAATGTGCCCCCTCCCCCGGGCTCTGGACCCCTCTCCCACGGAAGGCTGGCTACGCCCCTGCTCTGCCTCTTATCCCAGATCGGTTGCAGGGGGCCCAGATCTTCACCAAGTTGGATCTCCGTGGGGCCTACAACTTGGTCCGTATCCAGCAGGGGGATGAATGGAAAACTGCATTTAATACTCATGAGGGGCATTTCGAGTATCGAGTGATGCCTTTCGGCTTGTGTAACGCTCCCGCAGTGTTCCAAAGGTTCATAAACTTCGCTCTCGAGGACCTGCTGTATACTACGGTAATTGTTTACTTAGATGACATCCTGATCTTCTCCAAAGATCTCATGGAGCATGTGACCCACGTTCGAACTGTTCTTCAGCGCCTACAATTCCGCTTGTTTGCCAAGCTCAGCAAATGCTCCTTTCATCAGCAGTCTTTGCCTTTTCTGGGACATATTCTGTTACCAGGGGGTCTGCAACGGTTCCTGGGGTTTGCAAATTACTACCGTCAATTTATTCCTCACTATTCGCAACTGACAGCTCCTTTGACAGCGCTCACCAAGAAGCATGCAGATGTCCGGAACTGGCCAGCTGAGGCGCAAGCAGCATTTAGTCAATTGAAGAAAGCCTTTGAATCGGCCTCCATCCTTCAGGCTCCGGATCCTGACAAGCCATTTGTGGTAGAGGTGGACGCTTCTGCCTTGGGCGCCGGGGCCGTCCTCTCTCAAGTTAACGCCAAGGGCCGGCGTCAACCGTGCTTTTTCTTCTCCCGTAAGTTCTCCCCAGCGGAACGCAACTATACGGTGGGGAACAGAGAACTGCTAGCCTTGAAGTTAGCGCTGCAAGAGTGGAGACATTTGCTGGAGGGGGCAGAGCACCGGTTTATGGTGATTACGGACCACAAGAATCTCTTGTATCTGCAGGAGGCACAAAGGCTGAATCCACGACAAGCCCGTTGGTCACTGTTCTTCGCCAGGTTCCGGTTTCAGATTGTATTCCGGTCAGCTGCCCAGAACACCCCTGCGGACTCCCTCTCCCGAGCCTTTGAAGCTCCAGAGGACATTGAAGAGCTTCATCCTATGCTGGATCCCGCCTGCCTCAGTGCGGCCCCTGGAGGGGTCGCCCCGTTGCGGACGTTTGTGCCTCCACAGGACCGGGGAAAAGTAATGAAGTGGGGACATTCTCCCGTATGGGCCGGACATTTTGGGTTCCGTAAGACCCTTCGTCTGATTTCTCGACAGTACCAGTGGCCTCACATGAGGCAAGATATCCTTCAGTTTGTCACGACCTGCCCTACCTGTGCCCGGACTAAGTCTGTGGTGGGGCGCCCCTGGGGAGACCTGCAGCCGTTGTCCATTCCTGCAGCTCCCTGGGAGGAATTGTCTATGGATTTCATTACAAACCTTCCCCGCTCCCAGGGCCACACCGTGATTTGGGTGGTGGTAGACCGGTTCTCCCGTATGGCACATTTCGTTCCCCTGCCAGGGCTTCCATCGGCAGCATTGTTAGCCCAGCAGTTCATCCAGCATATCTTCCGGCTCCATGGGCTACCTGTCAGGATCATCAGTGACCGTGGAACCCAGTTCACGTCAGGATTCTGGAGAGCCCTGTGTTCCGCTCTGGGGGTTGTTACCCATTTCTCCTCGGCCTATCATCCACAGACCAACGGTATGGTGGAACGGATCAACCAAACGTTGAAAGGGTTCTTGCGGGCCTTTGTCAACAAGCGGCAAGACAACTGGGCATCCCTTCTTCCTTGGGCCGAGTTTGCCTATAACAACAGTGAACATTCCGCCTCGGGGCAATCTCCGTTTTTCATGGCATATGGACAACACCCGCGGCTTCCATCACCCATTCCTTCTGACTCTTCTTCGCCCATGGTCACTCGAACTCTGGCAGACCTGCAAGGAGTCTGGACTATGGCCCGTGAACAACTACAAAGAGTGGCCGCCAAGTACAAGTCGTTTGCTGACCGACATCGGCGTCCCGCCCCGGTGTTGCAGCTGGGGCAAAAGGTTTGGTTAAGCACTAAATACCTAAGGCTCCGGGTACCCTCTCGGAAGTTGGGGCCCCGGTACATCGGGCCGTTTACTATCCAGTCTCGGATCGGAGCGGTGACATACCGCCTGCGGCTACCTAGTACTCTGCGGGTTCATAATGCCTTCCATGTTTCTCTGCTGAAGAGTTTCCGGGGATCCAAATGGCATCCACAGAATAAAGAATCTGTCATTCCGGAGGCTGACCCCGATCCCGAGTATGAGGTTGAAGAAATCATTGACTCCATGAGGCGGCGGGAGAAGCTGCACTACCTGCTATCTTGGAAGCATTTCGGTCCCGAAGACAATTCCTGGGAACCAGCTACCAATGTACATGCTCCGGAGTTGGTAAGGGCTTTCCATGAGCGTTATCCTCTTAAACCTGGCCCCATGAGGAGGGGGGCATCCGGGGTGGGGGGGGGATACTGTCGCATCCCGCGTTCCTACCTGCTCCTCCGCCGCGGGGGGCGGAAGCCAGCGTCCTCCGCGGCAAGGGGTAGCGGCCCGGAGGCCTCGGCGGGGATCCGGGGGCCGCCGCAGAGATGGCCGTTCCGGCCGGGACCGAGGCCGGAGGCCGGCGACTGCGGCCGCCGGTCTCTCGGTCGCCGGCTGTGGGGGCTATGTTCGCGCCGCCGAAGGAGGCGGCGCCGAGGCACGATGGTCGGCATCTTCTTCCCTCCCGGGCGGGAGGGCCCGGAGCTCCGCCTCTGAGGCGCCGGATTGGGAGGCCAAGTTGGTGGTCCCTCCTGGGAAATCGGACAGAGCCAATCAGAGGGGCTCTGTCGATACCCAGGGCCGGATTGGTCGACTTTACCTATGGGGGCGGGGCGGCTGATATTGTATTGTATTTAAGGAAGGGAACAGAGCTAGCACTTTGCTTCAGGTTCTGTTCCCGAGGCCATTCTCCATGGTTCCTGTGTTTCGTCGTTTCCCTGGTATTGCTGTTTCTGGATTTTGGACTGTTTCCTGGTTATCCCTGCCTAGCTGCCTGCCTAGACCTTTAGCCTGACTTTGACCCCTCTACTAGCCGCCTGCCTTGACCTCTTGCCTGACTCCGACTTCGCTTTTGCTGTCTGCCCTGATCTGCTGCCAGTTTGTGGACATTTCTTTTCCACCTGCCTGCTTCTCTTCCGGTTCCAGCCAGGTCAGTCCGTCAACCCCGCGGTTCCTGAAGTCCTGTTGACCGCCTGCAGCTGGGAGCTCAACCCTTGGTGAACGGCGGTCGCCGCGGGTGAAGACTTGGGGTTGCACGGCTGTCCTCTGAGGTCCTTCTGGGCCTTGCGGGACCTAAGGGCTCACCCACCTTGTGGACAAGACACAAATTAATACAGAACTGCAAATGCATCTTCTGCAGATTTCTAACCAGCTGGTTATCATATATTTTTCCATAGTCAGTAATGACAACAGAAGGGAATCTTTGCAAATGTATAATTCTTTAACAAATCTTAGAAATCTAATAAAACCACCATATTAATCTGTTTCTATGCAATAATTAATTATTGCTGACTGCTAAGAAATAAAACAACACAGATATCTTCTTGTTTACATTCCTATCAGACTGTATCTGAACCATCTGTGTTTTGCAGTTTTTTTTTTATCCCAAGGGATAAATACATCATAGAGATTAGTACGTAAATGCAAAGATACACAACAGTATTGTTTATCTAGTTGATTGATGCTGGCAAGGAAGAAATACAGCACAGTTTATAAAGACTCCTTTATACAATGTTGTATCATAATTTCATTAAGGTGCTATTTGTAGTAAGAAAACCTAAAATCCTTCAAACTAGTAATCCACGTATATTTCTTTTAAAATATCATCTTGCCAGCTCCAGCTTCTATTGTGTTGTTGCCAAGTTTCCCTTTTTAAGTTTGTACATCACTATTCTAGTTAATATTTTAGGGGTCAATTTTCAGAATGGTTACCCAGGCAGGAGAAGCTCCTACCCAGTTAAATCTTGGTAAATGAGCCATCATCGGAATTTCAGTGACACTTAACTGCACAGTGCTGCTGAAAATCCAGTGCAATTGTCACAGCACTCGTTGGTTAGTGCCGAGATGGTCCGGAGGTAGAGTCAGGAAGGAGCTGAGAGTTAAGCAGACACAGGAAATATTTAGTCTCGGTGACTGCACAGGGTTTTATTCTAAAAATGTTATGCTACTAAATTTACGCTTTTACAAATTATGCTCCTAAATTACGAGCATACTCTATGTTTCACAACAGATTATGCTTGTAATTTGAAGCATAAATTTAGAAGCATAACCTTTATAGAATAAGGCCTATAGCAGTGGTGTAACCAAGGGTGGGCTCGGGTGGGCCCAGGCCCACCCAGTATCAGCACACCTATGATGAGGCTGGAATGGATCCCCAAGTCTCACCAGCCGAAAACTCTCAACAACTGTCCCTCCTTGCATACCTTTTAAATAGCAGATCTTTGCCTGCAGTGAGCAGCAACTGATACATACTGCCTGCAGTGGCCCCATAACCTTCCCTCTGATATATTCGCCTATGCGGAAACAGGAAGTTACATCATAGGGAAGGCTATGGGGCCAAATGAGCAGTGTGTATTAGTTGCTGCTCGCTGTCGGTGAAAATCTGCTATTTAAAAGGTATGCAGGGGAGGGGGAATGTTTGAGAGACCATATGGCATGCAGGTGAGAAAGGGAGAGACCAAATCACTTGTGGGACAAGGCGGAGTTCTTCTGCCCACCCATCTTGGGCTCAGGCCCATCCAAAATTGGGTGTCTGGCTACGCCCCTGGCCTATAGGGGATCTTTTACTAAAGGGCAGTAGGGCTACCACATGGATAATGTGCGGGAGATCAGCACTACTGCTGGGCACACCAGGTGCCTGGCGGTAGTACTGTGTTCAGCATGCACTGTTTCCCATACCCAGAAGATAAATGTTATTTTCTAGTGCGCAGAGGAGGGGAGGGGATGTGCCTAGCAGAAATAGGCAGTGCATGGCCATTGCTATGCATTGCCCAATTACCACATGAGTAGCGTGTGAGCCCTTACCGCCTCCGTAATGGCTCAGGCAGGAAATGACCGCGGCAATGTTTTTATTAGCGCACAGTCATTTACTGCCTCCATTAAAAACAAGAGTTTTTACGGCCGTGGTAAAAAGTGGCCGAAGCATGTAGGAAACCCATACACTAAAACTACCGCCGGCCACTTTTTTAGTGCGGCTTATAAAAGGACCCCATAGGTAACTAGGCATGTAGGACCGCATAAATCATACTCCTAACTTAGCTAATAGGGAATGGGAAAGGGGAGGGGATTTGATGTACTGCCTTTCTGCGGTTACAATGAAAGTGGTTTACATATTATATATTGTGAGAAAGGGGTAGATAAACAGAAGGGGAAAGGGAGAAGGGGGGCCCTCCTTCCATATAGGAAGCTCAAGAGGAGCGAGGGGGACTACAGAGACTACAAGTCCCAGAAGCCTGAGTTGAGTAGGAAACAGAAGGGGGAGGACTTTCCTTCCCGGAGAAAGGGGGAGGAGGAGGCTGATTGGGAAATGAAGTCTGAGGAGGGGAATGAGGCACACCGGCTGGGGGAGGGAGTGAACGAGCATATGGACTGGCAAGCAGCAGGAGGGGAAGAGGAGCCTGAGGAGATGGACTTGACAGCTTTTGCTCGTAGCAGGAAAGGGGCTAAAGAAAAGTAAGTCCAGGGGAAAACTGTATGAATTCCAGACCTGTGTGGGTGGTTGTCAGGAAGCAGTGCTGACAAATGAGGGAGGTGGGTCCCTAGGGTAGCAAGTAGGAATTGCTAGCCCAAGGAGTGGATTCATATAGTAGAGGAAAAGCTTTGATCTGAAGAACATTTGAACTGGCAAGTGGAACTTTGTATTAGAATTCTACAAGAGGGGGGGGAGGGAAAGAGACTGAAGGGGCCTGTGCTCAGAACAGGACTAGTAGAGAAGCATTTGGCCTCCTAACCGGGGCCGGAGAGGGTCAGGGAGTAAGTAAACTCGGTGGCTTATCTTAACTACCCCGAATACGGGGTCTGCTCTAAGTAGAGGCAGGACTATCCCTAAGGGACAGCCCAGGGGACAGAAGGGAGTTCTCTGGGCTTCACAAAGAGAAAGATCCTGTTTGGTGAGGGTGGGCCTGGAACTAATTGGCTTACTGTTGACTGGAGTGGACGTAGTCGCAGAAGCAGGAGTTGTGGTGGAGTACTGACAAGAAGGAGCTTGCAGCAATAATAGAAGTAGGAGGATTAGCCCCAATTGGGCGGGCGAAGAAGGACAGCACGGAGGGGTGTCTAAGGGAGAGCGGACAGCACGGAGAGGTGCGAGCTGACAATATGGATACTTATTCTTGTATACCTGGGGCAATAAAGGGTTAAGTGACTTGCCCAGAGTCACAAGAAACTGCAGTGGGAAAAAATTGAGCCCAGTTCTCCAGGTTCTAAGGCCACTGCACTAACCATTAACCATTAACCATTAACCATTTGTTTGTTTGTTTGTTTTAATACTGTGACCTACATTCCTGTGTGTATGTTTTCTTCTTCTGTCCCCAGCTCTCACATACCTCTGGCACATTCTTTCATTTATAGAGTTTTCCCAGTTAGAAAATAAGAGAGATTATTTTTCTCAGCAGAGCTAATTAGGTATTTAGATAAAGAGGGGAGTAAACCTCACCTAATAATTAGAGTTTGTAGTTCTCTTGCAAGTAATTGACCAACCTCCATAAAATATACAAAATAAACTTGAAGGACTGTACATTGGAATAAATGTTTCTGCACCCTTAGCAACTTTAAGTAACTAACGACTAAACATTATTACCATGCAGCCAGCAGAACAGCAGTGAGAAGGAGGCTACCAGTACCACATATATGATTATCGACTTAGTGTTATATAAATTAATCATGTTTATACTTCATTTAATTCAGGATTCCTATTGCTAGCAGTGTGAAGTGTGAATTGGATTACTTTTGGCTCTGGTTTGTTTACAATGAAGTCCCATGACTTCATTTGGCTCTTTTCAGAGTATTTCAGCCTCTGTTGTTCTGAGCATGCTCAGTCTAATCTTCCTCACCCCTTCAAAGCTATAGACAGTGAAAAAAGTCAGATTGAGCAGTTCTGTGAGCTAGAAGGGAGTGATGATGGGGAAAGTTCTAAAGCTAGGTAGAAATGAGGACAGTGCAAAGCTGACCAAGAGAAAAGAGTTTAAATGCTAATTTATCTGAAAATCAAACCAAAGAAGAAAGTAAAAAAGAAGAGGGAATGAAGTGGAAGCCACTATGACACACACAGGCACAAATATACCCCCTATTTCTAGGAAGTTTTACGCCCAAATTTCTGACGTGCACAACTTAGTGTTTATAACTTATAGAACAAGGTCAGTTGCATGCATAATCTAATAGATTAGTTAGATGCTAGTTGGTCTTAACCAATTATTGGCTGTAATTGGTGTTAATTGGCACTCATTGGCCTACAGTTAGGTGGGAACATTTATACCAGCCATTTGGCTGCCATTATAGAATTCAGGCTTGGCACACATCATCCCGGTGTCTAACTTTAGAATTAGAATTACCTCCATATTGTCCCTGCATGTTAAATGGTGTGAGGCTTTATCACATTCCCAATCCAGAGTGACCACTAATTACTGATTATTTATCTATTTGAAAAATGTATAGCCTGCACGATCTACAATCCTAGGCAGGTAACAGTTTTTAAAAATGTACACAAAAGTTTAAATAAGAACAAAATGAAAACAAAACAACACATACACCGTTATAAATTGAAATCAATCATAATTCAAGTCACTGACATAACTGTAGACAATTGATCTTGCCTTTCATAGAATCATTTTTCGCCTAACCTGACAAAATACTCTGAAATGCCTTCTCAAATAAATGATCCTTGAGTAGCTTCCAAACATAGACTTGGCTAGAAACAAGTTGTAATTCAAGAGGCAATGAGTTCCATAAAAATGGGCCGGCAAAATAAAAAAATTGAAGTGCAATATTCCTCCAGTCTGATCTATCAGCAGAAAGTCACCTCCAATAAGAATGTATCCTGCTCTTTAGCATTTCACGTGTGACAACAGCAAAAGAAATCAATTTGAATTTATTTAGGTCTAAAAGTGTTGATATGAGTTTATAATTATTGGTAAATAGTGCGATGTATTGAGCTCATAATGAAAATGAAGACAAGTCAAAAATGCTACTGATCAGGATTTCTCAATAGGGCAGCAAAAATCCAAGGGTGGCTCTGGAGCAAAATATGTTCTACCTTCAATGCTGATGACCCCTTTCATGATGTGGCCCACCAGGGATAAAGAAGAGCTGCATCTGTCCCCTGTCCTTTCCACATCAGTGTGGCTTCCTCTGCCTAAACTCTCTCACTGTGACCTGACAACAGAGTGGCACCTGTGGCCTGGTGCTTATAATTCACTTTTGCCACTAGTACATCTCCCTCCCACTTGGCTTAAACTGTTGATCTGAATTTCATAGGAGGTAGAACTGGCAGTAGGAAGATTCAGATAGAAGTGCCGGACCACCAGCTCTGCTTAACCTTTTACTTACCAGAACTGGGGACAGGAAGAAGAAGGCCGTGGGAAGCAGAAGAATGAGTCCTGCATCTTGGGGGGAAGAGCAGAAAGTGGGAACTGAGAAACTGGATTTGGGAGTTAAAGGAGATTAAATGCAAGAAAATAGTATTGTACATGTGGGGCAGAGAAACCCAGTAAAAAAAATATACATATGTCCACCAAATGGAAGAAAGATCTGGAAGTGATCATGCCTAATGGTTTCAAGGTCATCTAATAATTCAACAAGGGAGCAGCGAGCACCAGAGAAATGCTAGGTATGTAGGAAATGGCACAACCACTAGGGGAAAAGGAGGAGATAATACATCTCTACAAATCATTAGTGAGACCTCATCTAAAGTATTATGCACAATTTTGCTGACTGAATCTAAAATCTATAGACAGACTAGAGAAAGACCAGAGGAGAACTATTAACACCATGTATGGCCTGCATCATATGATCTACAGATAGACTTAAGGACCCTGTTACACATACCTAAGTGGAAGGGGATATGATAAAAATGAGCCAGGAACAAAGCACAATAAAGGAAACTTTCTAGAACCAGGGATCATACTGAAAAACTACAAGTGGACAACTTCAGGAGTAACATAAGAAGTATTTCTTCAGAGCAAGTGTGGTATGTCGTAGGCAGTGGAATGGGGTGGGCCACCAATATTTTGCACAATATAGCATCTGCAACTAGGGAGCTTGGGCCATGGGTAGAAATTGGTTTATTTGGCCCCCTCCAACCAAAAAGATGTTCCTCTTCTCCTGGTAAATGTATGGAACAGCTTCCCAGTAGAGAAGATGGAGTCAGATTTCTTGAGAATTCAAGAAAACATATAATAAGCTTAGAGGACACTTGGGTATGGGGAATTCACGTTACAGCCAGAGACTAACCCCCTAATTCTATAAAAGTTGCCAAAAATTGCATGCACAAATTTAGGCGTGCGCCTGATTTGCACACGCAGTTTAATAGAATAATGAGCCGATTAGTGCCAATAATAGGCTTTTAACAAGCAATTATTTTCACTAATTAGATTTAATTGGAATATATGCACGCATATTTAGACATGGGATCTGTGCTTAAAATTTATGCGAGGCCTAAAAGAGGGGGTGCGGAAATGGGAGGGTCATGGGCGTTTTGGGGAGGAATAGGGGCATGGTTTTGAGTTACATGCATAAGTATAGGATATGGGTGCTCCGCACGTAAATTTAGGTGTAGGCATTTGCACCACGTTTTCGATGGTGCAAAAGGCAGTGCATAAATTTACATGCGACCTCTCCGCTTAAGCACTATTCTATAAACCACACCAAACTTAAGGTGCGGCTTATAGAATACTGCTTAAGTGTATGTGTGTGTGTTGGGGGAGGGGGGCTGACGCCAATATTTTAGGCACCATTTATAGAATCTAGCCTTAAGGGGCCAATGCAATAAAATTCATGCTCAAAAAAATGTGAGCCCCACTCAAATTTAGTATGCGTGCACAGTCCTACTTAACTTGTCTCAACATAGTAAATTTTGGTCATTCTAGCAAGACCAGTTGCAAGTAACCCTTAAAAAATTACTGTGCATGCCACTACCATTTGAAATTTAATTTCGTGTTCTACATGAGCTGAAGAGAAGGACTGCTTAGCAGTGGGAATTTACTCACTCCTTCAGCGGCCATATACAGACTGCTAATGGAATAACTACCTGAATAAAGTTAGAACAGAAAAATTGCTTTCTTTACTTTACCCAGTTAACTACCTGGATAATGGTTTGAATATTGCCGCTATCAAGATAGCATGGCCCACTCATCGCTCTATCCGAATATTCAGTGCTAACTGCATTTGTATATCTGCTGGCCAATATTCAAAGCAATGTTAAATTGCTTGTGACTGCCTTAGTACTGATATTCAGTGATGCTTAACCAGACAGTTCTGCTAAATATCACCACAGACCTCTCCTGCACTGCCCCATTAATGCTGGAGCAGTCTATTGGTGGAGCTTGAGCAGAGCATGGGAGGAGCCAGGACTTATCCAGTTAGCGGCAATATTCAGACCGCTAACTAGTTAAGTAAGTGGCTAAAGTTAAGACAACAAGAAGACTATCCTAATTTTAGCTGCCAAGCTAACTGGGCATCAGTTTAAATATTGGCCATTGCCCCCTTGGGAGAGGGGGTTGGGAGGGCCTCAGTCAACTCTTCTTGGGCCCAGGGAATCTTGTCCCCCCTCTCAGCGGGCTTGGAAGGAAGTCCATGAAGCCTCTAAGCACTGACAGAGAGAAACAAACAATCTTGCAAGTCTGAGCAAAACTGAAAGTGAAAATATAATTCAGTGCCTGATGTCCTGCACTTAAATAGGAGTCTTTCAAAAATGTAACTGCAAATAATTTGTGAAAAGCTTATATTTAACAGTGCAGAACAGCGCCAATGTGTGCTTGCACTTTCGGGTTTGCCTGGGCATGCACACAAGAGCTGCGCTTTCTATGAAACTTTTGTGTGCATATACCAAGCACGTTCCTCCCCTTTTGCTTTTGGTTAAGGTTACCACCCCTGCCCCATCATACCACACCCTGCTGCACAGTCATCTTGAAAGCCAGATTATATAAGCAGTGAAAATACTGGTTTAAAAAAAAAAAAGAAATGCATTTTCTCACATACTCCACTAAATACAAAAATCAAACATCCATGAGCAGCATGTCCCTCTCGCCTCTCCTCTTATCCCCTTCTATTTTCCCCTTTTCCCTTCCCCATCCATATAATTCCCCTTTACCAATCTTTTTTCCAGCCCCCTCCCTCCTTCCACCCACCCACACAACTCCATCCATCCACCTTCCCTCCTCTCGAGCCCTGAGTCAGGCTGCTCTCTCCCTGAACCTATCTTAATGCACCCTGGTGGTCTAATGGCCTCTTTGGGTCAGGAAAGAACGCCACTCTTTTCTGCCCATTGCTGCTGGCCTGCACGCTGCAGCTGCTTCAAAATGGCTGCTGAAATTTCAAGCTGTGGTATCACAAGACTTCCATGGAAGTCTCTCTAGGCCGCCACTTGAAGTCTCGGTAGCCATTTTGAAGATGTGGCGGCAGGGAGCAGGTCAGAGGTAGTGGGCAGGAAAAAGTGGGGTTCTTTTCTGCCCTGAAGAGGCCACAAGACCACCAGGACATGTTCAGGTAGATTCAGAGAGTACCCTGAGGCTCAGGGGAAGGCGAGCAAGCCAGCCCACTGGCCCTTCCAGCTCAACCCAGCCCAGAAACCTGGACAAACGGAAGACCTTGAAAAAATTGCCCAGACCCCGACAGACACCTGAAAAGGAGGACATATCAGTGGAAATCCGGACATATGGTAACCATACTTTTGGTTTACTAGCGTGCATAAATTTTGCCATTTGCTTTGAGCATTGCAGGGCTAGGTTTATGCACTGTTCTTGTACTATGGGATTACGGCTGTTGGTTTTAACGCTGGAACTTTCAGCATTGGGACCTTGGAAGGGGATGGTGTAGGAACAGGGCAAACACACCAGACACCATGTTTTGGATGGCCCACTACAACCCACTATCATTTCCTCCTCTTCCTGGGCACCGATGAGCCAGCAGATAGGCCAGTGCAGCCAGTAGATGTGGCGGCCCAGACAGTGGTAGAGGTAAAGGTTTGTCAACTTTTAGGGGTATGCTTTCTCCACTCATTTCCCCCAGAGGGAGCAATAGGTCAGCAAATTCACTGTGAACCATGCACCCCTCCTGATTCAGCCTTCATTTTGTGTGGATGAAATATACGGAGAGCGAGGAAGAAAAGAGGATCCCTGTGCTGGAGAAACACTAGTTCCAGGTTTTCAAGCCAGCCACAATTTTTACCTGCTTTAAACGGTGGCAGTTCCCAGTGTGTGTGTATATGTGTTTTTTCCACTTCATCTTTATTATAATTTTAAGTTCCACATATACGCTTTAGGGACCTACGTACTAAGCATTTTTTCCCCATAGATACAAAATGGTACCCAAGTTCTAAATAGCTGTTGCCTGATACAGAAAATTAGTCTCTATATGTAGTCAACTCATCTACATCTCTCCATAGGAAATCATGACCTGCAGCCATCATTTCAAATCGTCATTCTGTAGCAGGTATGGACCCAGATCACTAGGTTTCCAGCTCATCATGCTTGGATCTCAAAAGCTGTCTGTAATAATAAATTTTACAGCTTAAAAATTGTATATTAAAGCTTGAAGCATTTGACATAAAAGGAAAATGTATACATCATTTTATTCATTATAAAAGGAGATATATTTCTTAGTCTCTGCCGGGTCTCGATCCGCAAACCATCTGCGTTAATCAATAATTTCATTCTTCTGAGATAGATAAAATGAACATGGATAATAATAACAGAATATAAATCTGTCTGAAGCATGCTGTATTACCCTGGGAGATGAGGCATTATCAAATAAAAACATTGCTATTATTCTTTGCAAGACTTCTACCATCTACCAATGCACAAAGGTTTTTTTTTTTTTTTTGCATTGCAACCCCACCCCCCCCCCCCCCCCTCCGCGGCAGGTGCAAGGAACTTGCTGGGTTCTGATGTGCAATGAGAAGGGGCTGTGCTCCTTTAGTGCCCGTTTAATAGGACTATATCATGTCGGCAGCCTCAAAGACTGGTGACCTTTTTACATTCTAAGATAGACTCTTAGCTGTGTGAAACAAAAATAATAAGGAAACTGACAGCTCATTGAGTCATGAGGCAGATTTTTTACATCCTATGATGCCAGGGGAACCTCAGTCGTTTTGTGAACTGCTGTCCCATGTCTACAGAAAATACTGTAGGTTAGCTTTTGTCCAGCAAAAAAATAGATCCAATGCTATAAACAGAAATCACATAGCACAATACAAGGCTTTATTTTATGATGTGGATTCTGTTTCTCTATATTTCTTCATTTTAGGTTTCAGTCCCTTTGAGCCTCTATTAAAAACACCTGCTTATCAACAAGAAACTCGCTATGTGCTGGCGGTTGTTAGCCAAGAATAATATCGCAGAGAGGATGCATCGTATTTAACTTGTCAGGGCAAGCACTGAAAACAGAAAAAAAAAAAAAAAAGGCAAATTCACTCTCAGCCCACTAGAGGGCAGCCTCTCTTTAGATTAAGGCGAAAGACTGGCAGTATGGCTACCTCTCTTCGTTGTACTCGGCCAGAAGAAAAGACATTTGCATTCATCACTAGTAATCTTTCATGTTCTATCAGTTATCATTTCATATTTTTCTCCTAAGGGGTGTGTGGATGGAAAATCTCACTGCTGACTATGGCACATTTGGGAGAAAAAAATAGAGAAAGAAGACTACATCTTCTTAGTGGGTGTTTTGAAACATCAACCTTTTAAAACATAACCATAGGCAACATTAAATAGAGGCATGAATGTATACCATGAATTAATACATCCTAGGTTTGAATTCCTCATGCATTATTCAGTAGCATTTTTTGCACTGTAGACATTGATAGGGAAGGGATAGTGCTAGTCTAGTGCATTACATGGAAACCTCCGCTTTTATATATAATGCATAAAGAAATCTACACATAGCCCGGAGCACACCAGCTGTTTCTGCTTATGACACTGAGAGATCCTTGCAAACCCCTGGAAGACATCTGAAGCAAATATTCTACCTGCCTTTTAACTGCCGCACTTTGTTCTTTTTCACACTAAATAATTGAGAACTGTAAAATGCATCTGCTGACATATCGCACCTTCCAGTGCTTCTTGTAAAGACTTGCAAGAATGGGGGAAAAATGCGGCACGTAGCAGTTGTTCAGGGGCTGTTATGCTCACAGTGTTCCAGTAAAAATAGGGCACATTTCTGCAGCAATAATTGCTTGCAACAGAGTAAAATAATGTAAATTAGAATTCGATGTACGTTGGAGTCAAGGTGCATTTTATTACATAAGTGTAATTTTATAATATGTTAAACATTTTATTTCTATCCCACCCACTTAAAGGGAAATACTCTAAGTGGTATTCATACATTCAAGCTGACGATAGTTTCTGATTGTTACATGTGTATGTGAGTGCATATTAAACTCACTCTATGAGATCCTTTTACTAAGCTGCGATAAAAGGGGCCTGGGCTAGCGTCAGAACATGTTTTTGACATACTCTGAGCGGGTAAACGTAAAAGACTGTCTATTTTTTGGGCAAAAAGAAATGGCCCAGCAGTAAGTGAATCACTTACCACACAGCCATTTCCGTGGGAAGCCCTTACCGCCAACCACTGAGATGGTAGTGGCTCCCCCGCTAACCCGCGGTATTACCGTCGGTTAAGTTCTGGTGCTATAAAAATAGGACACATTTCTGTAGTGCCAGAAATGGCGATAGCCTGGCAGTAGTTCCAGATTGGCGCACGGTAAGTCCGCGGTGGGCTTACCGCTGCTTAGTACAAGGGCCCCTATATATGTGTGTGTGTGTGCCCTTGTTTTCCCGCCATTTTGTAGGAATGAGCAGTCAGAAAATTGGCATGTCCTTTCGATTCCTGTGTCATTTATGGGAATTTTTTGTTTTGTTCATGATTGTTTTTAATGGCCAGTATGTTGTTATTAAAGAGTACGCCCTCTTTACAAATAGTGTCCACTCTTTCCTGATAGGGCCAGATTCAGATTCAGTAAATGGCGCCCAAAATTAGTGCACCATTAAGATCTGTGCTAAGCACCAATTCTATAACGGTCGCTTAGCGCTTAACAATCCTTATAGAATAGTGCATGGTGTGGATTCCTAGTGCAAGGACTTATGCCTGCTGAAACCTGGTGTAATCCTCTTGCTGAACTGGTGGCAGTAGGGCACATAAATGCAAGTATTTTATAACACCGCACCTAATTTCTGGGAATGCCCTTGATCTATCCATGCCCCTCCCAAGGCCACGCCCTCTTTTGAGTTGCTTGCATGTTATAGAATAGGGAATAGGACATACGTGTGTATAACTCATAAGTACTGCCAATTAACTCCTATTGACACCAATAATTGACTAATTAGTTTATGTGCACCCCTGGGATCCATTCCCACATTTGGGCATCCAACTTTGGGTGACCTATATAGAATCCAGGGGATAGGGTGAATGCATGTGTGCACCAATTTGCACATGTGTGCACTGTTTGCAGAATTGGTCTATTACCGGCACATGCAAAAACATAAAATGTTGCAATTTTTTTGCTTGTTTTCATTTGTATACAACATGCAGTGACATAATATTGTGGACAATTCCCATGTCATTCCAAATGACAATCCATCCCTACTATTTTATCGCAAGGGAAGCCAAATCTGGACCTTGCCATGGACGATGCTGATTCTGTTGGAATCAATGGATACCAGAAATTAGGTTTGGGAAGAAAGCTAAGGATAGTTCAGCAGGAGTGCATCATTCTCCCTCCTTCTTTCCTCTGTTTTTCCCCCTCACCCTCTGATACCCCACCATAACTGCCCTTCTCCCTGGCAACAAATCCCCTCTCTCCTTCCCTCTGATTGCCACCGCACTGATCCAGGTTATCAAAAGAAGGATATAGGAGGCTATGCCCCCCTCCACTGCCATCTGAGTTCTGGGAGTGGATCAGCTGGTGATATGAGAAGGTGGCAAGGAGATGTAAGGATAATGAAAAGATTGGTTGGGGAGTGTTGAGAGAGAACTATCTGAGGGGGTTCGAAGGCCACCAGCTGAAAGGCATGAGAGAGGGACTAAAGGGAAAGTGAATGAGTTGAGGGAATTGGCTGGGGAGGGCTGGTGGGATGATGGAGACTGTGTGTGTTTATGTGAGAAAGGGGATCAGTACGATAGTGTATATGGATATATATGTGAGACGGAGATTGCAGCCTGGCATGTAAGTGTGCGTCAAAGAGCATCATAGATTTGGAGGGGGGGGGGGGAGGAGAGAAAGAGGATTAGAAATGGGTAGAGGGGACACATCTAGAGTCTGGGAAGAGACACTCTTCCTCACCCTCCTTCAAATCTGTGTCTTTCTTTCCCTAATCTTCAATTCTGTCTTCTGTCCTCTCTCCACCCCCTCAAATTTCAGAACTTCCCTTCCTGTTTTTTCCCAACATCTCTCAGCCTGTGCGTGGTCCTCTCCTCCCTTCATCCCTAGTCTCTCCTTTTCCCCATCCCCTAGTCCCCTCTCCCTTTCCTCCCCATCCCTCCTCATCCCCCTATCCTAAAAATTCTCTTCTTCCCCAACATCAATACCTGAGATAAAATCCAAACTGAGCAAGACAAAAGTTGAAAAACTTTTATTCTGCATCACAATTTATATTATTTACTATGCCACAGAATTTCAGAAACTTTCTTG
The DNA here is from genome assembly GCF_901765095.1 of Microcaecilia unicolor. Taxonomy (NCBI): domain Eukaryota; kingdom Metazoa; phylum Chordata; class Amphibia; order Gymnophiona; family Siphonopidae; genus Microcaecilia; species Microcaecilia unicolor. The sequence goes on from NC_044037.1 coordinate 221,118,515, forward strand.
CACAATTGTATAACTCTACCTGCAAAATCTACCCCTGAGCTGCCACAAAAGACTGTGGATACAGATATACAAGAGTCTGTATTAAGCCAGCAGTGTTCAGTGCATTTAAAGAAACACTGATTGCAACTGACTACATTAAACACTGTAATTCAGTGCTGGACCATATCTGGACACCAGCAATGACTATCAAGTCATTGGCTGTAAGCGGAAGTTATGCAAGCACCAGCGATTTTCAGGGTCCTGTTTACTAAGGTGCACTAGCATTTTTAGTGTGCACTAACTCAAGAGACACCCATATATTCCTATGGGCATGTCTAGTGTTAGTGCACACTAAAAACGCTAGCACACCTATAGCGCAGCTTGGTAAATAATGTCTTTTGTACAGTTCTACATGTCCAGTTAGCTAGACAGATATGTCACTGAACATCACTGGTGCTCACATAGCTCCTGGCTCCGCCCTGACTCAGTCCTCAGACCGCTCCAGCGCTAAGGGGCCCTTTTACTAAAGGGTTGGTGCAACGGGCTTGATGCACAGCAATCTGGAACTACCACAGGAGCCTGGCAGTAGTTCCCACCCCCAGTGCATCACATTTCCGTCGCTACATAAATATTTGTTATCTTTGTAGGGAAGGGAAAGGGAAATGGGACTTGATATACTGCCTTTCTGAGGTTTTTGCAACTACATTCAAAGCAGTTTACATATATTCAGGTACTTATTTTGTACCAGGAGCAATGGAGGGTTAAGTGACTTGCTCAGTCACAAGGAGCTGCAGTGGGAATCAAACTCGGTTCCCCAGGATCAAAGTCCACTGCACTAACCACTGGGCTACTATGGCTATATTCCCCCCTTGAATTTTGGATGTTTTTAGCACCCAGCGGTAATCATGCAGTGCCATGTGCTGCTCGGTTACCGTCAGGTTAGCACGAGAGCCCTTACCGCCACCTCAGTGAGTGGCGGTAAGTGCTGCCCCACGGAATGGCTGCGCAGCAAGTGGTTCACATACTGCATGGACATTTCCAGAAAAAAAAGACAGCCTTTTACCCACTGCAGTCAAAGGGGGCCTCAAAGTGTGTCAAAGGCGCTCTGCAGCTTATTAAAAGGACCCCTAAACTGGAGAGTGGCGGGGCGGTCAGAGCTAATATTCAGCAATACTTACCAACTAAGGGCCCCTGAATATCGGCAGATGGCCTGCTCAGCATAGTGTAAGTAGGCATGAGGCTCTCCTGCCTCCTTAAACCACGCTGAATATTGACCCCCACGGAAATAGAATAAAGAGGGTTTCTTTTTGTCGTTAAGCTGTTTTGCTGTCATTCTTTTCCGGAGGCTCTGCCTTTTGTGGCATATCCCAATTACAGCTGTTTCTGGATTTTTTTTTTTTTTTTTTACATTTGTGACATGCAGAGATGACGTACTGATTTTGCTTAAAAAAATAAAAAATTAAAGTAAAAAAAAGTTTCTATGCTTTGAGAAATGCTTTGCTTAGCTTTTCTCCAAAATAATGACAAAAATTACTAACTAGTTATCCAGAAAAATGTCCTTTTTTGGTTTCTATTCTGTAACAGTTTGCTTCTAAATTTGATGATTTTTGACAAGGTTACATTCTAATTTATACATTTTAAAGTTCAATTATTTCGCACGATGATGGTGATACTAAAATTAGTTGGTTTTCACTTTGTTTGTCCCTGAAACATTTCCAGACAACGTGAGCTCCATTGTTTGGACTGTTTAGATAAATGGAAACTTGCTGCAAATATAAACGTGTCAAGATGGCATTTAATTCTTGGTTGATTTGTTTGGGGTTTTGTGAGAGGTAATGCAGTGTTCTACCAGTTAACCACCAGGTGGCACACTTTGTTAATGAACATGTATTCTCCCCCTCCCCTCCCCATTCCATCCCATCCCCCCACGGTCCTGACAAATAAATAATACCTTAAAGGGCACCTCACTGCACAGAAAGAATTTATCACCTATGTATGAAAACAGCAAAGAATTTTACTCCATTGGCTTAATTAACCAGAACCATACAGCAATGGCATTTCTTTGAAACCAATATTTAATTTAAATGCATTGGTTGTGCAGCGAGAACAAAATAGATGTGGACTGTATAGTGTGAGGAAGGCAGATTGCAGATGGTTTATTTATATTGATGGTTTATATCAAGGGTCTTCAAATCCAGTCCTCAAGGTGCAGAACCCAGCCTGGTTTTCAGGATTTCCATAATAAATATGTATGAGCTCTATTTGCATGCAGTCGAAGCAATGAATGCAAAGAGATCTCATACATATTCATTGTGGAAATCCTGAAAACCAGGCTAGGTTGCAGACCTTGAGGACTGGTTATGAGGCCCCCTGGTTTACACTGTTGTAACATTTAACAATCATGTAATAAACAGTACAGCACCTACACTCCCTCATATGCGCCATGTGCATGCAGGGGCATAGCCAGACCTCGGTGGGAGGGCGGTCCAGAGCCCAAGGTGGGGGGGAACATTTTAGCCCACCTTCCCCAGCCGCCAACCCCCCCCCCTGCCACCTCTGTCCCTCCCCCACCACCACCACCACCACAAGGTACCTTTGCTGGTGGAGGTCCCCAACCCCCGCCAGCTGAAGTCTTCTTCAGCGCCGGTCTCCGGCGCGTTCGCTAATCTCTGCTACTGTCTTCTTGAGTCCTGCATGTTCCTTTAAGTGAAACTGAGCATGCACATGGCGAACGCGCACAGCACAGATTAGCGAACGCACCGGAGACTGGCGCTTAAGAAGGCTTCGGCTGGTGGGGGGTTGGGGACCCCGCCAGCAAAACCAGGGGCCAGGACTAAATCTGTGGGGGCCCATGCCCCCACCTAGCTACACCCCTGTGTGCATGCTCAGATTATCAAATACTAGCAGTTACGCACATGGCACTAATTAAGTGGTTCCCAAATCTGGTCCTGGAGGCACCCCAGCCAGTCAGGTTTTCAAGATATCCACAAAAATATTCATGAGACATGTCTCATGAATATTCCTTGTGGATATCCTGAAAACCTGACTGTCTGGGGTGCCTCCAGGACCAGATTTGGGAACCACTTCAGTATTCTATATGGGGCCCTTTTACCACAGTGCGGTAAAAAGTGGTCATTCCCAGATGCTAAGGCCATTTTTACCACAGCAGTAAAATGGCTGCTTTTTCTATTTTTTTTTTTAATTAATGACCATGCACTAATTTTCCAATTAGCATATGAGCCCCTACCACCACCTATTTATTAGGCAGTAAGGGCTCATATGCTAATCACATGGCAATGTAGCTACACTAACCATTTAGCGCAGAGCACGCCTACTCTCCACCCCCAACCCACCCCCACTGCTAAAGAAATTAAAATAAATTTTTTTAAGAGTGTAGGAAGCATGTACTGATCACAAAATTACCACGGAATGCCTGAACGCACCCCACGGAAAGGCCTTTCTTTCCGTGCAGCGTACTTAAAGGATTTCTATATCTCCCCAGCCTGCCTGGGAAACTGCCATTTCCTTTGACAGTCAAGATCAAGAGGAGAAATGACCTCTGAAACTGAACTCATTGGCACTTTTGGTCTGTGGGTTGAATCTGTAGTAACTTAGGGTGGCCTGGCACTTCCACATTACATCAGTACAAGCCTCACACCTCCTTCCCTCCCTCCCTCTGGTGCACCTTCGCCCTCCTCTCTCCCACCACCGGTAGGGGGAGGGGATAATGGCCCTGAAGATCCTGCACCAAGATGTGTGTGAGGTGTAAATCTGGCCCTGGCAGAAACCCAACCCTGCTAAGGCTTTCAGACAGGAGACTCAGAGGCACTATAATACTGCAGGTCAAGTCCTGAGTTTCACCCTTCAAGATTTTTACAGCGCTGTTCTGTCTGATAAGAATTAGCTGATTCCTCAATACTTTCATGGTTAATGAGGATTTACACAAATGTGTGGGTTTTGCATTTCAAAACCTATAGAATCCTCCCCCCCCAAAAAAAAAAAAAAAAAAATTAATAATACAATTTGTGAGAGCTACTATAGCCTCATGCCATATTTCGGCCACATTCTACGAAATGTATATGTCTTTTCTTCTTTACTTCATTTGTGGCAAATGGCAGATTAGTTCATGGGGGGGGGGGGGGGGGGGGGGAGGGATGTGTTTTTCAAAGAGATACTCCGTAAGGGAAAAGTAGTCCATAAAAGGAAATAAATGTTGTCATCCAACATCACATTATGGATTGTTTTGGCAATACCTTGACTTTTATTATTTACAGTGTGAGAAGTTTAATATAAGCAACACAAAGATAGAGGAAGCTTCTTTTCAGAAAGGGCATTCCCAAGAACAAGTTTATAGTTAGGTAATCATTTATCTTAAAGTACACAACTCTTATTGTGTGTTCCTAGGATTCTTCTAACAATTTGAACAATTTCAAGGAGAGAAAAGTAAGCCACGCTGAAATATTACTGTCTTTCTTTACCAGTGCAAGTACCCAACTGTGCCATCTCGTCAAGAGCAACCATGTTACTGGCATTGAAATGAGCCCCTGTGTCATCTCAGGTCGCTCTCAGTAGACTGTGTGTGTATGTGTGTGTGTACAGTTTATGTGTATGTTTATGCAGCTGAAGAAACGCTCAGAGTCACTTGGGATTTTCCAGAATTGACAAGTTTCAGGAGGGAGACGTTTTGGCTGGTCCTGGATTTCTGTCGGCCTCATCTCAGTGCATTATGGGACCTGCAGCACTGATTTCAATGTATAACATCAAGGACTACAACTAGTGGTTAGGGTGGTGGACTTTGGTCCTGGGGAACTGAGGAACTGAGTTCGATTCCCACTTCAGGCACAGGCAGCTCCTTGTGACTCTGGGCAAGTCACTTAACCCTCCATTGTCCCATGTAAGCCGCATTGAGCCTGCCATAAGTGGGAAAGCGCGGGGTACAAATGTAATAAAAAATAAAAAAAATTACACTGCTTTGGGAAGTAAGTTTAAAATCAGGACAGACCAAAAAGTCTCCCTCCTGGAATGAATAACTTGGCAGCTCTGTTTTTCAGAGATGCCAAGTTACCCAATTCCAGACTGGAGACTTTTTGCCAGTCCTGGTTTCGAAAGTACATCCCAAAGCAGTGTGGGATTTGTTGTGCCTGATCCTACCCATTGAAATCAGTGCTGCAAGTTCCAAAATACACCAGGATGGGGTGGTCAAATCCAGGACTGTCCCAAAATCTCCATCCTAGAACTGGGTACCTTGGCATCTCTGTTTTTTTATTGTTTTTGATTAAGGAAGCAGAACAAATATTAACCTCTGGTCCTCTTGTTTAGCTTAGAGATATGAAAATAAATTCCATTACGAAAGGGTTGCCCTTCCCTTTGTCAGGATGAACCCATCTTGTGAATGCCAAATTTCCGCATCCATGTTTATTAATAGAAATCAAACAAAATAAAACATGGAAAAGAAAATAAGATGATACCTTTTTTATTGGACATAACTTAATACATTTCTTGATTAGCTTTCGAAGGTTGCCCTTCTTCCTCAGATCGGAAATAAGCAAATGTGCTAGCTGACAGTGTATATAAGTGAAAACATTCAAGCATTACTATGACAGTCTGACAGGGTGGGAGGATGGGGGTGGGTAGGAGGTATGCATGGGGACATCAAAGCATATCATTGATATTCTAACAGGATGGGTGTGGTTAGGTGAGGGTTGGGGTGATCAACAGAATGATTGAATATTTTAACACCCAACAGAAAGGACTTAACAAGGATCTGGGGTTCCTAGCCCATTATAAACCATAAAACTGTATTTCTCTGTTGATCACCCCACCCCTCAATTATCCACACCCATCCTGTTAGAATATCAATGATATGCTTTGATGTCCCCATGCATACCTCCGACCCACCCCCATCCTCCCACCCTGTCAGACTGTCATAGTAATGCTTGAATGTTTTCACTTATATACACTGTCAGCTAGCACATTTGATTATTTCCGATCTGACGAAGAAGGGCAACCATCGAAAGCTAATCAAGAAATGTATTAAGTTATGTCCAATAAAAAAGGTATCATCTTATTTTCTTTTCCATGTTTTATTTTGGTTGATTTCTATTGATAACCTTAAGAGTGGACTAACACGGCTACCACACTCCTCTACGCATCCATGTTTGAAAGCCTCCAACTGTCCCTACTCCCCAGCAAAAAGTGGAACAGCTTGATGATGTCACCTCAGAGGTGTTTATTAGTTTCCTTTGCCTTGAATAAGACATTTGAGATGGAGGTTTCAAAATGCTGTGCTTTGGGAAGGGGGGGAGGTATCTTTCTTTTTTATGACCAGCATGTTTGTTTTGCAAATAATATGAGGTCTGAATTTATAACTGCTTGCACATTAAACACAGAAAGGTGATGTTCAGGAAGAGGAGAAATTACAGCTGCAGCTTATCTGAGTATTACACACCCAATTGCCGCTGTGGATGAATTCTACCAGCCGGGGCCGGTTTTAGGCAGGGGCGACAGGAGCGGTCACACAGGGCCTCGCGTCTCCAGGGGCCCCGTGGCGCTTCCTGTCGCTCCCTGCCATATCGTTGCTCAGCTGCTTTCCTTCCAGCCGCCCTGTGTTTAAAAAGTCACAGCGGCAGCAGCAGCAGCAAAAAAGCAGGCTCGCCTCTAGCCTTTAAGCCTTCCCCTTTTCTCTCAGCGTGCACTGATGCAATTTCCTGTTTCTGGTTTCTGCGAAGGCGGCACAGTTCACGCTGAGAAAGAAGGGGAAGGCTTAAAGACTAGAAGCGAGCCTGCTTTTTCGCTGCTACTGCTGCTGCCGCCGCTACAACTTTTTAAACGCAGGGCAGCTGGAAGGAAAGCAGCTGAGGAAAACTGAGGGCACAGATGGGGCTGGGGCTCGGATAAAACGGGTTGGGACAACCTGAAACTCAGGGGCTGAAAAGGGGGGTAAGTTAAGTTGGGGGCTAGGGCGGGCGAGTCACTGGACATGGAGAGGAGGGCAGAGCAGAATTGCTGGACATGGATGGGATGGGAGGGTAGGGGACAGAGGAGAATCACTGGATGTGGATGAGAGGGGAGGACAGGGGGCAAAGGAGAATTGCTGTGCATGGATGGGTGGGGAGGGCAGGGGAGAGAGGAGAGTTACTGGACATGGATGGATGGAGGGAAGGGCAGGAGAAATGCTAGACATAGAGGTGAGGGAAGATAGGAAGGAGATGCACATGGATGGAGGGGAAGGGAGAGAGGAGAGGGCAGGGGACAGAGGAAAATCACTGGATGTGAATGAGAGGGGAGGACAGGGGGCAAAGGAGAATCACTGGACATAGATGGGAGGGGAGGGCAGAGGAGAATTGCTGGACATGGATGGGTAGGGAGGGCAGGGGAGAGAGGAGAGTTGCTATGGATGGATGGAGGGGAGGACAGGAAAAATGCTGGACATGGATGGATTAGAGGGAAGACAGGAAGGAGATGCACATGGATGGAGGGGAGAGGAGAAATTCTGGATACGTATGGAAGAGAGGGGAGAGTTGAAATGCTGGATATGGATGGAGGGTAGGGAAGAGAGAGGACATGAGATGAAGTGAAATGAATATGGATGGAGGGGAGGAGAGAGAGGAGAAGTGCTGGGCATGGATGGAGGAGAGGGAAGAGAGAGGAAGGAGATGCATACTGAGGAGAAAAACTGCACATGGCTGGAGAAAATAGGCAGAAGCTGGATCCACTCTATACCTCCTTCAGTCAAGTCCGCGGAGGACCCAGCTTTTACCTATGGGTGTAGGGCAAGAAATGAAGAAGAAAGGAGGAAAGTAAAGAAATAAATGGAAAGGAAGCCCTGGAAGTGGAGTTAAGGGAGCAGATAGCAGCAGAATCAGAGACTGGGACCAACATGATCAGAAAAACAAAGTCACAAGACAACAAAGGTAGAAAAAATCATTTTATTTTCATTTTAGTGTTTGGAATATGTCCAATTTGAGAATTTACATCTGCTGTCTTATTTTGCAATGTATAGCAATGTTCTGTTTTTCTGGTATTGTACTGCATGCAGACTCTGTATGCTAATTTGGTTTTGTGTCATTTTGGGTGGTGTGGCCGTAGTGTACTGGAGCTGTAAGAGATTACAGAAATTATTTATAATGAAAAAAAAACCCAAGTTATTTCTCTTCTCCTGTACTAGTGTAATATTTTCAATTATTACTGTTTATATGAGCCATGGCTGGTAAACGGGTGTGGCTAAATGTGCCAACATTGTTCAGTTCAGCACACTATTAGCTGCCAAGTTCATACAAAGTTAATTATGTTCAGTGGAAAATAAATCTGTTGGCTCAGGCTGCTTGCTATCTGAATATTCAATCACTGTTTCATTATTACTACCAAGTATTACATATTAAGGGGATTCACTTTAAGTCATTTATCTAGTCCTTACATGCACATGGTTTTGCTGTTTAAACCCAACGGTTTCCTAGTATAGCATTTTTCATGTTTGAATTAGTTTTTGTATACAAGTTTTGCTTGATTTGTCTTTATTTGAAATAAAAGAAAATGTTTAAAACATATCTTGTCAACAAGGAACGGGGCGGGGCTGGGGGGACTGGGGGGCCCCAGCAAACTGGTCTGCACAGGGCTCCGCAGTTGCTAAGACCGGCCCTGCTACCAGCTCCATAAGCAGCTGGGGTTTCAGCCTTGCCTGGTGGTAATTAGGGGGTGGGGAAAGGGAAGGTACTTATATTTGGGAAACTAAGATATGTGGAAAGAAACCTAATGATCAATTATATTACAGGGTAAATGCATCACATCAGCTCAGTCTTCCTTGATACTCCTACCTTGTTCATTTCCATACTCAGTGGGTAACCTCGGACAAGCTGCCTAAACGTCTCGGGCTGAGATTTCCATCATAAGCTCTCTGAGGTAGGCAGGCAGGAACATTGTAATCATGTTTTCTACAGTGCTGTGCTCGCCAATAGGGTCCTGTAAGTATTCTTATGTTAAGTGTTCTCTTCTTCCCTAGGACGCACTGTGCAATTAGTGGTTGCGTGTCCACCTATCAACGTTGCTTAAGTAACGCTCCAGATTTAATACATACAAAAAGAAACACAAAGAGGCATGCTAGTATATACATGTCTGAATTGCTTTATTTTAAAAGCCATATTTAAAATACTTAAATGATCTGATAAAGGTTTTGATGTTACTGTATAACGTTTCCCCTTAGACCCTGCTGCCACCTCCCTCTATGGTCCCTGCAGACATTACAGCAATCATCTCCCTCCACCTCCACAAAAATAAGCTACATTAAAAAACAAAACGCCCCACAGTTTTGCAGGCTGTATGGTGGGAAGGAATCTTTCCAGAAGGCAGAAAGAGACATAACCTCTCTTTTCTATGCTTGCAAGCCACTTTTCGACCGCCACCTAACACTCGAAACCCATGCAAACAACACAACAAAAAAAATGTTCTACTGCATGTGGAAACTGAAAAGAATAAGACCATTCTTCCCAAGATCCGTCTTCCGCAGCCTAGTACAATCCCTCGTACTCAGCCATCTGGATTACTGCAACTCACTGTACGCAGGCTGCAAAGAGCAAATACTGAGGAAACTTCAAACAGCCCAGAATACAGCAGCCAGACTCATACTCGGAAAACCAAAATATGAAAGTGCTAAACCATTACGAGAGAAGCTACACTGGCTCCCACTCAAGGAACGCATTGCGTTTAAAGTATGCCACACTAGTCCACAAAATTATTCACGGAGAAGCCCCAGCCTACATGTCCTGAGTTAATCGACTTACCGCCCAGAAACGCTAAAAAATCATCCAGAACTTTTCTCAACCTCCACTTCCCTAACTGCAAGGGCCTGAAATACAAGCGCTGCACGCGTCAACCTTTCTTACATGAGCACACAGGACTGGAACGCGCTGCCACGTGGCCTGAAAACGATCTGCGAACAAACCAACTTCCGCAAATTATTGAAAACACATCTCTTTGAGAAAACTTACGGAAAGAACCAAAACACATAAATCCACACTCAGTGTTCAGTCATATATCAACACATCCACTATGAATTTCCTATCCTGAAACCTCACCACACATATACCTCTACTCACAAAAATGTATACCATATGTTTTCTGTCATGATATATTGCCCCTTGGCTCCTCGTTGTTTCCTTCCAATGTCTCAACGTTCTTTTCCATCGATATATTCCTTAACGTTACTTTGATTTTGTCTCGTATAACTCGTCACAATGTAATCCATAACCGAATTGTAACAAAATGTATTTCCATCATTCATAATGTATTGTAAGCCACACTGAGCCCGCAAAAAGGTGGGAAAATGTGGGATACAAATGCAACAAATAAATAAATAAATAACCCTTTGTTGTCAGGCAAGAATTCGCATTATGCAGTATCAGCACTGGTAAATAAATGCACTGGGCTCTGTCAATTTGATAGCACCTTGCAGGCCATGTTAAGAAACCTGCAGATGCAGGGATAGCATGAATTTACAAAACAAAGACAAAAAGGATCAGATTTGGTATTCGTGGGTGGGATGATTACAAGTGCTTAAGTCACAAAATTGTACCAGCCACCATTTTACCTCCCACCCCTAGCAGCCATAAAATGGTGGCTGGAGCTGCAAGAGGTAGCTGCCCTTCTCACGCTCAAATGCACTTGTAAATAATCCCCCATCCTTCTGATTAAACAATGTGATGACTGGAATCAGAAGCAAAAAAAAAAAAAAGTGTGCATCTCACAAACTCTTTTAAGCTGTATATAGTCACATTATAAAGACAAGTATGTGCACCTGCATTAAGTGGGCCTTTTACAAATTCGCACTAGCATTTTTAGAGTGCACTAAAATAGGTGTGCGCTAAAGTAGAGATGTCCATATATTCTTATGCTCCTCTCTAGCGTTTAGTGTGCACTAATCATTAGTGCACGCTAAAAATGCTACCATGCCTTTGTAAAGACCCCCTTAGGTGGTTAAGGCGGTTAACTTAGCGGACTTCAAAAAAGGGTTGGACGGCTTCCTGGAGGAAAAGCCATAGAATGTTATTGAATGGACGAGGGAATACAGTATTTCTAAGATGGGCGGGACAAATTGCTTGTTCTTTTGGCCGCTGTCGGTGACAGGATGCTGGGCTCGATGGACCCTTGGTCTGTCCCAGCATGACGATGCTTATGTACTTATGTAGTGTACTAGCAACCTTATATATGTATGATTTGGGGGTCAATATTCAAAAGCAATTTAAACAGCCCGAAAGAGTTCCTGGCCATTTAAATCACATGTGGGGGGCTAACTGGGCATCTTCAGTGGCACTTAACCAGAAAGTGCCACTGAATATGCCCGGTTAGCACCTAAGCCAAAATAGGCTGTTTTGTGGACCGTCCAGGGGCGAGGTTGGCACTTATGTGGTTAAGTGCCAATATGTTACATTACATTACATCACACTCTGTTTTTATATCCGGCTAATACCACTATGTTTTATGCGAGAGCTGGGATATTCTCCTAGGATATCAAATTAACAATATTTAGCACTTAACTGTATAAGGTAACTTTATGAATAGGACCACATTATTTATTTATGTATTGGGCTTTATTAACCGCCTTTACGAAGAGATTCACCCAAGGCAGTGTACAACAGGTAGAGTTTAACATAAAACTTACAATTTTGTTAACAGCATAATGATAGTAAAAATGATCATATATAAACATAAATACAATAAATGAAATAAACTTGAGAACAGCAAATTAAAACCTAATAGGACTGCCATGAACAACAGTATCATAATATACACATAAAACACTGACCTGCCATGATGCCTTATTTAATTAATTTAGGCATTTATAATCCATCAAATTCAAGGTGGAGAACAATCACACATTATCCCCCGGATTCTATATAGCATGATTTAAGTTGCAAGTGCAAATCCAGTCAAATTCTAGATTTGTGCACGCAACTCAATTAGTTAACAAGTCAATCAGAACTGATAATTGCCACTTAAGCAATTGGCACTAATTGGCATTAATTAGAATGTATGTGCAGAACTCTAAGCATATTCTATTAACGTGATGCGCGTAAATTCTAAGTTGCATAGTTAAAAAGGGGGCGTGGCCATGGGTATGGAATGGGCATTTCTAAAATCTATGTCCATAGTTATAGAATGCACCTGGTCCGCACGTAATTTAGGCACCCAGATTCATATTCCACTACAGCTCTGTTATTCAGGCTACCCATAATGTCTGATGTTAGGAAGCCTAGTCTCCTTTTCACTTTCAGGGTTGAGGGAGGGAGACAGTAACCACTGGGGGATGAGGGGGTCATGCCTTAATCCCTGGATGTGATTGAAATAGGTCTAAATAAAAACATCCTTCTTTTTAGTCTTGGACATTTCTTCCCATTCTGTTATAGCTGATGGATGGTCTAATTTTGGGCCCTACTTAGTCCCGCCCTAAAGATACCCACAACATGGCCCCTTGCTGTTTGGATGCACTACAGTGTAGGATGTCCAAATTCTGCCATTCCAAAATTGCAATTTGGAAGTTTGGGGCATTTTGAGTTGTCCATCTGCTTTGAAAATGAGCACCATAGTATCATAGTTAATGATGGTAGATAAAGACCAGCATGATCCATCCAGTCTGTCCAACAAGATAAACTCCTAGTATATGATAACATATGTATACTTGATCTTGAGCTGTCTTTGCCATTTTCAGGGCACGGACCGTAGAAGTCTGTTTGGCACTGGCTTACTTTTCAACTATTGGAGTTGCTGTTGAAGTCTGCTCCAGTCCAACTGTACCTGTCTAGCCATGATTGAGGCATAGACCATAAAAGTCTAGTGCTATTTCCCATCAACTGGATTTGCCACTTAAGCATGGCTAAGTTGTTTGAAATCCATTTTTTCCCATATATATTTGTATTTATCCCATGCATTCTTGAATTACCATACAATTTTTGTCTTCACTGCCTCTTGCAGGAGGGCATTCCAGGCATCTGACACCCTCTCTGTGAATAAGTACTTCCTACGTTACTCCTACGTCAACTCCCCCCCCCCCCCCCCCCCGCCTTTACTTCAGTTCATGTACTCTAGCTCTACTGCTTACCCTTCTCTGGAAAAGGTTTGTTTCAATTATTTTAATGTCTGTATCATATCACTCCTATCCCACCTTTCCTCTAGGGTATACACAGAGGGGAATTTTCGATATGATGTCTAAGGCGGTCTTTGGATGTTTTGTGCTAAATGTCCGAAATGTGATTAGAAAACATGACCATTGTCAAAACCGCAAAACTTTTTTTTAATGCCATTTCTAACAAGGTTTTTGTGCTTTGTGTGTTTATTTTTGTAGGCCATTAACAAAAAATACAAGTGAATAACATCGAAAATCAAGCATTGGGATGTAGGAGGGGGGGGGGGCAGCATTTTAGCACACTGGTCCCCCTGATCCTATGGACTCATATAAATGCTCCCAGGTACACATCTCACTGCTGCTCCATATCTTGTCTGCTGAGCCCTACAAATCCCACCCAAAACCCACTACCTCAACTGTACACCACTACAATAGTCCCTGTGGGTGAATGGAGAACTTATATGTGGTTATAGTGGGTTTCTGGTGAGTTTTGGAGGGCTCATAGTTTCCACCACAAGTGTAACAGGTAGAGGGAGGTATGGGCCTGGGTCCACCTATCTACAGTGCACTGTAACCACCACTACACTACTCTAGGGACCTGTATGCTGCTGTAATGGACCTGGCGGGTAACATCTGAGGCTGTCAGAAGCTGGTGAGAACGATTTTTATTCACATTTTTTGGAGGGGGATGGGAAGGGGGGTCAGTGACAACTAGGGTGAGAAGTAAGGGGTCATCCCTGAATCCCTCCAGCAGTCATCTGGTCATTTAGGGTACATTTTTTGTCTTATTCGTAGGAAACCAGGGTCTAGACCAAACATTGAAGTTTTCACCCTAGACATTTTCATTTTGTTCCATTTATGGCTGTAAAAATATCCAAGTGTTAGGCATGCCCTAAGCCCACTCTAATCCCGCCTTTAACATGCTCCCTTGTGATTTTGATGCACTTGAGACCAAATGCATAGATAAACATCTGCAAAACAAGTTTCGAAAATGCTTTGAAAATAAATCCATCCAAATGGTGCTTTATGACACATAGAAGGACATAATCGAACGGGGTGCCCAAGTTTCCTGACGACGTCCTCGCAGGACGTCCCGGCGAAGGGGCGGGGAAACCCGTCTTATCGAAACAAAATGGGCGTCTATCTTTTGTTTTGATAATACAGTCGGGGACACCCAAATCTCAACATTTAGGTTTTCGGCGATATGGAAACCGAGGAACGCCCATCTCAGAAACGACCAAATGCAAGCCCTTGGTCATGGGAGGAGCCAGAATTCGTAGTGCACTGGTCCCCCTCACATGCCAGGACACCAACACATGCTCCCAGGTGCATAGCTCCCTTACCTTGGGAGCTGAGCCACCCAAATCCCCCCCAAATCCACTCTCCACAACTCTACACCACTACCATAGCCCTAAGGGGTGAAGGGGAGCACCTACATGTGGGTACAGTGGGTTTTGGGGGGGGGGGGGTTTGGAGGGCTCCCATTTACCACCACAAGTGTAACAGGTAGGGGATGGGATGGGCCTGGGTTCCACCTGCCTGAAGTGCACTGCACCCACAAAAACTGCTCCAGGGACCTGCATACTGCTGTCAGGGAGCTGGGTATGACATTTCAGGCTGGCATAAAAATGTTTTTTAATATTTGTTTTTGGGTGGGAGGGGGTTGGTGACCACTGGGGGAGTAAGGGGAGGTGATCCCTGATTCCCTCCAGTGGTCTTATGGTCAATTGGGGCACGTTTTGAGGCTTGGTCCTAAAAATAAATGGACCAAGTGAAGCGGCGAAGTGCTCGTCAGAGCCAACCTTCTTTTTTCCATTATCAGCAGGAAGCTGGCCATCTCATAACACGCCCTGTTCTGCCTTCCGTAACCCTGCGGAAAACGCCCCCCTTTAACTTGGCCGGGCTCTGCGACGGAAAGCAGTTGGAGCCGGCCAAATCGGCTTTCGATTATACTGATTTGGCCAGGTTCAAGAGATGGCCGGCGATCTCCCGATTTGTGTCAGAAGATGGCGGCGATCTCCTTCGACAAATAAGCAGGATAGTATACTATCGGCCTTATTTTCAAAAGTGATGGGCACCCATATTCGACCCAAATCGGGAGATGGTTGCCCCTCTCGCAAAGGCGCCCCACCTCAGTATAATCACAAGCCGTATTTTGGGCCGGGCTTCAACTGCAATCTGTCGCGGAAATGGGCAAAGTTGATGGGGACCGTGTCGGAGGCGTGGCGTGTGAAGGCAGGAAGGGGGTGTGTTTATCGGCCGAGGAGAGATGGGCGCCCTCGGCCCGATAATCGAAAAAAAGAAAGGTATTTTAGCGTTGAATTTAGGTCACTTTTTGGACCCTTTTGTTCACAAACAAGTCCCAAAAAGTGCCCTAAATGACCAGATGACCACCGGAGGGAATCGGGGTTGACCACCCCTGACTCCCCCAGTGGTCACTAACCCCCTCCCACAAAAAAACCAACATTAACAACTTTTTTCCAGTCCTGTATGCCAACCTCAAATGCCATACTCAGCTCCATCACAGCAGCTGCGTACCAAAGTGGGGTGATGGAGGCGGTCCACCCCGGGTGCAGGCAGCAAGGTGGTGCACTAAGCAGGCGTGCAGCTGTTGGCTTTGCCACTCCCCTGCCCCCCTCTGACGTTACTTCCTGTTCTGAGGCAGAGGAGCAGCAGAGCCGACAGCTACACTCCTGCTCTGTGCACCCCCTTGCTAGGAGGAAGGGAAAGGTGGTGGGGTGATGCACTTGGGGGGTGTGACGTGCTTTGGGGAGTGTGGTGTGCCTTGGGGGTGATGCGCCAGGGGGGTGACGTGCCAGGGGGCACAGCAGCAACCCACCCCAGATGACAAACAAGCTAGGAACATCACTATCCCCAAGTTCTATTACACTGTGCATAACTCTTTGGAACACCCCTGACTTGCCCATAGCCATGCCCTCTTTTGGGTTGCTCATAAGAGTATTTGTGTGCAGATCTTTATAGAGTTTCATGCAGCCAGACCTGTGAGCAAATCCAAATTAGAACCTATTAACAGCTCAATTAATTTATTTGTCTACCATTTATACAGAAGGGGATGGGATTTGATTTGATGCAATCAAAGTGGTTTACATATATACGGGTACTTATTTTGTACCTGGGTTCAATGGAGGGTTAAGTGACTCGCCTAGAGTCACAAAGACCCCAATGCTCAGAAGCAAATGCGGACGCTAGAGGCCATTAGCGCCAGACTAGTGCTCGCATTTGCTACTGCAGAATGCTCAGAGCCAACAAGCGCATGAACCAATGAGTTCACTGTCTCACAGTGCAATGAGCATGCAAATGCATGCTGATGAGGTCATTCCCTGTTCCTCCCCAATGCACAGAGGATAGTGCGCCAAACAAGGGCACTGTTTCCTCTTTAAATCCTAATCCTTGGAGCTGGCATTAGGGTGTCTGCGGGTAGGAATCTGGGGTGAAAACAGACCGGTTATACTGCCGTGAAACAAACTGTCCCCCACTGTTTACTTTTCCGGGTTTTTTACTACCAGTTTTTCAAATACTAATTTCTTCCCTTTTTTTAAATTTTGCTTTTGGATCAAAATCATTCTGTGATCAATTTTGAATGGCACAAATACATTCCTGGAGAAAGGAACTGTGGATGGAAAAATCTATTTCTATATTTACAATAAAAATTTCTTATTTTAAAAACAACAGTGTTAGAATACTTCCCTCTCCTCTGCTCATGTGGGAGCTGCTGCCAAAGGTCTGGAGCTGGGCAGCTGGCACCTCTTCTGTCTGGTGTTCATGTGCTCAAGAGCTGTGTTTAATGCACCAGGAACTATCCTCCTGCTGAAGTCCCTAATGCTCAAGCTATGAATGTGCCTATATTTGCATTTCATTAGCATTGAACATTAGGGAGTTGGGTTGATGTTCTGTTCCAGTGCTATTTCTCTGATGCTGTTCAATACAGTGCTGGAGTTTTCAGCATCTGCCCATGCAGCTGCAGTGGGAATTGAACCCAGTTCCGCTGGTTGATAAGCTACTAAGTTACTAGGTTACACCTCTACTCTGCTAGAATCGGGGGGGGGGGGGGTGCCCACTCTTTCCAAACAGTGCACGTTATTTTCGGCAAATGAGAAAACATGAATTGTGATTTTGTTTTCTGCTCATTTTTGTTCATTAACTACATGCAATGACAGCCTATCCATACATCTCATTCACAAGCAGAATTTGAAACAAGTAAATCATAAGCGAAACATTGTTGGCTGACTACATAATGAATAAATAACCTTTAACACCCTCTTTCTTATTGCCTTGAAGAACCAAACTAAACCCCACTGTGCTAGCAAAACTCTTTTTTTCTTCCCTATGGAATCCAAACAGCCAAATCAGTTAAACTTATCGTTTTATGGTTATAATCTATTAGTGATTTTAAATAACCAGCTCAAATTCTCTGGTGAACAATGCAATTTGAATTGAAAGCTACATTGGGACTATTATACTGAATTTTCCCCGCAGTGTTTTCCTTTAGACAATTAACTTATTCTAGCTTTAAATTTAAATCTTAAATCATGGAGTGCCTCCTACATAGATCAGTGCTTCAGTAATTGGGGACTATATTTCCATGCTGACAACTGGAAAAAATATGAAGTGGCCATAGAATTGTGAAGACGTTATTGTGTCTTGACATGCAATATATTTGTCGAACCATGTAACTGAAATGAAAGCAGCTTGTTAACCCAATAAATCTAGAATTATGGTGCAAAAATGATGCTGTGTCAGTAGCAGTCAGATAAGGTAGAGATTATGTGATTGGTTCATTTGCGTAGAAATTAGATTTCATATTTTTAATTGGTGTAACATCTTGTCTAAAGTTAGTGGGCTCTAAATCACAACAACTTCCATTAATTCGAATAAACCTTTTCATTCTCTGGCATAGAGGTTTTATGGGTTGTGTTAATTTTTGCTAAAATGCTTTCAGGAAACAGTAAACATGGCAGCATCATGAAAATAATTTTCTGATGCACTATTTCTGTCAATGTTCAAAGAGTTGACTGTACAGGCTAGAAGGGAAACTGGGTATCATTACATCCAATACAGGATAAAACAGCAGCCCCTCCAGTAAAATGATTGTCCCTACTGTCATAAATCTTTGTTAAAACTAGGCCGAAGCCATGGCGTGACTTTGCCTCTCGCATTAATGGCCAAAACTGATGTGCATCACAGGTCTATGTTCAAAGGAAATCAAGAGCATTTAGAAGCAACTTCTGGTGCAAGGATGCAATTATAATTGACAACCAGATGTCTGCCCTGCCCTGGAAGAAGTCTAGCAAGATCTGCAAATGGTTTTGAATCTAAACAGTGAGCCCTGGCAAGTGATATGCAGATAAACACTACAGCCACAAATCACGTAAGGAGCTAGAAAGTTATTATTGCTGATATAGAGCTTAAATGTCGGGAAACAGTGTGCTCTTGTTTTGTGTGTCATAAAAAAGAACTGGTTAGCTAAACACTGGTAAATGTGTTCATGCCTTAATTGCCAAAACCACAACTGATGTTTTGAGTCCTTGATCTACATTCTGAACGTTTGCATAACAGATTGATTCTAAGAAGAACTACATAATATATTAAGAACCTACACTTGTAGGACTGGCCTCCTGGCTGGTTGTATAATACAGCATATGGCCACATGAGAGTACTGAGTTAGAAAGTGATGGGGGTCCATGTGAAATCAATGGCACTGTAACTGCCAGGAAAGCTGGGTGGAAATGTTAGGTTTCCATTGGACTTCTTTCTCTTTGGAGCAAGGCCTGAAAGAGAGAGGAAGACACAAAGAAGGCCTCTGTTGCTTAACATTCTGATTCCAAGCATATGGCAAAGTCCTCCATGAGCATCCAGAATTCTACAGGAGATGTTTTAATAACTTTTCTGAAGAGCGGGCCACACTAAGAAGGATTCAGAGATGTCACCAAAAGACTGTAGGCACAGGCCATAAATTCTGGTGATTCCAGAAAACTCTGGTGACTTTCAGAGTATGAAGAAAGCTAGCAGAATACACTATTTGCATATTTTTAAAAACTTTTCTGACTAGGGGATAGGTAGAACCTTTAGCTTCAACTCAGGGATTCAGCTCCTGTGCATAGTCCCTTGTGCCAAAAGAGGTCTGGTTTTGATCTCCATTTTTAATGTGAGCTTCGAATTACAGGATGGAATACAGAACTTAGGAAGAATCTTCCTAGAGCTAAGATCCTCAAACATTAGAATGGCATTATAATACCAGCTCCTGACACAATTAGTTTGGATTTTCTAATGTAATATACCGTGTTGTGGCTGACTGGTTAGCAGAGTGCTATTTAACTTCTGTTCTATGGCCTGTGGTCACTGAGAAGCTATGTCAGAGCAATCCAGTGGTTTTATTTTTTTTTTCCGAGCTACTTTTAGCTTTGCAGGGTCCCTTTGAACAGAGCAAAATAAAAAATGATTAGAGAAGTTTATCCAAGAAATCTAGAAATTTATGGCAGAAATCCTTCATAGTGACTGCAGCTGTATGATTGTAATAAATGATTACATGCCGGCTGAGAATATCTAAACTGGTTTTGACAGTTATTTTGATTAATATAAAAAGATCATTGACAAACATAAAGCTTGGCAACTGGCATTCATTCTCCCAGTTGTGCTCAGGCTAGTGGCAGGTGAAAACAATCTATGAAATTGTCTCAGATTTAAGAAATAATTCTATGCGCTCCTACCAAAACAACAACAACACAGTGTCAGGAAATTATAAGAGCAGCAAAAGAAAGAGTAGGATGATCTGGCCTTTCAAATAACCCAAGAGGCCATATAACACTGTTCCAGTCTTTATTGAGGAGCATCAAGTGACTTTTTTACACTGTTCAGAACTTCTTGCTGAGACTGCCGATGCAGACTTTAGAAGTATCTCTATCATAACATTTGGACGCTGACTTCCAATATTTTAATTACACAAGAGAATTTGTTTTTTTGCTTTAAGCCTTTGGAACATCCTAAGACTCCTGAAGCACGCACATAGGCACCGAAACACAGCTGCTGTGTTGAGTCACTTGAAGCTCCTCAATAAACACTGGAACAGTGTTATACGTCCCCTTGGGTTATTTGAAAGGCCAGATCATCCTACTCTTCTTTCTTTTGCTGCACTTCTTTGTCGTAGGAATTGAGGGTTCCTCCACCTCCTGTGGCTGCTCCTCGTCTTCAGGAAATTATATGAAACAGGAAGTTCCTAATGAAATGTGGGAGTGTGGAAAATGCTGGCCCTGAAAAGAAAGAACTGAACTCGCCAGCTCATAACTGTTGCTCTCCTTTCTGTAGAAGGCCTACTCTTCCATATGCACTTACCTTGTTCAGAACCTGAGTTTACCACCTCTCCACCCTACTTTTGCCCACACTACGCAATTCTAGGCTACCACTTGTTCAAACTAGCAATTGTCTCCTTATACTTTTTTATTACTACATAAAAAGGTGTCACTGCAAAAGCTTACTGACATTAGCCATACAGCACCTTTACTAAAACAACAAATAATATCTAGTTAACTTAGGGGTCCTTTTACTAAGCCGCGTAAGCATCTATGTGCACCCAACGTGCGTCAAAATGGAGTTACTGTCCGACTACCGCGTGGCTCTTGAGGTAATTTCATTTCTGGCGCATGTCCACTACATGCACCTGAAAAATATTTTTTGTTTTCGGGCACGCGCAACAGACACGAGCCAAGGGGCATTTGGTGCATGTAGGTCATTACCACCTGGTTACCCCATGAGTCTTTACCGCTAGGTCAATGGCTGGCGTTAAGGTCTCAGACCCAAAATGGACACATGGCAATTTTCATTTTGCCACATGTCCATTTTCGACAAAAATTTTTAAAAGGCCTTTTTTACAGGCGCACTAAAAAATGGATCGGCGCGTGCCCAAAACCCATGCTTACACTACCACAAGCCATTTTTCAGTGTGCCTTTGTAAAAGGACCCCCTTAAAGCCTCTAGTTTGATGACTTTTGGTGTGGGAATAATGAAAATCTTGCTGTTATTCTTTGATCTGCTACATTTCATACCACTCATGATGGTCAAACCACTTGAAAACAATCTTAGTTGTGTCTACCTGTGCAAGCTGAGATTTCTATCGTTCTAGTAAAAGGGTGATAATTGAAAATCTTTACCCAACTAAAATCAAATTTTAGCCAGATAAATTTATGTGTTGGACAATTATCCCTTTAACAGGCTAATTTTTTACAATTAAAACTGCTAACTGAGCTAATTTAACAGCGTACAAAAAGGTCCAAGTTGGCGATATTCCTGGAGTGGGCTTTAATTTAACTGATTATTACATAAAAGCATAGGAAATGATGGCAGATAAGACTATATGGCTTATCCAGTCTGCCCATCAAAACCAACTGCTCTGTTCTACACAGGACTGACACAAAGGGTTGTAACACCCTGAGCCAACTTGCTTTGGTTCTCCCAATTTGAGGCCAATATTGCAGAATGAACCACACAGATATCAGGACTCAGTGGTGGCTCAAGGCATGATCTATTTTCTGGGGGGTGCAGTGGTGCACATTTCCTGCCAGGAGGGAAGGTAAGTTGTTTTCAGTTTTGCCTTCAGATTCAGCTGAAACCGAGCAGCGAATTTCAGCTGGAACCAAAACCACTGGTTTTGGTTGGTCTGTAATGCAAGGAACTAAAAGAAAGATCAAGAACCACAGATCAGTTTATAACAACAAAGTACAATTATTATAACTAATTTCATTTTAATGTTATCAACTGCACTGTGATTCTCACTTTCTTTTTAAATATATATAAACAGAAACACCTCCCCCAACAATGGGTGCAGATCAAAACTGAGATATTTCTCTATAAGAATTCAACATATAAAAATGCTTGATTCTGATGTTATCTGAGTAACAGTATCAGGCCTACAAAGAATTATAGAGCAAATCTACCATACCATAAAGCACCAACTTCCAAAACTCACACAAGTAGAAGCCTACCCAGTAAAGATTTGTACTGGGACCGGTGCTACTTAACATATTTATAAATGATCCAGAAATCAGAACGACAAGTGAGGTGATTAAGTTTGCTGATGACACAAAACTATTCAAAGTTGTTAAAACATTTGCAAACTGAAAAATTGCAGGAAGACCTTATGAAATTAGAAGACTAGGCATCCAAATGGCAGACAAAATGTAATATGGACAAACATAAAGTAATGCACATTGAGAAGCATAATTGAAATCATATTTACCTCAGGAGTTGGCACCCAAGAAAAAGATCTAGGTGTTATTGTAGACAATTTTCTGAAATCTTCTGCCCAGTGAGCGGTGGCAACCAAAAAATAAAACAGGAAATAGGAATTATTAGGAAAGGGATGGAAAATAAGACCAAGGGCCCTGTTTACTAAGGTGCGCTAGCGTTTTTAGCATGTGCTAACCATGTGTACACCCATGGGAATATTATGGGCATGTACACTGTTAGAACATGCTAATGTTTAGTGCATGCACAAAACGCTAGCGTACCTCTAGTGTGGCTTAGTAAACAGGGCCCCAAGAATACTATAATGCCTCTGTATCGCTCCATAGTGCAACCTCACCTTGAATATTGTTTTCAGTTCTGGTTGCCATATCTCAAAAAAGATATAGCGGACTTAGAAAAGGTTCAAAGAAGAGCAGCCAAAATGATAAAGGGGATGGAGCTCATCTTATATGAGGAAAGGCTACAGGGTTAGGGCTGTTCAGCTTGGAAAAGAGATGGCTGAAGGGAAATGTGAGTGAGGTCTACAAATCTTGAGTGATGTTGAACGCTTAGACGTGAATCGATTTTTTTACTCTTTCAAAAAGTACAAAGACTAGGGGACACTCAATGGAATTAAAACAAATAGGAGGAAATATTTTTTCACTCAATTAATAGTTAAGCTCTGGAACTCATTTCCAGAGGATGTGGTAACAGCAGTTAGCATATCTGGGTTTAAAAAAGGCTTGGACAAGGTCCTGGAGGAAAAGTCCATAGTCTGTTATTGAGATAGCCAAGGAAGAAGCCACTGCTTGACCTGGGATTGGTAGCATGGAATGTTGCTACTAATTGGATTTCTGCCAGGTACTTGTGACCTGGGTTGGCCACTACTGGAAGCAGGATACTGGGCTAGATGGATCATTGGTCTGACTCAGTATAGCTATTCTTATGTCCTTAAATGGAATCTGCAGGAAGCCACACTGCATGCAGTAGAGCACCAAAGAAAAAGGAGATGGAGCCCCCCATTTATTGCACAATATATAAAATAACAGATATAAATTACAAAAATTGTTAGATAACTAAATTGAAAATTATTTTTTTCTACGTTTGTTGTCTGGGCACTTTATTCTCTGCTTTCCTCTGTCCATCTTTGGCATTGATCTTTACCTCTCAGTTTGCTTCCATTTATTTTTTTTTTTTGTCCACTAACATTTCATTCCTCATTACCATCCACTTTTTAATCTCTCTCATTTTCTTTCATCTATCTAAAGTTCTTCATCTCTTTTCCTCATCCCAACCCATATCCCTATCTCACACTCTTTTCCCAGCCTTTCAGTAATTTCCCGACCCTCATGTTCAGAGTCTGTCTCCCTTTCCTCCTCTGTCCAGAATCTCCTCCTTACTGTTCTTCATCCAATGTTTTCTCTATCTTGTTCTCTCTCTCTCTGTCCTTTGTTTATCCCCTCTCTCTCTCTCTCTCTCTCTCTCTCCCTATCTCCCCTTTGCTCATCCTCTCCATCTCTCTCCCTGTCCACTTCTTTTGTCCAGGGACTCTCTCTCTCCATCCCTGTGTCCAGTATCTGCCCTTCTCTTTCTCCTTCTGTACCTAGTATCTTCAACTGTCCTTCATCTCTTTTTGCCCACCCCAAGTCCAGTATCATCTGCTACCTCTCAATTCTCACCTCCTATGTCCAGCATCTGCATTCTCTTTCCTTATCCCTCCCCATGTGCAGCATCTCCTATCCATTTTCTTATATCCCTGTGTCCATTTCCTCTCCATTGCTCTATGTTCTCCTCCATATCCAGCATCTCCACTCCATCTCTCTATGTCCCCCGTCTTCATATCCTCCCCAGTGTCCAATATCTCCCATCCATCTCACTATCATCCTCTTGTCTTGCATCTCCTTTCCATCTTCATATACTCTTCTACATCCACCATCTTCCCTCCATCTCCCTATGTCCTCCCATGTCCAGAATTTCTTCTCCATCTCCCATTCTCACTTCTCATATGTCCTATCTGCATTTTCTCACCATCTCTCCTGATGTCCAGAATCTCCCCATTTCCCTCTCTGTGTCCATTTTCCTTCCATTGCCCTATGTCCTCATCATGTCTAGTATGTTCTATACAACCCCTTCCCCCACTACCCACTGAATCCAACATCTGCTTTCTGTGTACCTTTTACTCTCCCCCCCCCCCCATTTCCAACATCTCTTTCCATCTCCCTGTATTGCTCCATTTTTGTCTCCTCCCCTGTCTTCCCATTCCCCATCTCACAGCTCATCCTGTAAATCTTCAGCTCCATAGTAGCCCAAGATGAAGTGCTCAAGTGTTTTACTGACTGCCCGTCCACATGGGAAAGTAATGAAAACTGGAATCAGGAGGCAGCATGATAGCAGCACTGGTAAAGGTAAATGCAGTCTGTGCTGTGCCCACCTCTCCCCTTTTCCAGATTTAAAAAATGTTTTATAGCCTTTGAGGAATGTTTCCTAAACTCTCCAATGTACTCCCCCTTTCAGTCCTAGCTACACTACTCACTATCTAGCTGTATTTAACTATCTAAACCCAGCAACCACAAAAAACAGCCATACATGTATCCACTCAGATTTTGAGTGGGTAAATGTAGGGGCACAGTTATCAATGTGGGCTACTGTTATTTTAGCTATTTTAGCACAGTCCTATTTTATGCAACGACACTAATAACTGGAGTTAACAGTTAAATAGCACATCTTAATGATAGCCCACATTAATAACTTCCCTCTTCTGTTAGATAATAGGCCCCCCTTACTTATAGAAAAAATAAATGTCTCTAGAAAGTGAAATCACTGCTATATGTAATAAAAATGAACCAAGTATAGGTCAATCAAGTCATTGTAACATCACTGATGAGGTTGACACTTAGACATTGGTGGAATGAGGCATTATGACATCACAGCATGAGCTCTGGTTACCAGAGACTGAAACTCTTCACACTAAGGTGTGTGTGTGGGGGGGGGGGGGGGGGGAGAGAGTTATCAATGTGGGCTACTGTTAAGATGGAATATTTTCCCACAACTCATGCCATTTTATCACACATCCCATTTTATGCAATGACACCTAGAGGGACATAATCGAAAACGGCGCCCATGTTTTCCTGAGGACGTCCTCGCAGGATGTCCCGGCGAAGGAGCGGGGAAACCCATATTATCGAAACAAGATGGACGTCCATCTTTCATTTCGATAATATGGTCGGGGACGCCCAAATCTGGAAATTTAGGTCGATCTTAGAGATGGTCATCCTTAGAGATGGTCGTTCCTGATTTTCAGCGATAATGGAAACCGAGGACGCCCATCTCAGAAAAGACCAAATCCAAGCCATTTGGTCATGGGAGGAGCCAGCATTCATAGTGCACTGATCCCCCTGACATGCCAGGACACCAACTGGGCACCCTAGGGGGCACTGCAGTGGACTTCACAAATTGCTCCCAGGTGCATAGCTCCCTTACCTTGGGTGCTGAGCCCCCCAACCCCCCCCCCAAACCCACTCCCCACAACTGTACAACACTACCATAGCCCTAAGGGGTGAAGGGGGGCACCTACATGTGGGTACAGTGGGCTTGTGGTGGGTTTTGAAGGGCTCACATTTACCACCACAAGTGTAACAGGAAGGGGGGATGCTGAAGTGCACTGCACCCACTAAAACTGCTCTAGGGACTTGCATACTGCTGTCAGGGAGCTGGGTATGACATTTGAGGCTGGCAAAAAATATTTTTAAAGTTTTTTTGAGGGTGGGAGGAGGTTAGTGACCACTGGGGGAGTCAGGGGAGGTCATCTCCGATTCCCTCGGTGGTCATCTGGTCAGTTCGGGCACCTTTTTGAGGCTTGGTCGCAAAAAAAATGGACCAAGTAAAGTCGACCAAGTGCTCATCAGGGACACCCTTCTTTTTTCCATTATCGGTCGAGGACGCCCATGTGTTAGGCACGACCCAGTCCCACCTTTGCTATTCTTCCGACCCCCCCCCCCCCCCGTGAACTTTGGTCATCCCCGCGACAGAAAGCAGTTGAGGACGCCCAAAATCGGCTTTCGATTATGCTGATTTGGGTGACCCTGGGAGAAGGACGCCCATCTCCCGATTTGTGTCGAAAGATGGGCGCCCTTCTCTTTTGAAAATAAGCCTGCTAGTTACTAATAACTGGAGTTCACAGTTAAATAGCACATCTTAATGGTAGCCCACATTAATAACTTCCCTCTTCTGTTAGATATTATGCCACACAGCTAGCTAGATAAGTACTATTGAATATCCGCATAAATGTAATGGTATATTTAGTCAGTTATCTTACCTGCTTAGCAGGCTTTTGATTGATGGCCTCTCATTATTAACACTAGCCTTAATTTTTAGAGCTAGTTAGAAATTCTTTATTCATCCCAGAGCATATTTAATCGACACAACATCTTCCATTCCAAGGTTGTTAGATCATCGTATCAAAGTTGAGACCTAGGAAACTGCGTTCTTAATCAGTTTTCTTCACATGTTGTTAAACTGTGATGGCATAATGCAACAGAGTTCCTAGAATATAATTTTCAAACTCAGTCAGCTTATTGTCTTAAGAACATAAGAAAGCCATACTGTGTCAAAACAATGGTCCATCTAGCCCAGTATAGTACTTCCAAAAGTGACCAATCCAGGTCACAAGTACCTCGCAGAAACCTAAATAGTGGCAACATTCCATGCTACCAATCCCAGGACGAGCAGTGACCTGTCTATCTCAATAACATACTATGGACTTTTCCTAATGGAGCTCGTCCAAGTGTTTTTAAACCTAGATACGCTAACCACTGGTAACACATCCTATGGCAATGAGTTCAAGAGCTTAACTATTCTTTGATTGAAAAAATATTTCCTCCTATTTGTTTTAAATGTATTTCCATATCATTTCATCGAGTGTCCCCTGGTCTTTGTACTTTTTGAAAGTGAAAAATAGATTCACTTTTAACCATGCAATAGTTACATGCTCACTATTACACTACCTTTACCAAAAGCCTTGAAAACTATGAACGACCACCTAAACTTCCGGAAAACACTAAAAACTAACCTGTTTAAAAAGGCATACCCTACCGATCCAACATAAATGCCTGATCTCTGCAACACAACAAAACTCAAGAACGTAATGGACATAACACAACTCTTCCGTTGTATGATTCCCTAGTGTGGCTGTGCTGAACTTTAACTTACCACAACATCACTTTGTATTTGTTTACACCGGAGTCTGTAACGCCTCTCCGGTACTATGTAAGCCATATTGAGCCTACAAATAGGTGGGAAAATGTGGGTATAAATGTAACAAATAAATAAATAAATAAATAAAAGGTGGCTTAAGTGGTAGTACCTAAATGTTAATGCAGAAATACTGACCTATGCTGTATTCTATAATGGTATCTGGACATGCAGATGCCATTACAGAATTTGTGCTCAGCGCTCTGCATTGTGGTTCCCAAATTTGGATGACCCTGCCCCTGTACTTAATAGAGTGTGGTTTGAGTACATAGTTTTCCTAATTGTTCTTTAAGGACAACCCTGGATTAATCATTAAGCAAAATAAGCACATGCTTAGGGTACCAGGGGGCACCACAAAGTTTTTCCCCTAGCTATCATGCCCTTAACTCTTTCACTGCTGTCTGTCATGCCTATTATCCAACTTGAATTGTGTTTTTCTAACCATTATAAATATATTTGATGTTTTGTTTTGTATAATCAGGGCTTTTTTTGAGGGGTACTGAGTACTGAGTACCGGCACCTTTTCCATTGTCTGCTAAAATTGACCCATGGTCCCCAAGTTTTAATGAAAGAGCTGAGGCTCTACACACCAATTCTGTCTTGTTATAGATTCTGTGACTGGTTGCAGCGGGCCTGGCTATTGTGGGGTGGGTCCCTCAGTAATCACCCCACCCCTGAAGAGTGACCTGGCATTTGAGTACTGACACCTGTTTTGCTGAAAATATGCACTGGCTATGGTAATTAGCACACAGCCATTAATGAAAATAATAGAATAAAAGGCTTTTTTACAGCCACAGTAAAAATGTTCTTAGTATGCAGGAAAGCCTTGTGAAAGGGTGTGTGAAGGCCAATCCTTAAGGAGATTAGTAAAAGAACCCCTAAATAATTAACATCAGGGCTTTTTTGAGGGGGTACTTGGGGGTACTGAGTACCGGCACCTTTTCCATTGTCTTCTAAAATTGATCCATGGTACCCAAGTTTTAATGAAAGAGCTCAGGCTCTACACACCAATTCTGCCTTGTCTTAAATTCTGTGACTGGTTGCAGGGGGCCTGGCTATTGTGGGGTGGGTCCCTCAGTGATCACCCCATCCCTGAAGGGGTCTGGCATTTGAGTACCGACACCTTTTTTGCTAGAAAAAACACACTGTGTATAATAATCATATTTCTCAGTGTGTATTAAGTCTTAATGCTTGTCAGTTAAGCAATGGAAGGGCTGAGGCCGGGGCACCATTGTTGGGCAATGCTTAGGGCATCAGTTAGCCTTAATCCGGCCCTTCTTAAGGAGTCAATAAATAAGCAGGGGGTGTGGCAAGGGAATGCTCCAGCACAGTTTACTGTCTGATGTACAGCATGTGGCAGATAACCAGGATTTTGGCTGACAGACACTACTGACAATCAAACAACTCAGTAACTCTAGCTCACAAAAAAAAAATGGCTGAAGTAGCACAGGTCTGAAACTGTAACCCGAACAAAAGCACATCTGACAAGCAAGGCAAAGGAATGTTGCTAACATCTTGTGTTTCATCCCCTCCAATACAGCTGATTTACTCCACTTTTAGTAAAAGGACTCAGCAGAGTACAGCAGTCTGTTGCAAAGCTAATTCCTTCTTGCCTTTTTCACTGAGATTGAAAATACATTGCACAAAGCACATCATGCAACTACTTCAGCGAGCCAAGCCAGCATGCGTGTCTTTACAAGTATACAAAGAGGAGCCATGATGCATCTTGCAGCCGAGTCTATTGTTCCTGAAGCAGTGGGGTCACATTCTGCATGGGACAGAAAGAGAAGGCGCTTTCTCAACAAGGTCAGCCCGTCCTTAGGATGGAAAAGAAATGAGCTCTTATCGACACTGTGCCTTCCCTTAGCCATCCCAATCCATCTGTGGAGCTATTAAACCAGATATTCTCCTGGTCTTTGCTAATTTTCCAAGTGTTATTTTTTTTCACTCTCACATTATATCAGTTGCATCATAACACAGAGGACTTCTAGCAACCTGCCAAGATTTTTGTGGCCTTAAAACACAAAGCTGGGCTAATAAAATTTTATTAAGTGTTAAACGTCGTTAAAAAAAGTGAAATAGCATAAACTACAGAAATTGACTGTTCTCAGTAAATGCTGCAAATATCCATAGTAAAATGAAATTAGCATGGAGCAGTCACAGGGGCGGTTGGGGATTCTAAAGTGATCCAAAAAGGAAATCACTGTGAGCCAAAACATAGCTAATGCACAGGGTTTTTTTCCAAGGGATTGTAGGAAAGACTAATAATTACTCTTTGTTAGGGACCGGACATGGGGTTTAGTTTTGTGTGGTGTGTGTGTGTGTGTGTGTGTGTGTGTGTGTGTGAGAGAGAGAGAGAGGAGAGATGTGGAAGAGGTACTGTTGGGGGGGGGGGGGTGCTACAGAAAGAGCTTCTGACACTGTACTGTGGTGCTGGTTAGCTCCTTAACCACTAGGTTGTGCTGTAAGACTAGAAATCAATACAAACACTAGTACACATACCTATAAAAATATAGTAGTTTATGCATAAATATGAAACCATAGTCTCATATTTCCATTTCATATGAGGCATCTTCAGCCAATAGAAGATTTTGAGAGGCACGTTCAGGCCTTGGCGACACATTCAGGAATTGTTTTTCAACTTTCCTTCCGATGGGAATAAGAGAGAAAGCTATTTCTTTTACAAATCTAGTTGCTAGCATACTGTACTTATTTCCCTTTGCTAAATCACCCTTGCCCTTTCACAAGTGGAAAATCTGAGCAGGAAAACAAACATGACGTTCGATTTGAGCTCCTGCAGTGTGACTGCTTTTGCCTCTTGTTTTAATTCAATGTGGACTTTTAACTCCAGTCTCCAGTCTAAAATGTCCACAGTACAGTTGCTCAAGAAATTGACATAAGGCAACATTCAGGTTTCATTTTTCACAAGTAAATTTATTCCTGCCGTCACTGTGCTGTGAATATTTGTTGTTCAGCCATGTCTTTCAAAATAAAATTGTTTCCTATGAGAAGGATTTCATAGAAAGAACAATGTGAACATTGTTATTACAACTTGCTCCAGTCTTCTTATAGAACTAGGAAGATATGTCAGTGTTAAATAAGTTATTGGATAGAAGAATGTTTTTCTAGACACTAACTGAGCCACAGAGCCAGAGAACAGGAGATAGAGAGAAAGCACATTACCAGGAGAAAGTTAGACAATCCATGAGGCCAACACCAGTGCTTATGGCTTCTGAGAATGGCAAGCTTTTCCACCTTCCAGAGTTCAAGCTGAAACTGTCCATCTCAAACCTCAGCCAATCAGGTCTGAGAACCCATTATATAAAGACAACATTGCAGACTCACAGCACCCTGAAAAAGCCACAGCACAATGGCTGAAACATTGGCTCCACTTACCCGGGATCAGCACAACAGAGCTGCAATGATCAAATTACTGCTGCTCTTTTCTACAGCCATTCATCCCCTGTTCCAGCATCTCCCTCCCCTTTTTCTCTTTCCAAACATTCTTTTTATACTTGCACTGTCATCCAAAGTAGAAGAGCAGTCCTGGGTTCCAGTGCTATCTGGACATGTTTCCGGAGGCAGCATTATTTTACCAAGCACAGCATAGGGTCGCAGTTCCTGGAGTTATTCCACTTCTCTAGAAAACAGAAACCGATATGGGGGGAAGAGGAGGCACAGGCAGGGCTGGATGTGTGTGTACTGGCTCATCATCCCTGTGCACATGGATGGGAGTACCCACTAATGCTTCTGTACTCAGCCACCATGGTGTTTGAAAGCAAGGGAGATGTAGGTGGTGGGGGAGGGAGGTACTTGGATAGAAGCTTTTGGAGGTCATTTTTGAAGCGTTTATATGTGGGAAGAGTGGCATTTACACCTGCCAATTGTACATGTGCAATGGTAATTTCAGAAAGCTGCTATTTACATATAGATGGTGGGACACAGATTTCAAGGAGCAGGCTTTGGTCTGACCAAAAAGTAACATGTAATTCACAGCAAGAACCAAATATAGAAGGGAATTCTATATATGGTGCAAAACATTAAGTGCAACTACCGTGCCAAATTTTTGGCACGGAAAAGCAGCCTAATGGATTCAAGTCCAAAATGGGGCAGAAACGGCAGATCTGCATGAAAACACAATAATAGAAAAACACCTGTTTCTGTGTGGATCTGCAGAGGGGCATGTCCATAGGAGGGTATGGACGGGTAGGGGTTCCCTTAAAATGCACACAATATAGGATAGTGTGGATCTGTGCCAACTTGCATGCCAGGATT